>NC_067476.1:41894915-42227415 GCF_947179515.1 Apodemus sylvaticus | reverse complement strand
GTTATGCAGAATCTGATTTCAAGATCAGCAAGTTTATCTTTTCATTTTAAATATAATAAATTATACTCATGTATCTATGATCAATCATTACATTGCATTCATTATATTATTCTTGAATGAGATATTGAGTTTGAGAAGGTGGTAGATTTTGTAATATATTAATCACTTTCATATTTTCAGATTGAATTATACCTGGAATAGTCTTATATTTTATACTTACATTAGATTATAGTTTATAAAGAATCTCATTTAGCAATATCACACTTTTTATTAAAACAGAAAATTACATTTAAGAGTCACAAATTTGATCTTGTATATATTTATAAAAATATAAACAAAAGATTTTTTGGGGGGGTCTAGGTTATAATGTATTTTTAAGAAAATACTTTAATGAATTCAAACTCTTGAAGTGAACATAGAGAAAGCCTGGAAGTTTCTAGTGCTTTGTAGAGAACCTTGAAAGAGTCAAGATACATTTGGGAGCTCTGGATTTATACCATATTTCTAGACTCTGTGGGCCCCACCGTTATGCCAGAAGGGAAAGATGCCTGATCCTAGCTATTTGGGACTTAAAGTGCTGGTGTAAACAGTTTATCTCTAGGCAACAAGATGAGGGAGAAGACCGCAGTGGAGTTGGAGCTGCCTGCCCAAGGCCCACACTTAATGCTGAAAGAAAAGAACATGGAAATTTAAGGATAAAGTTAAAATCTTAGGGCTATTAACGAAAGCCTGGCAACAAACAGGTTCTTTCTAGCAAAACAGTGTCCACACTGGGTCTACAGTAGGTAGCATTTTTAAGTTCTACAGGATTCATTTTTTTTTTTTGTCTAAATGAGACAACTAAGGTTTCTTTCTCCTCATATGCTTCATGCACAGCAGAAAGTTGCCAAAATGCAAAAGATGGTGGGGGCTAATTATGGAACTCTTCTTTAGGCAGAAGAAATAAGAGTCTCTGTTGACATACAATAGCCATTTTTACTCTTTTAAAAAAAACATAGTATTTTGGAAAACAAGTAGTATTTTGAAGCACCTAATTTTTTAAGGCATAATTGAGCTATAATCTGATGTAATAGATTATGTTAATTCCTTACTTAACAAACAGATGGGCCTAATCACTGTATATTGTAAAGTTGTGCAGATTGAAGGTTGATAGAACATAGGATCAAATTACATACATGAAAAAGAGCTTTTTGATATCTCAATTTCCTGCTGAGATTTATGATCCATATTATAAGATTTAAAATAATGAAATGGACACAGTAATGTGGAGATTAGCTAAATTTTAATAAATCAACAACCAAATTAAAATAATTAGGTTAAAACATCTTAACCGGCATACCTTCAAAATCTGACACTAAGAATTGTTTCCAAGGTGCTGGATCACAGCAACTCTTTCCAAACTCCAATTCTCTGTTCTACCAGGTTATAAAACTATAAATGTTTCTTGTTTTGTTTCTTAAACTATTTTGAATTTTACAGATCCCTTCAAAAAACCCCATGTCAAGCACTGTGGAAGGTACTGAAGATTCAGTAGAGAGCAGCACATTAAATCTGGTCTGGAAGTCATAGGACTCTGTCAATAGGACAAAACAGCAACCAACACATTGGGAAAAGACCTTTACCAATCCTACATTCGATAGAGGGCTAATATCTAATGTATACAAAGAACTCAAGAAGTTAGGCTCCAGAGAGTCAAATAACCCTATTAAAAAATGGAATACAGAGCTAAACAGGGAATTCTCAACTGAGGAAACTTGAATGGATCTGAAGCACCTAAAGAAATGTTCAGCAGGGAAATGCAAATCAAAACAACACTGAGATTCCACCTTACAACAGTCAGAATGGCTAAGATGAAAAACTCAGGGGAGAGCAGATGCTGGAGACGATGTGGGGAAAGAGGAACATTCTCCATTGTTGGTGGGATTGCAAGCTGGTAAAACCACTCTGGAAATCAGTTTGGTGGTTCCTCAGAACATTGGATATAGTACTACCTGACGACCCAGCTAAACCACTCCTGGGCATATACCCAGAAGAGGCTCCTATATGTAATAAGGACACATGCTCCACTATGTTCATAGCAGCCTTATTTTAATAGCCAGAAGCTGGAAAGAACCCAGATGTCCCTCAACAGAATGGATACAGAAATTGTGGTATATATACATAATGGAGTACTATTCAGCTATTAAAAACAATTAATCTATAAAATTCTTAGGTAAATGGATGGAACTAGAAAGTGTCATCCTGAGTGAGCTAACCCAATCACAAAAGAACACACATGGTATGCACTCACTGATAAGTGGATGTTAGCCCAAAAGCTCAAAATAAGCAAGTTATAATTCATAGACGCCAGGAAGCTCAAGAAGAAGGAAGACCAAAGTGGGGGTGCTTTGGTTCCTCTGAGAAAGGGAACAAAATACTCACAGGAGCAATAAAGGAGACAAAGTATGGAGCAGAGACTGAAGTAAAGGCCATGCAGAGCCTGCTCTACCTGGGGATTCATCCTATAAACAGTCACTAAACCCCAACACTATTGTGGAGAACAAAAAGTGCATACCAAAAGGAGCATGTCATGGTTGTCTCTGGAGGGGCCCTGCCAGAGCCTTACACAAACAGAGGCAGATGCTAGCAGCCAACCATTGGACTGGGCATGGGGTCCCCAATGAAGGAGTTGGAGGGTGATCCAGAGCAGCTGAGGGGGTTTATACAGCCCCATGGGAAGAACAACGATGTAGGCCACCCAGATGCCCCAGGACTCCCAGGGACTAAACCATCAACCAAGGGGTGCACATGGTTCCAACCAAAAAATGTGTCAAAGGAATGCCTTGTCAGGCATCAGTTGGAGGAGTGGTCCTTGGCCCTGTGAAGGCTCAATAGATGCCCCAAAAAAAGGGAAATCGAGGGGAGGGTGGGAGTAGGTCTGGTGGAGTCACATATACTTGGAGGCAGGGTGTGGGAGGAAGGGCTGGGGGTTTTCAGGGAGGGGGAAAACAGGAAAGGTTTTAGCATTTGAAATGTAAATGAAGATTATATTCAATTAAAAATATATTAAAAAAAACAAAAAACAAACAAAAAAATCTAGTCTGAAATTTGTCTTGACACTATCATTCCCAATCTTAATGCAGTAGTCATTTTCTTTATATACTGGCTGGTTTTGTGTGTCAACTTGACACAGGCTGGAGTTATCACAGAGAAAGGAGCTTCAGTTGTGGATGTGCCTCCATGAGATACAGCTGTGGGACATTTTCTCAATTATTGATCGGGGGGGGAGGGCGCCTTGTGGGTGGTGCCATCTCTGGGCTGGTATTCTTGGGTTCTATAAGAGAGCAGGCTGAAGCAAGCCAGTAATAAACATCTCTCTGTGGCCCCCCGCATCAGCTCCTGCTTCCTGACCTGCTTGAGTTCCAGTCCTGACTTCCTTGGGTGATGAACAGCAATGTGGAAGTGTAAGCTGAATAAACCCTTTCCTCCCTAACTTGCATCTTGGTCATGATGTTTGTGCAGGAATAGAAACCCTGACCAAGACACTTGAGTAGTTAGTTTATGCTCAGTTCTCTAGCAGGCCCTAATTCTATTAAATCTGTACAACAGAACAATAAATATTTATCATACTTGCTTTAGGCAATTATAATGCTGCAGTTTAGAGAGATTCTCCGGAAACAGTAACAGATAGATGTTAGACATTTAGCATTCAAGTTTGCATGCTCTTTCTCAAAAGATCTGTTCTTTCCAATGAGCAATGCTATGGAGAAAATACAGAGAGATGCAGATGGCTGGCTCAAACTTCTCCACTAAGTGACCCAGAAAATGAAAACTCAGCAATGAAGGGAAGAATTAAAAGATAGAAATTTTATTTTTCACATTTATGTAGTTCTAATTGTTAGGGGCTTAGGGATGATACCACTGTCTTTAATTGGCAATCTTTATTTATTTCTCTTTAATGATGATCAATTAATTTTGAAAGCTATGAAGATAGGTCAATAAAAACATCAAGATGAAATGAAAATATAGAATTCAATGTATGATTTTTTTAAGTTTAAAGTTAATTTATTTAAATAATGATCTACATAATTTAAAAATCACTGTTCTTAAAAAACATCAAATACGCCATTGTTATAAGATAGTCAATTTTTTATGTTAAGATATTGTTTTGAATTAAGAACAGCAGAAATTTAATTTATGGCAGTTTGTGACAGATTTATTATAACTTGCAGATGAATGATGATATAATGCTTTAAAAATATAACTCTTAGAGTGGCAGATGGAACACATTTAAATGGGTTTAATATTTGAATCACATGCCTTCATACAGTGAAATGAGCTTTGAGCTGCTGTGGAAGCAGAGCCTGCCCCTCACCTCTCTCTCCTGCTGGTGTGGAGGTCCTTTGTCAAGCCTTTGTTTCATCCCACATGGACTAGTGTGCCCCTTTTGTTGGCCTCCCAGCCCCTGCACGCATAATTAACACACTTAAACTCACACATCATGCCCCCAGAGAGTCTTCCAGGCATCGGAGGGAAAGCATGCAATAACTGGGTCTAGCTTGGGAATGTAGTATCCCTGGGAACCTAAAACAGGTCCCATTAATTACCATTAATGCTTTCAGAACTTTTATTTAGATTACTTCCTCAGATTGAAGACCATTCCCACTTCCTCCCACTATAGCTAGTGCTAAGGGCTTTACCAAAATAGTACTTAATATCAGCCACTCAGATAAAAATGTTCAACATGCTTCTTTTTGACCAATTTTGAAACCTCTCTGTTCTTTTCAACAATTATTATGCCACAGCTACTGTAGTGCACAGCAACAAGTCTGGGATATATTGACCAAAATCCATTCATTTTTGCTAATTCATTATTTCTTAGTATAAATTCAAACAAATTATTTCATTTAGATCATATACAACTAGAAGTAGTTTTCACCATAATAAGTCTTAAGTCTTTTATGTGTTTTTATTTAAAGTTCTGCTCTTTTACCTACTAGGGTTTCCTTTACTGACTCCTTAAATACAATAATGGTAGAGATTGATATTATATGACTTGTTTTTGTACAAATAATGGGAAGATTTTTTTTAAGAAGAAAATCTAGCACATACTTTTAAACAACCAATTAAGCCTATGATGTTCACGTGTCTCTTCTACTTCAAGTATTACTCCAAGTGGCTGTATCCAAAAGATGATTCTTAAAATTTACACGTAGACTGAACTCTCATACTGGTCTATAACAATTTCAAGCTTCAGTGAGAAGTCAAATAAAGACATGCAAATGTGGCAACAAGTAGCAGTTTCTACTAGTGATTTAGCCGCTTACTTAAATGGAAGAGAACTTACCTTGCTAAAGTCTACAGTGCTGTTTTCCCTGCTGACATCATTTTTATTCTCAGCACAGGCTGGAGCAGTCTGAGGAGAGACAGCCTGACCTGCTAAAAGAGATTGTTATTGCAGAATACAGACAATTACTTATAATGGGAGAAATATGAATTGCACTTTAACCAAACTAAGTAGAATTTTTAATAAGCTTATGACATAAGCATGAATGTTCAATTAAGTGGAACTATATCAATTCAAAGATTATCAGTTACAGATAGAAATGGGAGAAATCAAGAACAGTGAAGCCAATTATCAAGTTAAAATACTAAATGGTTAATCTCTTTGAAGAAAAGATGCCTACAAAATTTAACTAAATTTAACCATAACTTAAAGTTCATTGAATTCTAAATATCAATCAACTAATAGTATATATTTTAAAAAGACATAACTTTCAAGCTCTGACTGAAGAAATTTTGACAATATAAAAAAGGATGAATATTGGTAAATGCTCAGAATATTTTTCTGTTCTATTACATTTAAAAATCCAAAACACTATGCTCTTTAGCAATAAAACTTAGAAATGGAGCTTACTGGACACACATGATATTTGTGTCTATAACTATTCAGTTACATAAGCTGTGCTATTCATCTATTATGCAAGAAAAGATCACTAAACTAGAGTTGCATTGGTTTTCCATGAATTTTATTGAAAATATAATTATGAAGTAGGTCTCTCCCTGTGTGAAAGGTGAGATTAGTTAGGAGGCTCACAGAGCTGGGGTGTGACAATGACCAGAAGATACTAAGTCCATCATTTACCATGCAACAGCCTTTGCAAGCACAGGCTATCTGAAATATGCCACGGTTAGCAATGCATTATAGTCGACTCAGTTTGCTTCATCTCCTCAGCCTCCTCTCTGCCCATCTTTTTACTCACGCTGTGAAATGGGCAATGCCAATTCATTGAAGCTGTGGCAATGTATACATTTTTAACTCAGTGGCTTCAAAATGCCGCTTTTACTTTCATGGATCTCAAACATGAGAACTATTCCCCGTGCCTACTACCTTTTCTCTCTACACGCTGGCATCCCTGTTTTATTCAGAATTCAACTTTATTTTCATCCCCTTCAATTACTGCCAATTCTGAACTTCTCTAACACCCTTAAATGGTTACAGAAATTTTCTTCATTTTTCTTTTTTCTTTTTTTTTTTGGTTCTTTTTGCTGATCAACACAATTTTTTATTTCACTGCTTAGACTAGTAAGGCCGACAGTCAGAGATAATCTGTTAATAGATAACATTTTCTGGATTAAAATCACTTTGTGAGAAAGGAATAGATTTAATATACTTCTAGAATTTAGATATTTTTCTGCTTCCATCAAAAACAGAAAAATAATATATTTTGTGACGGTAAAGAGCCAATGACTTTTTACAGGGAGTTAACCTCAGTGTCGTCACGGACACAGATTCTCGTGTTTGAATACATAATTCAAGGTAATGCACACCCGCAAGGGAAGTCAGACAAACTGTACATTCTCCCGTCTCTACCTGCAACGCACAGCTACGACTGCATAGTTCAGCAGCAGCCGTTCAATTTACCGCTCTCAAAATAATAACTGTTATTTTTAAAAAGCCTTTACATAATGCATTTGTGCTACTAACAGATGTCTTCAATCACCAGTTTCACAACATTTCTCCATAATTGCATGAGTTGGAACATTAGATATGTTTAAACCTAAATTTATTAGATGCTCTGTAAAATTAAGTGGTAAGACTCATGTTACAAAAAAATTAAATAAACATATATATATGTTTTCTTATACTAATTTATGCCACGTAGCCAGTAACTACATGAAATATCATTTACATAATAAGAAAACACATACAAAAAGAGTCAACCTAATACAAAACCAACTTTGATGAGATTAAATCAGATAGCAAATATGCTAGAATTTCTTTTTTATTTCTTTTTTATTTTCTATATTCTTTGTTTACATTCTAAAAGCTTTCCCCTTTCCCAGTCCCCCCCCCCCATATGTCATAAGTCCTCTTCTCTCCATCCATTCTCCTATCTTTCCCCCTCCCTTTTCTCTGTCCTGGTACTCCCCTACAATGCTGGATCAAGCCTTTCCAGGATTAGTATGCTAGAATTTCTAATTTGAAAGAAATCTGTTTTTTCTTTCATTCACACACACACATATATATATATACATATATGCATATATACACACACATATATATATATGTATGTATATATGGGACAATATTTCATAAGCTATATTCAGGTTATTAAACATTGGCACTTACATTTCATTTGGAAAATATTTGTGATAACTAGTATGTTGCTATTTGTGATAACTATAATAAAGTATTTGGAAATTTACTCTTCTTTGCTACTCCTGTTTTAAGAATTAAAAGTGTAAAATATTACCTTATAAAACTGATCATCAGAAAGTGAATTAGAAACTATGATCTTTGAATCTTTTAAGTGATATTAATAATAACCTAGATCTGAATATCAAGTAAGAAGCACACTAGATGACAGTAAGAGCTATGTATTTCTAGAGTACAGACAAATAGAGAGAACTTGTACTATAGTACAGAGAGGAAAGAATGTATTCTATAGTACAAACATCCTCTGTATAGGTATAGAAACCACAAGTATTTGTATCTTCTATACTTTAGAATAATACATGAATATATTTGTCACATCTAAAGTCATTCAAGGTTTAAATAGTATTTAAAATCTGAATTTAGAATCATTTAGAAGTGTTACTTCTAAATCTATACATTAAATTGTTAAAATAAAATAATATAAATAAGGATTTTTGAAAACTCTGTAGGGCACTGAAAATCTATAGGTATAATTTAAGAATTAAGTTTAAAAGGTTAGCTTATGTTATTTAGGGGAAATTACAATACTTTAAATAAAGCTTCTATATTCTGTTATAAAATGCATGCATTGTAATAGTCCACAGAATTGCTAGAGTCCATAGGATAGCTGTCATTGGATAATTGTTGTCCATTATCGCTCCTTGATTAAAACTTACTTAATTCAGGGATCACCACTCGAAAGAAGTTGATGGGCTTAGATTTCAAAATGTGCTTCATGAACTCAAAGACTGTCATATAAGACGAATGGACAAATACAGGGAAGGATTTTAACACAATTGCTCACTTCTATTTAAAAAAATGTCATTCATTCATAGGTGCAGTGACTATTTCTAATAGAAAAGAAAAGAATTTGCAAGGATATTTTCCTCTCCAGGGGAAAAATAGTTAAAAGTTAGAAATAAATTCTTAAATATTTAGAAACTTTGCAAGTATACTATTAGTTTATGATAGCTTTTCTAATTACTTTAGCATGATGTTTAAAAGCAAGTAATTTTGTCTATTTCTTTCTAATTCCTACACCATGAGCACTGATAATTGATCAGATAAAATTTCATGTAATTAATGACATTGTAAACTTAGATTACCTTAGCTATTGTAATATGCAAATCTTAAGGCATCATGAAATTTATTCAAAACATGATAAAGGTCTATAACTATTTATATGTAAATATTTGAGAAATCTGACACCATCATTTCTATTCAATGTTAAGTAATAAATATAAGTTTATTTTAATAAAATATTAATTTGTTTTATTATATGTGAATTAAAGTATAGGGTATCTAGCAATATATTAGCACCTGTTTGGTTTTCTTTGACTCATAGTTGATTGACCTATAGCTCACTCCTATATGCACACTGTGTGAATAAGTGATATAAAATAGCAGTTTGACATTTTTTTTATCTAGCCTAGATCAATCATTAAATAATTTATATCCTACATATGTCAGTATTTGCTATTGGTTAATCCAGTATAAATTGTACGTAGTAGAAGGAAACTGGGATGAAGACATGTAGGTACAGTGCTATTATCCTAGAGTCCAAGCCGGATTACACTACCTCAGAACCTTCAACGCATTTAGAGCACCCAGAGGGTGGAGGTGAGGGAGTACAGAGATGAGATGAGCCTGTTAGAGACAGACACAAGACACAGCAAAATGAAGAGATACAGAGATGAATGACAACGTTAAATATATGTGCAGCAATACATCTTTATGGAAATAGAGAACATGGAGAGAGATATAAACTTTTAGGAAATTATGATTTGGTGAGTTACGCTTCAAAAACAGAGTATTCATGTCATTGATTATTGAGAGTTGGTATGCCTGAAAAAAATTAGTTTTAAATAAGAGAGTAAAACTTTAAACATATTATCATAGAAATATGCTTGTTCTTAAAATGTAGTCAATTTCCACAGTTCAGTGACAATACAGCTCTAAACAGATACATCAACTCTGTTAATAATTAACATAATCTTAATTTTCTTTTAACAGTAGAAATGTTTACATTTTTCATATATAGGACTTTCTTAATGTGCCATATTAAGTAATTTTCTAGCTTTCTCCTTCAAAGTAGATCATTATGAGAAATAAATACCACATGCTATATTATTTACAGTAACACTGTGCTCCAAATATAAAATGAATCTCTAAACATATAAAAACATCATGCATCTGGGAATAATAGTACAGCATCATAAGAAAAGTAATTTTGAGGCAGTAGCAAGTTTAAAGACCACAAAGAAACATCATTAACAATACATCTGTGGATACTGATGGAAGGGCTTCAACACATAGCCCTTGTTCAGAATGTTCAACACATAGCCCATCCTTCTAAATCTAAGTGCTCTGCATGTAAGACTCTGAACAGTAAATTAGAAGAAGTTAGCAGAAGCTTTGTAACTTCCAGGTTCTAAATAAAAATGGCAACTGGAAATTATTCTTACTAAGAGGGAGGAAAGGCATGGAAGTAGGAGAAGAGTTAGAAATTAGTAGTAATGGATGGGGGGGGGGTGAAGATATCCTATACTACAGAAGTCATGAGTCCCAATAATTATCAAAAACATGTAAGCAGTAAATTAACATCATTTTACAACAGAATTGCAATACAAATGTCTCTATGTGTAAGGGAATGTGTGACAGAAATGATAAATAGAAGCATTAATGTATTTTGGTTTCTTTATCATCTAACACAAGTCACATTTGTGTTTGAAATGTGTTTCTGGATTCAAGAAGTGACTTGAATAGTCTTGATATTTTTCATTTCAGTATTCTTTTCAGGGTTCTAATGTCAAAGTAAATATATTTTCTATTATTTTTTGCCATTGTTTTGCCAAATGAAACTGTCACTTTCTATTGAAACATCAGAATCAGTCATTTAATTCTCACAGTTTTGATTCCTAATGAAAAGTGAAAGTTAAACACAGCATGGTAGCATTAAAGATGCACGGTGAATCCACAGCGCCATGCATCTTAACCCTGAGGATGACGTGCAGAATACAAACATTTACACATACATGTAACATATACATATATACAGCAGAGGTTTGTAGGTGAGACTGGAAAAAAACATAAATCACTAGGGAAAAGTAACAGAGAGAAAACATGGGCTAGGAAATGAAAGGGAAAGAAAATAAACTATTTTTTATGTAACATATAAAACAAAGAAGACCTGCATTTGAAAAGCAGTATCTGGATGTTTAATCCTTGAGAGAACAACCAAGGTAACATACCCCAAATCATTCAACTAAGGAAATAGAAACTTTATTCTATATGGTTCTTTATGTAAATATCACTTCACTTTTGAGGACACTTTAAATTTTAATCCTAAAACAAAACCACATTAAACAAGGGTAGAGAACTCATTTCTATATCTTTACTTCTTTTAAAGAAAACTTGTGCTATTGTCAAGTTTTTTTTTAAGAAAATCCTCTATTAATTTTAATTTTATAGTGTTAAAAAAGGAAAAGCCCATTTTTTTGAGTAAAATGTTTTGCTCAAGCGTGTTTTTAAAATAAAAAGAATATTACATTTATGCTTTTAGATGATAAGATTCCATTGCATCCCCTCTTACTATTGCACCATAAAAAATTAAGTCTTTAATCCATGTTTTGAAACAGAATGTCAGTTCTATATTTATGCTTTGAGTTCCAATTTCTTTGTTTATCTCAAGTTTGTCAGTTTATAGAGTCCATAAGTAGATTGAGAACCTTGGTAGTAAAGGTCTTTCTCACTTGTGGGTAAGAGACTTACTTCTAAATTGCTAAAGTCTATACATATTTTCAGACTTCTCAGAACACATAATTATGTAAAGTGTGTGAGGAAGCAAAACAGAGTCATGAGGAGGTGTTAGAAGCCTAGGCTTAGAAACCACCGCTGACAGGATGCTGCACAACAATACTTAATTGGATATATGAATCTTATTATAAGTGCTTCCAAGTTTCTATTACCATAACACATGCCCTGGAAAGATTTGTATGTGTTCATATAAAGGTTGACTGTACAGATGGCAACAGAATTACTCAGATTCTAGTTTTTAGAAAAACTAAGCTGTTTCACAGATAAAACAAAAGTCCTCTCTGTAAATGCTATCTCTACACACATCTGCATGTAGACTTTTGACTCACAGCTGGAAGACCATCCTCTCTCCCTAACTGTAATGGAAGTTTCAGTCACCATCAGTGAGTACAGGTCTGCATATGACAACAGAGGGTCAAGTCAGTAAATTCCACACCTTTCTCCCTTTCCCTAAAATGTACCTAAAATTTCAAATACAAACATTATGCTCAGTAAAAACTGAGGTAAAAAATATAGAAATTGTATCACATATGATGATTGGCTGTTTCAATAAACATACTTTGGTCTATATGTTATTGTCTTATTTCCAAAAATGTAATGAAACGAAAACTTTATTTGTCCCAAAATTTCAAAATTTTTGGAAAATTAAAACATGGGATATTTTAGTAAGATTTTAAGAATCAAGCAAACTTAAATCTTCCATAAAAGTTACTAAATATCTAAATTGGATTTCTTAACCTTGGCCAACAAAATAAATATTAACACTATAAAAGCAACAATCTACGGTATGATTTTTCTGTTCTCTATTCTCCTCCTCTAGGTAGTTGCCAGAACTTTCCATTTGTCCTGTCCACCCAGATGTTTTTCTCTTAAAATCTAATAAAATTGTCCTCAAGTTTCCTTTTAAAAGGTAATCCACTACATTTATATCTCAAATTATAAAATCTTTAATTTCACATTAATATGTATGTTTTAAATCAAATTATAATTTTGAATATGAATTAATTTAAATATAGTATTTGTCTTGATGTTAGTTCTGTATCTTCAGAATAGTCAGTAGAATCTACTAATATAAGCTTGTATATGCCATGGCATGCTTGTGATAATTTCAGTGAACTTTGTATCCATATATATATATATATATATATGGATATCTATGCATATATATCCATAAGCATGCTTCTGTGTAATACCAGTGCTTTTAGTCAGTCAAGGACAAAGGCTATATTTCATTTCTGTGTCTTTAATTTATCAAAAATTAAAAAAAAAGATTTTAGCTACTTTTGTTGGCTTCATAGTGTGTAATAAATAGAAGACAATACCTTCTCATACAGACATACAATCAAAATAGAAACACAAAGCAACAACACTCAGGGTTAGAGGATACCAAAAGGTAACAGAGTAGGGACCCAAGTAATGAGCCTTCTAGTAAAAGAAAAGGGAGAACTCTGTCTATCCAGTTACAGGGATTTTCAATGAAAGATTTACATCTTTTATAGTACCTAAATAAACAACAAACATTCCAAATGCTACTTTTCAATTAGAAATGTATCATTCATTACTATTCAACATTAAATCCCGAGACTTAATGTACTTAATGACTTTAAGGTACTCTGAAACAAATTGAACTATTCATTTTGTGTACATTTGACTCCGTAGTATGAAAACACGCTCATAATACAAAGTCTAAAGAAAATGTATCTTCATGTATTTGTAAGTATGTATGAAACTTTTAAAAACAGAAGAAAATCACAGAAATATTCTGTTCTGTCAATTCGTGTTACTGTGGCCAATCTTCATAAGTCAGGTCTTCTAATAAATCATTTGATATTTTTAAACCAATATCGTATTGCTAGGCTGATGGTGAACATTCTCGGTCCTTGAGGTTGACCTTGAATGCTCTGCAGCCTCCACATGAGCTTCAGGATTATGAGAATGAATGGAGCCCAATGTCCCACTCGCTCGTTGCTGCAGAGAAAATGTGGGACAAACATTCTGCTGACTGAGCTATATGGCAGTCATTAATTTTTGTCTTTTAGAACCGAAGAGTATTTACAGCTGAGACAAGAATAACAAACTCATATTGCCTTTATGGTAACTTCATTTTTCTTTATGAAGCTATGATAACAAAATTTGAGGTGATTTCTTAATGTAAATAATGAACAACTAAATTCATTTAAGGGGAAAGCTAAAAAGCAGGGTTATGAGAAAATAACTGCTCAAGTGTGCTGTTGTGTGAAGAGGGTGAGGAGGCTCCCTGCACACTGAGATGCTGCAGTGTAAAGGGCACTGTGCTCAGGAGCAGAAAGGAGGCTTCAGATAGGCTGCCACATTAGCTGCCGCATCGTTTTATTATCAGTAATGAAGTCTGTCGAGCATGACCAAGGTGGGAAAACCTTTTTCTACAAAAAAGATGATTTAATTAGAAGGCCACCACAACATAAACCATTTCATTACTCTTCTCAACTGTGAGAAAGAAGAGGCGTAGACTTTTAGGTCAAGATGGAAGATGTGTTCCATTTAGGTTTGCTGTTTGGATCTGTAAGTCGGAACTGGAAATGGATCATTTTACACCTTTTATGAGCCTTTCTAGAAACAAGTTCTTTGATAAAATTTCTACAATTTAATGATAAAATAAGACAAATATACTGTGTATTTTTGTGTGTGTATACATACATACATATATACACATATATGTACACACAAAACAATTCTATTAAATCAATATTAATTTCAACAATTTTCAAATAAAAAGTTTTAAGTATGTAGAAAGAATTTAATACTTCACGGTCCTATAGTAGATACAAAAAAGAACTTACCATTTTTATCCATGGAATTTGGTTCTGATTGTTTCTTGCCAATATCAGCAAAAGATCGGACGATGGGAATCCTGTTAGTGAGTTTTTTCTGGTTCTGGTGATGGTGCTGCTTCATCAGGGCTTCGTGGACCCTGTGACGTAGGTCTTCGTTCAGCTGGCCTGAGCTGACCTGCTGGTCAAGGACCATATCTGAAGACAGAAAGATGATGAGCACAGCTCTTCTGCTTAAAATGGATACCCTGAATATTAATCATATTAAAACAGGAAGAAATTCTTTTGACTATCTCAATACAAGATGTTTCAAATGAAAGTGTATCTTTTACAGGATTGCTACAGGGAAATGTGAATTTTCATCATGAATCTCTTAATTTTAATAACAACTTCTCATTTTTTCTAAACATAATGTATTAAACAAAAAGTTATGTTATTCATCAAACAGATTCATATGATTGTAACAGAAAAAGTTACATTATAGTCTGTATCTTTGTCTCTGTCTGACTGTCTATCTTTGACTGACTGTCTCTCTCTGTCTCTCTCTCACACACACACACATACGCACGCACACCATTTCTATTACATAGAGCGTAGGAATTTTTTTTAATTTATGGAGTCCTCTTACACTCAAAGTTTATAACAGTATCAAGTAGTTACAAAGTTCAGTTTACACCTGTAAGTAACAGAAAATGCAAATCACCCTAACTAAATTGAGTTCCTCTTTGCAACCAGGTAAATTTCAAACTTACACTACAAATTTCTCAGCCACCCAAGAACACAAACTAAAGATGTGCACTAGCCAAACACTTGACATTTTGCACATATTTTAATGTGGTTTTTCTATGATTTTCTAGTGAAGAATAATTTTTGTGATTCTTCTAAGTGGGGTTAGGAGCTGCTATCCAGCAGTTTGGTTCTTAGCATTTATATAGTAAACAAGCATTATATTTGTTACAAACTTATCTCTTTCTATAACAGTACCCATAGAATGTGTTTGATAACAAGGTACTATAACTAAAATGTAGAAGGAAAGATTTCAGAAGACTGAACTGAGTAGTACATTGAGATTTGTCATACACATCAAGTGTGCCAATGAAATAAATAACAGCTAAGGACCTTTGAAATTCCTCAATAATACAATATCACTTCACAGAGCCTCAGTATTACTAGTCTGCTCTCAGAATATCAAACACAAACTCTAATTGGTTTTTGGAAGTACAAATTATATAACACAGATCCCAGTGAACGGCCCTCTGCCAACACATTCAGTGCCCTGCACACATTAACATTAGCAAGCTTTCCTCATAAACTCATTTTCCTGTTTGTACAAAGTGGAAATAGACAATGGAGATTAACTTGGATCACTGTATAACATTCTAGCTGTGTGACCTTGCAAAGCTGAGTAAGTGCAGTATTTTCACTTGAAGGGTGTGAGTAACAATGTATCCATAGTATTTGCAGCTAGAATAATAATCTTAAAGACCCTTAAAGCACTGATTAGCAGATTGAGACCAATCAGTAAGTAATTTCCCAGCACACGGTTTTCTTTGCAATTTCCATGAAATAGGATATAGTTCTCTGAAATTTGTGAAGGCTTCAATACTCTCACAGTTTATAACAGTATCAACTAGATATGAAGTTGAGTTTGTCAATGACAGAAAGTACAAATCACCTTAGTTAAACTGACTCATCTGATTGACTTGCAGAAGAGAAACTCAAAATGAGGTTGAATCTAGTTCCATGATTCTGTGAGGCTGTATCCCTTTGAGGATGCACACTTTGGGCACAATCTCATTTCCTTTATGGTATAAGGTAGCTGTCGGCAGTAACAAGGAAATACCCTGGTTCCTATCCAGTAGGAAATAGATTAGCTTTTGTCCCTTTCTTTTATAAAAGGTTCATTTTTCACCTGGCATAGAAAACTCTACTCCTGATTGACACGAACCAATCACTGTCAGCAGAGATGGGATTCTTACAGCTTTTTGGACAGAACAAGAATTGAATTAATTAGCTCCAATTTTTCTGCCATGAGCCAGATAATAAATGATTTCTGTCACAACTACCCAACACTGCCTTTGAACTACATTAAAACTTCCTAAAGATTACTGAAATTGAGTTTGATACCATTTTTACATTATAAAAGCTTTTTCTGTTTTCATTTTCAGTCATGTGAAATGTCCCAAGTCGCAGCTTAAAAGGTCTACAAGACTAGGCAGCAGGCCATACTTAAAACAAGGAATATAATTTGCTCTGTCACTTTCTGTTCACAATGGGAAAGAGTTAAAAATGAATATCTGGGAGTTGGCAATGATGCATGTGAAGTACTTAGAAGTCATCCATTGCGATAAAAAGTCTCAGTCAATTCCAAAAAGTGCATGGCATTGAACGAGGAAATGTAAATTCATGTTTCTGTTCTTTGGAGATCAGTAATTTTGTTATCTCTGAATTAAAACATAATAAAGGAACTGAAGAACTGTCATCCTATTCTATTACTTTGAAAATTTGCTGTGACAAAAAAGTGTATAAAATACTTATTTACATAAAATAGAAGTTATAAGAAAGTTATTAAAACACTAATATAACCCAATTTCAAAGCAGAACCAGAAATAGGATATTAAGACTCCCCTGTTTAGTATGCTAACAGAACCTAAACTAATTATATAAAAACCATATATGTTATAATATTATTACTAAAATTCTACTAAGCCACAATCTCAGGAGCACTATACAATCTCCTAATGTCTATTAGAGTTACAAACAGATAAGACATTTGTTTCAGGCAGATACACAGGAGAAAGTAAACGGGGTTTAATAAGTACTCATGCGTTCAGGAGTCCCATGAACCCAGTCCACACATGTAAGGCACCACCACGTTATAGATTGCATTAGTGAAGGAGGAGGCTAATCTTCTTGTTTAAGGACAAAGCATACTGGCATGAGGCTTAAGTACCAAAAGCGTGAACGTGTGGTGACTCAGTCACCACCACATTGTTCTCTCCACCATAATCATACTTATCAGTATTAACTAGAAATGTAGGAAGGGATAATGAGCCACGATGGCTTTAGGCCCAAAGTTGAGCCCTCACATCTCAGCAGGCAATGGTGCCTAACAGAGTGAGCTTGCCAAAGCCCTATGCCAAGATCTTGTTAAGAAAAGAAGCAAGAAGGAAAAAGATAAATAGAGCACATTGTTCTGACTTCAACCACTCTACAAAACCTATCAGTGCTGCATAAAAAGGTTTGAAGACAGAAGAGTCATTTTTCATCATAATTAGGTAATTGCTTTAGTATAATCAACTCATCATGGTCACAAAGTATTCTAAGAAGCTATACTTTTTGCAAAAACTATATAAATCTCTGCCTTCTTCAAATTTCCCATATAAATGCTCTGAAAATTCATGGCCTTAACTTTCAAAGAGAAAGATTCAAGAGTGGGGAGTATGAAGGGATAGATTCTTCTTGGCTGCCAACACTAACAGCATAAAAGCAGAACACTTAACTTTGTATACTAAGGGTTGTCATAATATTAACCTGGTTTTATAGCTTTGTTTTGTTTTTAATAGGGTCTCAGCATGCATCTCTGGCTGGCCTGGAACTTACTGTGTAGGTTAGGTTGGCCTACTCAGAGACGTGACCACCTATGCTAGGATTAAAGGTGCATGCTGTGCTGTCACACCTGACATAAACCTGATTTCAAATAATGCATTCTCATACCTGTCTTGAGTTTGTATTCAGTGGACCCAGTTATTAAATTTATCGTTTAGTGAAAAAGTTTAAGCAGCAAAAGTTGCTTTAATGAGTTGTGAGCTATGATTGATTATTTGTCCATGATACTAACTTTAGCTTGATTTTAATTTCTTTCTAAGTTTCATTGACAGAATCAGGGTAAAGTATTCACACTTCAAAGAGAATATTTCCATTTCTAATCTTTATAATGCAGAGTTTTAAAGAGATTAGTACAGACCATAAATTGTCTACAATGTATATGAATGTAAGTAGGAAACACTTTCAACATAATTAATCTCAGCATCAGAATAAATCATGGTAAGAAATTTTATACCTAGAGATTTGTGGATTTGAAAAGGTTAAGTAATATTTTGAAGGATAGAGTTTGGATTTTATTGAGTTCCCTGAAACATGGGGAAATAGATATGTTTTAAATTAACTTCATCCAAAAGAAAATCCTACTTTAATTATACCAGAAATTCTTGACAGACCTGCCAGATGCAAATGGGATTTTCTGTTACTAAATCTAACAAAATCTCTTTAAGGAATTATGAGAGTCTGTTAAAAAAAACCCATACCAAAAATCTGATGAAAAAACAAAACACAAAAACACTGACATGAAATAGTTTCCCATTCCAAAACAATATCTGTTTCCTTTACAAAGAAATGTCTAGAAAGCACTAATTCTACAGACTTTATACATTGTTAAATGACAGGATCCCAGATCTGAAATCATTAAGGACAAACAAATATGGTTTTTAGAAAATAGACACTAGCTATTAATATATGTACCTAGCTTTTGATGTCCTAAAATATAACAATAATTGATGATATGAAAAATTACTAGTTTTTAAATCATCATAATCATCAGCAAAACCAACTTTATGATTACAGGTTAATTCAAAGAAACTATTTTCTTATCTGCAAATATCATCCTTAATACATTAATTCTATATATATCTGCTTTTAATAGAAGAAAATAGACTCCATCCTACACTTAAAGATTGCAATAACAATGAGATATAATGTTAGATAAGATCAAACTGCAAAGTTTAAAAGACATAAATATGTAAAGCATATCTATCAAATATAATAAAATTACATGATCATAACATGAGTAAATATAAAAAGAAAATAATAAAATATTTTAATGAAAATGTAATGAAGGTTGAAGTAAATATCTTTATATTAATCTCAAGCTGCAATTACAAATCTTTTATTCACAACTGAAAAAAAATGGAGCAAAAGTCAACACAATTATGTTCAGAACCTGTAAGTTCTGTATACTGTTAGTTCTAAACTGAATAGTAATGTACAAAGTTCCTTACATGGAAAGTGGAATATTCAAGTGGAACTACTTGGAGTCAAATAAAAAGACACAGACTGACCAGAGAATCACAAAGAAGAATAAAAAGCTATTTGGGGTATTGGGCCCACTGAACTACTTTTATTGCAGGAATAGATTCAGAAACTGTAATTGCGGGAAAACTAGATTGAACACCGCTCCTCTTCACTGGGTCTACTGAGATGAGCGAAGGAAAGGCAGCAGAGATAGGAAAAACAAACAATTAAATCTATGAAAAGTTAACTTACTGGACATTTTCTGCTCAGAGTAACTCCACAAAGAAAACATTAGAAATCACATTTTTAAAGAAAGTTAAATGAAGTCATAAAAGGTATTGTTCTGGGATCAGTGTTGTAAGTCTGGGAAACTTGACAGATACATTTAATATAGAAACTACAGAACTTATTCTAATTAATCAATTTTCAAAGCTAATTCAGTCACTTAATCCACATAAACAAATTCCTTAGGGGAAATCTTTAACTGTGTAAAGATTGGTTGCTTTGTGTGTGATCTAAACATGCTCATGAAACTATTCAGGGAGATCTGGCCATTTATTTTCCTATTATAGATCATTATTTAGAAGTGTGATGAGGTTTATTTCATATTCAATTTATTTTATTTCGAATAAAGAGATAGAAGAAAATTATTTTAATGTTCCTTATACAGACCATGAGAACTTATTTTTCACTGTTCCCACATATATGGAATTGTCAGGAAAAAGAACACTAAAAGGTAGCCAAAACTGTCAGAATTAAATAGACTGAGGTAACAAACAGCTCACCTGCAATTTCTTCTAACGTGCTGGCGTGCATGTCCAGGAGCACAGTGCCATTCAGAATGCAGCTTCTTAACTCAAACAGACTGTGTAGGGAAAGTGTGGCTACATACGGCTTGCTCCATCTTTCTCCTCCGTCTTCCACATCTTCCTCAAATTTCAACCACCTATACAAGTAGATATTCTTGTAAATATATTGAGTACTCAATGTTGAAGAATTATTTCTTATCATGGAAAAGTTATAAAAAGAAAAGTCTCGCCAGGCAGTGGTGGTGCATGCCTTTAATCCCAGCATTTGGGAGGTAGAGGCAGGCAGATTTCTGAGTTCAAGGCCAGCCTGATCTACAGAGCGAGTTCCAGGACAGCCAGGGCTATACAGAGAAACCCTGTCTCGAAAAACAAAACAAAACAAAACAAACACACAAAAAGTCTCCAAATTGATACTTGTTTCCATGGGTTTGGGGAAATAAGAAAAAGGTAGCCCATTTCACTCAGTAACATTCTCTTTAAATTCTATTAAATAAACATTTTTATTGTAATAGATTGTTAAAAACAAAGATTTAGTTTTCATTAATTTATCTAGCTTTGCAGAAGTGTTTTTAATGAAAATTTGCCAGTGGTCACTATTGTAGCACTAATTTAAAAAAAAGGAAGCATTTTCCTTTATGGAAAAATATTTGTAGTTGGAAAAACACCATAAAAGAATACTTAATTTTTTCTTTGTAGTGGGAACTCTTAAACTTCAGGTTTTAGATGACAATTTCTCAAATAAATTTGTAAGATGCTTATGCAATTTGAGTCTCATTTTGTTGGAAAAACTCTTGTTATCTTTGCCTGGAAGAAAACTATTCATGACATTCAGTGGTAGGGCCTAGATACACAAAAAATTGGTCTTGAACATTATCCCATGGGTACTCCTGCCAAGAATGGAACAAGAACTCTGAATCCAAGTGGAAACCATTGCTTTCTTAGTGTGAAGTAACATTCAGCAATATCTGTGACATTAAGACAAATTAAGACAAATAGGAAAGATAAGGGAAGTCAATGTTTTCACTACTCTGGCGTGGAGCACTCAATGATTTAGGGGCTTGCTCTCTAATCTTATCCGAGGACCGTAGGTGTAATTTCACTACTTCTGATGAACTCTAACCTAAACAGCCTTCCCTCTCCGTTTCCCTTATCCATGCCTCTGCCCTTATCACTTTTGGCCATATTTCCTTTTTCCAAATAGAAACACACACACACACACACACACACACACACACACACACCTATCTGGTATTGATGTTTATGTAATAAAAGGCTCAAATTCAATGTTTGAAAACCCATGTGAGAAACTAGACAAAGAATCAAATGTGTTAGCAGATAGTAACCAAGAGTTTGTGAGAGAATCAAAATGAGTGTCAAGAAATCCAAGGAGCTGTCCTAAAGTTCAAGAAGCAAAATACTATTCAGGCTATCTTTACACCCAGTGGGGAAAGCTGTGCTTATAGAAATCCTAAAAAGGATTTAAAAAGAAAACCCTCACATTTCATCACCAAATCATCAACAATATCTCTTCAAAGAACACTTTGTCAATGTGATTTTTCTGTTTCCTTGTTTAATTGTTTTTTATTCTGTGATGTTGATCCTGGGTTTGGTTTATTGTGGCTGGCAGAGAAGGCTATAGGAGTTCTAGCTGGAGAAAAGGTTCCACTATGCAGCCTAGGATACTATTTCTTTCCTCTGCTTCTTAAGTGCTGAAAGTATAGGTGTGTGTGTGTGTGTGTGTGTGTGTGTGTGTGTGTGTGCATGCATGTGCGTGCATGTTGAAGGGACAGAATGCAAGTGCATGTGTGCATGTAAAGGTCACAGGTCAAGCTCCAGTGTCATTTCCTTCAGGAATCATCTACTATAATATCTTTTATGCTTTGATCTATTCTTTCAGAATTCCATAAAATATATTTTGACTATATTTTTTCCTGTTCCCTGAACACATCCAGATCATTTCCCCGCAACTTATTACACATCCAACTCTTTGTTCTTTCTCTCTTAAAAAAACCCAAAAACTAAAACCATAGAGCTTGGCTTGGGTTGGTCAACTAATCTTTAACATGATCCCTGCCATGAACTACAACTTACATACCCAATGTTATTCAATGTGGGAAACAAAAGGATGATAGTCCCCTCTCCTAGTATCTATCCATGGCTAATAACTTCTTGGCTAATGGTGAGAATTTATGCCCATTTCCCTGCTTTCTTTTTGGGATTTTTGTCTGACTTGAGCAAGTGAGAATCTTACACATGCTGTTACAGTCTCTACGAGTTTATATGTGCAGCAGCCTTGTTATGTCTGGAAAACACTGTTTTCTACAAGTTGTTCACAATTTCTTAATATAGTAAACTTTCTGTCTTTTCTATCAAGATCTCTGATCTTTGAAGGGAAAGGTGTGACAGAGACATCACATTTAGGAATGAGAATTGTTTACTTTTTGAGACAGGATCTCTCACTAGGATTTGGTGTTCACTGATTGGGCTAAGCTGACAGGTCTGTAAACCCAAGGGATCCTCCTGTTTCTGCCTCTCCAATAATTACAGCTCTCTCTGTGAGCTAGAATTATAGGCACACACTAGTCTGTCTGACATTTTAGTTGAGTATTGAGGATTAAACTCAGGAGGCCTTTATGTACCTTGGCAAACACTTTACCAACTGAGCTATATCCCCAGGCCCTTCTTTAATTTTTTAAATGAGTGAGTCTTAAAAATTTTCTGCCTTTTACAGATCTTCAATACCTCATATCCAATTGGTGATTATAGGGTTAGTGGTTTGGGAAGAGTAGGACACTAGCAATTGGCATCCTTTTAATTGTATGAGTCCATGTGAATATAACTTGTTCTGGTCAAAGAGTTCATAGTGTAAATTATGCTTACTGTCCCCCAGGACTTGGCAGTATTTAACTGTCAAGGTGTGACTCCTTTCATCATTCTTTTTTCTATGATATGAGAACAATCTTTTTCAAGATAGAGACTGTTCTTGCACCAAAGTCTATGACATTAAACATATGGATCAGGTCAGTAAGAATGAATATGACTTTTATACACTTAATTAGTATTTCTTGCCATATATATGACATATGCTGTGTGTATGTGTGTTCATGTGCAAAGCCACAATCACACTGAGTAGTAAAATTTCAAAAATTACTTTCTTAGTAAGCAATTTGGGGTGGATTCTATTGGAGAATGTCCCTGGGCCTAGTTGCAAATAAGAAATTGGTCCTTTATTTGCAATATACATACAAACTACAGTGTGGCCAAGGTAAAGTCTTTACAAATACTCTGTGTCAGTTTCTCATATGAGTAAACAGGAAACAAGCTCATTATGTTAATAAATAGCTGAGACCTCCTGGCCAACAGTCTTTTTAAATCCAACTTGCTTTAACTTTATTTTTTCCACTGAGGATCTAAGAACTCCCCACTTTCATTTTAGTCATTTTCTGCCTGAAGTTTATATGTTAATGCCTATAGCAGAAAACAAAACAACAAAAACTAATACATTTAATTTTCAGCCATGACTGAAAACAATTTCATCATGAAAAAATTCTGATCTCTTTCCTTTGTTATACTATTTGTATATTTTAAAATTATCAACTGTGCAAGACATAAAATGATTTTTTGTAACAAAACGGATTTTATTAAATCTCCTGTTATTTTGCATGCTACTGACATGTAATATGGTGGTCAAACAATAGGAGAGAGGATAAAGAGGGAGAGGAGAGGAAGGGAAAAACCAGGAAGGACAGAAAAGGAAGAGGAGGGGGAAGGAGAAGAAAAGGAAGATCTTGACGACTACAGCATCACATGGGCTGGCATGATTTTCAAGTTAGATTTAAAGACAATGGATTCTATAAAGGTTTAGTAGTTTTTTGGCGGGAAAACATGTGTTTGTTCCATATAAAATATTCTAATTTATGGCTTAGAGGGCTGTTGTTTTTTTCTATCATACAGTTTTTTAATTACTTGATTATAACTGTATTAACTGACATATAAAAAGTTTATAAAGTGTAACACAAGTTCATTTTTTAAATACAGGGCGTTATTTCTATATAATATAATCAAACTCCCTTTGAAACAATACTTATAGATACTAATGAAGATAGGGGACTGGGCTTCTATATTATTTGATCCTTTTTAAAAAATAAACATTTTAATTTTTATTAATGATTTTTATTTTTTGAGATAATAAAGTTATATAATTTCTCCCTTCCCTTCTCTCCATCCATGGCTTCTGCTTGTTTTAATGGTGTGTGAGTGCATATGCCTGCATATGTGCATGTGTGTGCGATGTGTTTGAGAATATTGGTAAAATGTGTATAATTTGTGTGCTTTTCTCCCTGGTGTGGATCCATGTCATTTCTGAAAACAGAAAAGGTTCAGACAACTCCTGAGCAACAGAATGAGTACCTTGTGCCACATCTTTTTTTTTAATTTATTTATTTTTATTGAATATCATCTTCATTTACATTGCCAATGGTAAAACCTTTCCTGATATCCCCCCTCCCCTAAGGCCTCCCAATCCTTCCCCCTCCTTCTTCTCCCTGCTTCCACTTATATGCCTCTCCACCCAACACACTCCCTCCCCACCCCCCTCGGTTTCCCTTTGTTCTGGCCTCTGTTGAACCTTTACCTGACCAAGGACCATTCCTCCCAATGATGCCCAACAAGGCCTTCCTCTGCCACATTTTCGGTTGGAACCATGTGTGCCCCCTTGGTTGATGGTTCAGTCCCTGGGAGTCTTGGGGCGTCTGGATGGCCGAAATCATTGTTCTTCCCATGGGGCTGTAAACCCCTTCAGCTCCTCTGGACCATCCTCCAGCTCCTCCACTGGGGACCCCATGCCCAGTCCAATAGTTGGTTGTTAGCATCTGCCTCTGTATTTGTAAGGCTCTTTGTGCCACATCTTTATATTCTCTATCTTTGCTCAGTTGCTGCCCCCGACAATCACTAGAACACTGTCTTATCACTTTGGGGGTGCAGGACTTTCCAATGCAGTTGGAAAGTTTTGTTTTGTTTTGTTTTTCATGGGCACATTGGAGGACTGTATTCACAACATTCTTAATTATTAACTAATCATTAATAATTGGGGTTTTCACGCAGCAGAGACTTATATAGCATCTACTATATTAATGTCCTTTCTTATTGTTGGAAATCAGTAGGAAACTTAGCATCAGTGGTTCTTGATCATATACATTGGTCAGTGACAGGCAATCGGCAGCTGGGTGAGGGCATCAGATGCAGATGGCAGCCATGAAGAATAGCACTGAGTTTCAGAGCTTTAGTCCATTATCATCACTGCGGGGAGCATGGCAGCATCCAGGCAGACATGGTGCTGAAGAGTCAAGACGTCTACATCTTGCTCCACAGGCAGCACGAGGCTGTGGAAAGTGTTTAGACTTGGCTGGTTTTCACTTGAGACTCATCATGTTGTTGCATATTTCAGTACTTTACTCCATTTCTCTGCTGAGTAATATTCTTTTGTGAGTAATATTCTGCTATGTAGAATTCATGTAAAAATTAATACGTAAACAAGAGTTTTCATTTATACATAACAAAATGACTAAGAGCACAACTTCTGTGTTAAATAGTAAACATGAGCTTAATTGTATAAGAAACTACCAATGTTTTACAGAGTGTTTCTCTAGCAATTACACACGCAGGTGCAAAGCATGAGAGCTCTGGCTGCTCTACATCTTTAACAGCGCCTCTATTGGCCAAGGTTGTAACTGTCTTAGTGGTTATAGAGTGACATGTCACACAAGATTTAATTTGCCATTTCTTAAATATTTATTTAATTTGTTTTTTAGGTTTTGTAACTTTCTTTTTTGATGTATTTTTATTTTATTCGATATATATTTTTATTTACATTTCAAATGATTTCCCCTTTTCTGGTTCCCCACTCCCAGGGACATTCTTAATTATTAACTAATCCATTAATAATTGGGGTTTTTCACGCAGCAGAGACTAAAGAAGTTGAGCATTTTTAAAGATGTTTCTCCGCCATCCAAATAATTAAGAAAGTCACATAAGCCCCCTTCCCTCCCCCTGTTCTCCCATCCACCCCTTCCCACTTTCCTGTTCTGGTTTTGCCTTATACTGCTACACTGAGTCTTTCCAGAACCAGGGGCCACTCCTCCGTTCTTCTTGTACCTCATTTGATGTGTGGATTATGTTTTGGGTATCCCAATTTTCTAGGCTAATATCCACTTATTAGTGAGTGCATACCATGATTGATCTTTTGAGACTGGGTTACCTCACTTAGTATGATGTTCTCCAGCTCCATCCATTTGTCTAAGAATTTCATGAATTCATGTTTCTAATGGCTGAATAGTACTCCATTGTGTATATATACCACATTTTTTGCATCCATTCTTCTGTTGAAGGATACCTGGGTTCTTTCCAGCTTCTGGCTATTATAAATAGGGCTGCTATGAACATAGTGGAACATATATCCTTATTACATGCTGGGGAATCCTCTGGGTATATGCCCAGGAGTGGTATAGCAGGATCTTTCGGAAGTGACGTACCCAGTTTTCTGAGGAATCGCCAGACTGTTTTCCAGAGTGGTTGTACCAATTTGCAACCCCTCCAGCAGTGGAGAAGTGTTCCTCTTTCTCCACATCCTTGCCAACACCTGCTGTTTCCTGAGTTTTTAATCTTAGCCATTCTGACTGGTGTAAGATGAAATCTCAGGGTTGTTTTGATTTTCATTTCCCTGATGACTAATGAAGTTGAGCATTTTTTAAGATGTTTCTGCACCATCCAAAGGTCTTCAGGTGAGAATTCTTTGTTTAACTCTGTAGCCCATTTTTAATAGAGTTATTTGGTTTTCTGAGTTCTAACTTCTTGAGTTCTTTGTATATATTGGATATTAGCCCTCTATCTGATGTAGGGTTGGTGAAGATCTTTTCCCAATTTGTTGGTTGCCGATTTCTCCTTTTGATGGTGTCCTTTGCTTTACAGACTCTTTGCAATTTTATGAGGTCCCATTTGTCAGTTCTTGGTGAATATTTTCTAAGCCATTTGCCATGTATCTTTGTGTTTTATGTATGTTTCTCTGTGTGTGTGCATGCATGTGTGTCATCTATCTTCTCCTATTACATGGTTTCTCAGAGAAACCATGATTACATCAAGCCATCCACGCATGTGAGAGTATGTTCTGAGACCTCCTAATTTCTATTGAAGAAAATTGGTATGAATGTTTATATGATGCACACATATATGTATATGCTATTTTGCATATATATGCCATATACATTCTCTGTAAAAAAATCTGTTGTGACTTCTACACATTTTCCTAATTTATTTGCATGCTTTTGAGTATCAATAATTCTTTCATAACTTTTGCACATTGTCAAAAACCAATTAGCTACACATGTTAGTATGTTTCTTAGTTCTTGATTTTGATCTACACATCTATATATTATATAAACTGGCATTTTAAATACAAATCCACATGCTATATTTTTTCATTTATAAAAAATACTTCAAATTGAGTGCTTGTTTCTGTTAGAAAAGAATGGAGTCTTGAAAGTTCTAAGCAGCTTAATAGCTAAAAATGACCAAATGTAAGTTACATGCATGGATGGTTTGATGTAACCATAGATTTTTGGAAAATTATGGGAAAAGACATAAGGTACTTTCCATAAAAGAAATCTACAAGCTACAAATACCAAGTTACTAAGAATAACACACATTTCAAGATCCAATGCTTTATGCCAACTCCAGAATTATGCCAAAAGCATTAAGATGCACTTAAGAATTTTTTCTGTGTATATTGTCTTTTTAATTAGATATTTTCTTTATTTATATGTCAAATGTTATACCCTTTCCTCATTTCCCCTCTGAAAACCCCCATCCCATGCCCCCTCCCACCTCCCCCTACTCACCAACCCACCCATTTGTGCTTCCCCCGTCCTGACATTCTGCTACACTGGGGCATGGAGCCTTCACAGGACCAAGGGCCTCTCCTCTTATTGATGTCCAAAACAGCCATCCTCTGCTACATATGTGGCTGGAGACAAGGGTCCCTCCATGTGTACTCTTTGGTTTGTGGTTTAGTCCCTGGGAGCTTGGGGGAGGGGGTTGGTTGGTTCTTATTGATGTTCCTCCTATAGGGCTGCAAACCCCTTCAGTTCCTTCGGGACTTTCTCTACCTACTCCATTTGGGACTCTGTGCTCAGTCCAATGGTTGGCTGAGAGCATCCACATCTGTATTTGTCAGGCACTGTCAGAGCCACTCAGGAGACAGCTGTACCAGGCTCCTGTCAGCAAGAACTTTTGGCATCCATAATAGTGTTTGGGTTTGCTGAATGTATATGAGATGGATTACCAGGTGGGACAGTCTCTAAATGGCCTTTTCCTTTAGTCTCTGCTCCACACGTTGTCTCTGAATCTCCTTCTATGGGTATTTTGATCTCCCTTCTAAGAAGGACCAAAGTATTCACTTTGATCTTCCTTCTTCTGAGCATCATGTGGTCTGTGAATTGTACCTTGGGTATTCAGAGCTTCTGGACTAATATTCACTCATCAATGAGCATATACAATGTGTGTTCTTTTGTGATTGGGTTACCTCACTCAGGATGATATTTTCTAGTTCCATCCATTTGCCTAAGAATTTCGTGAATTCATTGTTTTTAATAGCTGAGTAGTACTCCATTATGTAACTGTACCACATTTTCTGTATCCATTCCTCTGTTGAGGGACGACTGGGTTCTTTCCAGTTTCTGGTTATTATAAATAAGGCTGCTATGAACATAGTGGAGCATGTTCCCTTATTACTTTTTGGAGCATCTTCTGGGTATATGACCAGGAGTGGTATAGCTGGGTCCTCAGGTAGTACTATGTACAATTTTCTGAGGAACCATCAAACTGATTTCCAGCGTGGTTGTACTACCTTGCAATCCCACTAGCAATGGAGGAGTGTTCCTCTTTCTCCATATCCTTGTCAGTATCTATTGTCATCTGAGCTTTTGATCATAGCCATTCTGACTGGTGTGAGGTGGAATCTTGGGGTTGTTTTGCATTTCCCTGATGACTAATGGTGTTGAACATTTCTTTACGTGCTTCTCAGTCATTCAATATTCCTCAGTTGAGAACTCTTTGTTTAGCTCTGTACCCCATTTTTAATAGAGTTATTTGGTTTTCTGGAATCTAACTTCTTGAGTTCTTTGTATATATTGTATATTAGCCCTCTGTCAGATATAAGATTGGTAAAGATCTCTTCCCAATTTGTTCGTTGCTGTTTTGTCCTATTGACAGTGTCATTTGCTTTACAGAAGCTTTGAAATTTTATGAGGTCCCATTTGTCAATTCTTGATCTTAAAGGATAAGCTCTTGGTGTTATATTCAGGAAATTTTCCCCTGTGCCCATAACTTGGGGCTCTTCCCTTCTTTCTTTTCTTACAGTTTCAGTGTGTCTAGTTTTATGTGGAGGTCCTTGATCCACTTGGACTTGAGCTTTGTACCAGGAGACAACAGTGGATTGTTTTGCATTTTTCTACATGCTAACTTCTAGTTGAACCAATGTCATTTGTTGAAAATGCTGTGTTCTGAACACTGGAAGGTTTCAGCTCCTTTGTCCAAGATGAAGGGACCATAGGTGTATGGGTTCATTTCTGGTTCTTCAATTCTATTCCATTGATCTATCTGTCTGTCACTGTACCAATATCATACAGTTTTTAATCACAATTGCTCTGCAGTATAGCTTTAGGTCAGGGATGGTGATGCTGCCAGAAGTTCTTTTATTGTTGAGAATGCTTTTTGCTATCCTGTTTGTTGTTGTTGTTGTTGTTGTTGTTTTGCTTTGTTTTGTTTTTTGTTTTGTTGTTATTCCAGGTGAATTTAGAAATTGCTCTTTCTAACTCCATGAAGAATTGAGATGGAAATTTGATGGGGATTGCATTGAATCTGTAGATAGCTTTTGGCAAGATTTTTTTTTTTTTTTTTTTTTTGCTATATTAATGCTCCCAATCCATGAGCATGGGTGATCTTTCCGTCTTCTGAGATCTTCTTCAATTTTTTTTTTTCAGAGACTTGAAGTTCTTGTCATACATATCTTTCACTGGCTTAGTAAGAGTCACACCAATGTATTTTATATTATTTCTGACTATCTTGAAGGATGTTGCTTCCCTATCTTGAAGGAAGGCCGCTGATTTGTTTGAGATAATTTTATATCCAGTCACTTTGCTGAAGTTGTTTATCAAGTTTAAGAGTTCTCTGGGTTCACTGAAGTATACTATCATACCATCAGGAAATAGAGATATTTTGACTTCTTCCTTCCCAATTAGTATCCCTTTTACCTCCTTTTGTTAAAATAATTGTTTGGCTGGGATTTTGAGTACTATATTGAAGGGGTAGGGAGAGAGTGGACAGCCTTGTTTAGTCCCTGATTTTAGTGGGATTGCTTCAAGTTTCTCTCCATTTAGGTTGATGTTGGCTACTGGTTTGCTGTATAGTGCTTTTACTATGTTTGATAGGGGACTGGAATTCCTGATCTTTCAAGACTTTTATCATGTAGCAGTGTTGGATTTTGTCAAATGCTTTCTCAGCATCTAATGAAATGGTCATGTGACTTTTTTCTTTGAGTTTGTTTTCTGTGTTTGCATGCAACTTCATCCTTTAAATATGCCAATAAAAAGGTTTACAACATTGCAGATTTTGTTTTAAGACTCTTAGCCACTGAGTATATGGTTAATTCGCAAAATGTTTCATTACTATTAATGACCTAGTGGGCTGCAATTTGTTTCAGTTTTCAAATAAACTCTGTTGACATTTATTAAAATAAGCAAATAAGTGTCTCAAATCACGAAGTTCATTTGATGGATGATACAAAAAATGAAATATAAAATCTGTAGGCCAAATACATGACATTTTGTATACAGTGTTACCCCTGGGCAGGCTGTTTCCATCCCCTCAGTCTGTCTCGATCTGTTCTGATCTATGATTAGCACATTGAATTCTGTTTTACTAAACAACCTTAAATAAGTGTTTCATGAATTCTTTGAGGGTTAAGTTGATCAAAATGATCCCCCCTTGTATTAAAATACACAAAGCAAATTCTTTTGCCATTTAACAACAGATATTTTCTAAAGAAATTAACTTTGCATGTATTATTTAACACTAACTCAGCTTAGCACTTTTTAGGAAGTTTTATCCTTTCATTCTGTCAAATAGAAAGGAGCTGTATAGCTCCTAAATTATGGTTTTTAATTATGGAGGCAAGATACCCCCAGATAAGGCTTTTAAGAGAGTTGAAACAGAACTAGTAAATATCTGTAAACCAATTCATCTTAAGGGTAAGGAAACTATCAAAACCCAACTTTAATGGCTCTAATTATTTTTTTCTCAATAATTTCTTTGATTTTTGAGATTATAATGTAATTGTCTCATTTACCTATTCAAATTCATGGTCTTTTTTCTTCATTATTTGTTGTTACATATATCTATGTATGTAATGTATATACAAATATATTCCAAAAAATGTTTGAATATAATCTGCTCAGTTTGTATAATGTTACTTGCATGCATTTTTGAGCTATCTTAATTCATATGATCTTTGCATTTTGTATTCTATTTAAGAGTTCAGTTGATGTGGCTATTTACTAATCTTGACTATCAAATGCTTTTGTAGCATCAATAAGATTGTTTTTGGTGTACTAACACTTTTCTATGCTACCTTTAACTATCAATGTCTTTTTTTCGATATATTTTTTATTTACATTTCAAATGATTTCCCCTTTCCTAGACCTCCCACTCCCAGAAAGTCCCGTAAGCCCCCTTCTCTCCCCCTGTCCTCCCACCCATCCCTTCCCACTTCCCCGTTCTGGTTTTGCTGAATACTGCTTCATTGAGTCTTTCCAGAACAAGGGGCCACTCCTCCTTTCTTCTTGTACCTCATTTGATGTGTAGATTATGTTTTGGGTAATCCAGGTTTCTAGGTTAATATCCACTTATTAGTGAGTGCATACCATGATTCATCTTTTGGGTCTGGGTTACCTCACTTAGTATGATGTTCTCTTAGGCAAAACTATCAATGTCTTAACTACTACTGAGCCACCAACCAGGAGCATATGTGGGCTGGTCCCAGACCCTGACACATATGTAGCAGATGTCTGCCTGCCTGGCCTGGCCTCAGTGGGAGATGTGCTTAATCCTAGAGAGACTTGAGGCCCCAGGGAAGGGGAGGCCTGATTTGAGGGAAGCACCTTCTAAGAGGCAAGGAGGAGGAATAGGATGAGGAACTATGGGAGGGAGGACCAAGGGGAGCAATAACTGGAATGTAAATAAAATAATTTTTAAAAATATCCAATAAGCATTAAATGGGCCAGTATTGCTCATTATCATTCACTCATCAATAACATGGTTGGATATTTAACACTAACTCTGTTGAATAGAATTAAGGCAAACTAGTACAGCTTCAAGTTTAATATCCAGTTAAGTACTATGTGTCTCTGAATGCTCTTTCAACATGAGATCCCTAAGGAGTATGTCAACACCAAAAGCAGTTTGATAATAGCTGTGCAAAATACAAAGATTAACAAAACAAAAATTTCTGTATTGTGAACTTCAGCACATTCTCTCCCTCTGCTGAGCATACTAAGATCTCTACTTTTATGCTTGACTAACTCCCAACTCAATTATTAAGAGTCATCTCAGAAGGATTCAGCTCAGCTTTATGGAAATCTCTTTTAGCTTTTTAAAAATCATGACTTTTATTTTTTGAGGTATAATTTTTATAAATATAATCCTATCATTTTCTTATTCCCTTTTGTCTTAGTTAACTATTCTATTGCTGTAAAGGAAAATCATGATGAAGACCACTCTTATAAAAGAAAGCATTTAATTAGGGTCTTGTTTAGAGTTTTAGGGGCTTGGTCCATGGTCATTATGGTGGGAAGCAGACAGCATGCCACTAGAGCTGTAGCTGAGAGCTCTGTCCTAATCCATAGGCAGCAGGCAGAGAATGAGACACTGGGCTTGGTGTAGGCTTTTGAAAGCTTAACTTTCATCCACAGTGACACACCTCCTCTAACAACACCACACCACTTAATCCTTCTCACACAATTCCACTAACTGGGAACCAAACATACATGAGCCTATTGGGGAATGATTTTTATTCAAACTACCACACTTTTCCTCCCTCCAGAGCCTCTGAAATACCCATCTTTGCTCTCTGTCAAATCCATGGCCTCTTCTTTCATATTGTTGTATATACATTATAAGTAACATTATATGCACTCATCAGCTTATACTTGTGTATATAAGAATATAATGTAGTGTATAGGGTGGTATGATTCTGAGAGACGGGAGAAGACAAGGAAAGAGTTGGAAAGGAAAGAGAGGTAAAAATGATATAAATACAAGACCCATGAATGAAAACCTCAAAATATATTAAATTCAAAGTAAAAAGATGAGTCAGATTAGAAATTACTTGTCCTGAGTAGTTATTCTGACCTGTTCTCTGTTAACCTTGCAGAAAATGTTCTTGCTATTGAGAATGTGGCCCTCAAATAAGAAGTATTTGACATACCATCAAATGGAAGTTTGATTTAAAAAATGATCATTTTAGCAAATTTTATTGAAAAATAAACAAGATTGATCACGATTGGCTAAATAAATTTCAGTTAGGTATCAGTTAGGTAATTTAAATGATTGCATAAATTTATGTTGCTGATACAAAAATGCAGAACTTAAGACTGTATGCCTAATATGTACAAAATCTACATTTTTAGATAGACCTCAGGTGAGTCATATTCATATAAAAACCTCAATCACAATAGACCAAGAGCAACCTTAGGTCTTTCTAGTTACTATGCATACATTAGTCACAATAGTCATTACACAACATTTACAACTATGTGGTTTGTCTAGACTATCTATTTTTGAAGGCAAGATCTTTGAAGGCAAGCTTTTGCTGATGCTATTCTACTTATCGTTTAATTGATATTCTATAAATGATTGTTAAATAAATGAATAAATGTAAGTAACCACAAATTAGTGAATAGTATAAAATTTAATTCATTGATTTTATAGTAATTTATAATTATATGGCACAACTAAAATACTAATTATGATAGAAAATATTTTTAAAAGATATTTTAAAAACATCCAAATTAATAAATTCTTATGCTAGAAAAACAACATAAAATAATTTTATTCCTTACCAAGCACTACATTAAATTGAGAACTATAACAAAATTCTCTTTCATGTTTTTTTTTCCCAAAAAAGTTACCACATGATAACACCAATTTGGATATAAGTCAGCAGCTGAAAAGATAGAACCAAATTACTTTTTATTTCCATTGTTTTGTTGCTGATACACAAATCATGTTACTGTTTATCTTTAAGGCTGCAGCTGTAGCTGGCTCTGCATCACTGTTTAATTACTGCCTTCAGATTTCATTCTGACCCATATACCATTATAGGATCTGCCCAGGCCAGATGAGTAAATTCAGAAAGCTGTGAAAACCCTAGATGTTTGCAGAATCGTTGCAGTGGGACTCTGTTCTTCTAATGACCTGGATAAAATAAAAATATTCTTTCACCGTCAACCCAAATCTTTACCTGGCTGTTTCTCGCCACTCGGCATCTTCCCCTTCACGCCAGCAAATTTCATCCAATTCTGTGAAAAGGTCATGAGGAATGTGCTCTTCATCATCGTCCTCAGTCCCAAGAATAAACTGCACCCTCTGCGATGGGGTATCTATAAAAAGTCATATAGAAAGACATCTGTTTATCATAGCTACAAGCTTTAAATGCCCCAGCCAATACCTTTGGCACAGTGCCAAACTCGCACTCCCTGTGTTCCTCACCTGAGCATTCAACCAATCTTATCATAATACTTTCTAATATAATTTTGAACCACAAATATATTTACATATATATACATAGAAAGCCTGTGTAGGAAGAAAAATTGTCTATATAATAAATGACATGATTTATCTACAAATAAAATATCCCATGACACCTAAAAAGAAAGAAAAGAGCTAGAGACATATTTTAAAAGGTTATAGGATATACATTTATACTCAGATCATTGTTAAATATTTCAATATATAATTTCACAATTAAAAAAAACCACAGTGGCTTCAACATATTGAATATTTAGGTATAAATTTATGGACACAGCTGAGGGCGTGTATTCTGGAGACTATAAAATTTCACAAAATCCACAGCCTTGGAACACATGGTGAAAATAAGAATGTAAGAAGGGAGAGAGCAAGGCAGAACTGATAAACCTGCATATAGAAGTCTTAAGATGGGACCAACAGATCATTATATGAAACTATAGTAAACAGGAAATAGCCAGTATGTGAATTGCTTGAATTAGAAAAGGAAGGAATGAAAGACCAACCACAGCATAGTTCTGAGGCTGGGGTAAAGAGAATTAGTGAAGAGAAAGCAAAGAAGCTGAGTAAACCAACAAGAAGCCATTCCTCCTAGAAACAAAGGCAAAGGGAGAGGCAGCATTCTTTGATATACTGGCTTATACCATCCATTAAGGACACTTGGTTATCTCCTTCTGAAATTCCCATAAACAATAGCGACCACATGGTAAAAGACAAACATTATAGAAGAGAGAGTGTTGCTACCTGGTTCAAGAGGAAAGGCAAATATTACTGAATAAAGCAGGTATGACGGAGGCAACGTATGATGGCCAGTTCAAGAGCAAGGATAGGCATTACTGAGAAAACTAGGTATGCAAAGGCTGTGTTTCAATCATAGGCCATGTAAGACTAGATTCACAGGGGAGTTAAGACAAAGGTTGGTCCATCAGAGAAGTTGGAACTAATATGGAACTTTAGTGGTTTTGCTGAGCTCTGTGGAGGGGCATGATCTCTATGCAGTAAGAGATGCTTTGTCAGACTAGCACCAAAAAACTGGCACAGAGTTGATTCATAAATTACTAAAGCACATATCTGATGTTAACAAAGAGTGGACTATCCAGCCTACCAGGAAGAAATGTCTTTAAAAGAATTTAGATTATTGTAGTGGTTCTTCCTGGTTGTCAACTTGACTATATCTGGAATGAAGTACAATCCAGAACTGGAAGGCTCACCTGTGATCCTGATCTTGAGGCTGAGAGATATAAGTTTCTGACCTGGATCTTGGCATGTAGCCACTATGGTAGCTATGAATCCCAGGAGACTAAGGCAAGAAGATCTCAGAGCTCAAGGCTAACCTGGTCTATATAGAGAGTTCCATGACAGCCAGGGTTACATAGAGAGACCCTGACAGAAAGAGAGACAGAGACAAAACAGAGAGAGACAGAGAAAATGGTTTCCATGTTTTGCCATGGATCATTTCTTTCTGTTTTTCTACAGAAAGTATTTATATAGGCTAGGGAAATGGCTCAGTGGGCAAAGTGTTTAACATAGAAGTATAAGGACCCAAGTTCAGAGCCAAAAAACTCACATAATTGACAAGTGGGCATGGTATCCCACCAGTAAACCAAGTGCTTGGGGGGTGGAGACAAGAGATCCGGAGGGCAAACAGGCTATCTAGACAGGCCAAATTAGCCAGCTCTGAGTTCAATGAGAGATTCTACCTTACTAAACAAGGTGTAAAGCAATCAAAGACACATAGCATCAACTCTAGGTTCTGCTGGCCTAGAAGTTTTGGTTCCAGAGGGAGGAGTGCTCCTACCAGGAGTCACACCAAACATTCCATTGAACTGGAAGCTCAGACTTCCCCCTGGTCATTTTGGGCTTTTAATGCCCTTAAACCAAAAGGCTAAGAAAAGGCTAACAGTGTTAGGAGGGGTGATAGATTCAGAATACCATGGGGAGTTGGATTGCCTCTCCACAATGGAGGTAAGAAGGATTATGTCTGGAGAGTAGGAGGTCCCTTAGGGCATCTCTTAGAACTACTTTGTCCTGTGATTAAAGTCAATGGGAAACTACAACAGCCTAATCCAAGCAGGATGACAAAGGACACAGACCCATCAGGAATGAAGGTATGGGTCACTCTGTCAGGAAAAGAGCCAAGACCTGTTGAGGTGCTTGCAGAAGGTAGAGGAAATACAGAATGGGTAGCAGAGGAAGGTAGTTATAAATACCAGCTAAGGCCACATAACCAGTTGCAGAAACAAGGATTAAAAAATAATATGAATGCTTCTTTTCTATTTTGTTAAGAACAAATTTATCTTTCTTCCAATTTAACATCAATTGGTATTTAAGATGAGATACTAAAAGAATGTTCTCAAGGGACATTGCCCCATTGTAAATTTACAAATGTCTTTGCGATTGTAAGAGGAATAGTTATATCATGTTAGACATATTCATGATCTTGTTATTGTTTCATGTGGACATGAGATTATTATTTGTGTCGAGTTGACAAGGGGTGGATTGTAGTGGATATGGACAACTGGTTGTCAACTTGACTGTTTGCAATGAACTACAATCCAGAATTGGAAGGCTTACCTGTGATCCTGATCATGAGACTGGGAGATACAATTTTCTGACCTGGATCTTGGCATGGAGATCTTGATGCATAGTGCTATGAATCCCAGAAGACTAAGGCAAGGAGACCTCTGAGTTCAAGGTCATCTGGGACAAAGAAAGTCCTAGATCCAGGCATGGTGGTACACACCCTTAAGCTGGGCCACGCCTTCTGCTGGAGACCTACATAAGGATGTTAGAAGAAGGAAGACTCTCTCTTCTTCACCTGCTTGCCTTGTGGGACTGAGCCACTCCTAGATCCTTGGACTTCCATTCATAGCTGCTGCTGACCATCTTTGGGGAGTGGGACTACAGACTATAAGACATCAACAAATTCCCTAACTATATACAGACTACCCCTAAGTTCTGTGACTCTAGAGAACCCTGACTAATACAATTATGTTCCAAAAGAAATTCTAACTATGTTGTACAATGCTGAAACTATATAATTTAAAGTAGTATACTATACATTATATAAATTATACTACTATCAAAAACGAAAAATTCTCTTAGTTGATATATTTCTCCTTAAATGATTGATATTTTATTGATTTTTTTGTAGTCATGATATCATAGGCTTCTAAAATATAAACTGCAGCCACAAATACAGCATAAATAAGATATAAAATATAGTATAAACAAAATTAATGATCTGGGTGTATTTACTAAACATGCAATGAAAGTAAAAACGACAACAGAGAAATTGTCTAAAGAATAAGATCTTATTCTCTAGTCTTTCACAGAATCTGGAGACACATCATTAAGTGAATTAAAATATGGGACCAAGATCCCCCTAGCCCCTTCATTCCTGTCTCTCCAAACATATTCTTTGTCCTACTGTAGCCTGCCTGTAAGATCATCTCCTCCCACCCTACCTCCATTTCTTCGGAACCCTACATCTTGGTAGAGATCCAGTTTAGATCTTTCCAACACTTTATCAACCTGGTCTTCTAGTCCATCTCCATTTTGTCAGCCACCAATACACAGAAACACTTTCTACCAGAGACCCCCAGTGGCTGCACTGGACTGGGGAGTCAAAAGAGATCAATACCAGGGACCAAACAGCCACCACATTTTTCTAGGATACAGAGGTTGGCAACAGAAACCAAAGAATGGAACACACCCACCAGACAGGAAAAAGAACAGATAACAATACAAAGAAACAGTAAAATATCCTAACTCTAGATGTCAGACACTAGTGGGAAAACAAGAATGTGAAAAAGCAGGACAATATCACTCCATCAGAAGCCAATTGCAGTAGGTCCTGAGAAGTTCAATATAGCTAAATCACAAGACAGGGATTTCAAAACTGAAATTATGAATAGGTTGAAGGACACAAAGAGGCTATTATAAATGTCTTAATGAATGAGATAAGGAAAACAATTCAAGATACAAAAGATGAACTTAACAAAAAATAGAATCACTAAGGAAAATCCACACTGAAATAAAACTAGACACAAATATTTTAGTATTTCAAACATAAGAAGTAAAAGGCTTACTCCGAGGGAAGCCTCACCAACAAATTAAAAGACATGAAAGAGGAAAGTCTCAGATACTGAAAACAAATTAGAAGAAATGGATAGATCAATCAAAAATAATGTTAAATCTGAAAAAACTGCTCACAAAGCATCTATGCACACATCTATACACAAATCTATAATGCCATGAAAACCCCAAACCTCCAAGTAAGAGGGATAGAAGAAAATCTGACAAAGGCACATATATTTTTAACAAAATCCTAGAAGAAAATCTCAGGCAGAAGGAGTTGCCTACCAAAGTACAGTAATCAGAGAGAGCACAAAATAAAGAGGACCAGAAAATACATTTCCTATGACATATAACAATCAAAACACTTAATGTTCAGAACAAAGAAACAATATTAAAAGCTGCAAGAGACTAGTCAAGGAATATATACACTTAGACCCTTTGGGCTAACACATGATTTCTTAATGGAGACTCAGAAAGCCAGAAGAGCCTGGATAGATGAATATTATATAAGCTCTGAGAAATTACAGATGCCAGACCAGAATATATAACAAAACTATCAATCACAATCAACAGAGAAAGAAAATTCCAAAAGACAACCAGTTTTATGTAGTTTCTATTTAGTAATCCAATTCTACAGGAAGTGTTAAAAGGAAAATTCCAGTCTAAGATGGAAATTTATAGCCTTTTAGAACTGGATGAAAACGAAAACACAACATACCCAAACCTATGGAGCATAGTGAAGGCAGTTCTAAGATGTAGGCTCATAGCACTAAATTTCTACATAAAAATTGGAGAGAGCCCATTAGAAGTATAAGAAACAGCACCTAAGCCTGGCAGTGGTGGCGCACACCTTTTTATTTATTTATTTATTTATTTATTTATTTATTTATTTATTTATTTATCCTTTTTTCTTTATTCGATATATTTTTATTTACATTTCAAATGATTTCCCCTTTTCTAGCCCCCCACTCCCCGAAAGTCCCATAAGAACCCTTCTCTCCCCCTGTCCTCCCTCCCACCCCTTCCCACTTCCCCGTTCTGGTTTTACCAAATACTGCTTCACTGAGTCTTTCCAGAACAAGGGGCCACTTCTCCTTTCTTCTTGTACCTCATTTGATGTGTGGATTATGTTTTGGGTATTCCAATTTTCTAGATTAATATCCACTTATTAGTGAGTGCATACCATGATTCACCTTTTGAGTCTGGGTTACCTCACTTAGTGTGATGTTCTCTAGCTCCATCCATTTGCCTAAGAATTTCATGAATTCATTGTTTCTAATGGCTGAATAGTACTCCATTGTGTAGATATACCACATTTTTTGAATCCCAGCACTTGGGAGACAGAGGCAGGTGGATTTCTTAATTCGGGGCCAGCCTGGTCTACCGAGTGAGTTCCAGGACAGCCAGAACTACACAGAGAAACCCTGTCTCGAAAAGAAAAAAAAAAAGAAATAGCACCAAAAAAGAGAAATAATCAAAGAACAAGCAAGAAATAAAACTGATAACTGAACTCAATGAAATAGAAACAAATAGGTAAACACAAGAAAGAAACTAAATAATCTATGAAACAAAAAGTTGGCTCTTCAAAATCTCAACAGAATTATTAAACCCTTAAACCCATTAACTAGAAGATGGAAAGAGAAGATCTGAAATAAATAAATAAATAAATTTAAAAAATTAGCAATGAAAAGGAAAACATTACAATAAGATAATTAAAATATTAGCCCTAACTGTTAGAAGATACTTGGAACATGAAAAATTAAAAAAGAAAATATATTCATAATGGACAAATATTCTACAAATCAGTAAGAAAAAAATTAATTATGAATTATACAGCTTTGATAGTCAATTCCTAGTGGAAGCTACCCAAAAAGCACATGCAGTTTCTCACCTGTTATCAAGAACAAAATAGAAATTAAAACCATGAGCTGTTACTCATATTTCCAGAATGTCTGATATTAAAATAACAGTATTATCAACTCTTAGTTAAAAAGGTAAAATGAGATAAATTCTGAAGCTTTGCTAGTCAGAATGTGAATATGTACCTCAGTTTGGAGAAAGTATTTGGTATTATCTGTCAAAGTTGAAAATATGCACAGCCCATGGTGGAGCAATGCACAATCTGCTCTATGCACATGAAAGCACAAACAGGCACAGACAGAAATAAATAAAAGTATCCATAGGGATTTTACTGATAGTTGTTTATACACTCTAAATTTTTATCAACAGCATATAATAAGAAATTAAAATATACAATATATGGAAGTACATTTGTATATTACATAATAGTGAAAATTGTTAATCCTTAAGGATCTCCTTTATATAAATTCAAAAACAGGAAAAACATTCCATTTACAAAGAAAGGCCATCAAGCCTTTGAAGGGGAATAAGAGTAGTAAAGGTGCAAAGGCAGGGCTGATTGTAAAGTCAGGTCAGATGGTTGTAAGTCAGCTAAACCTAGAAAAGTCCTCTATCTAATTCCAAGGTCATGTTAATATATACTATATTTTTGCATACCCTATTTTAAATAACTGACCAATAAAGTCATATTTTCATATTTATTTGTACTGCTTATAGATTAGCCAGTAGTAACTAACACAATCCTATTTCTTGTAACATTCTTTGAGAGGCTAAAGGGGTAAAGATCAATGTTGAAATTCTCTCACCATCATTCTTTTTTTTTTTTTAAACAGACCATGAGTTCATGCTTCAAGCTGTTCTTTCTATAATACTCATCACTATTCTCACTTAAAAATAAAATTTTAAATTCTACAAAGTTAGTAAAGGAGGACAGTAAAAATAGCAAGACACAAAAATAGGTAGTTTCCCTTCATTATAGTAGAGGGAAGGATTAAGTGCGATCACAACTTCAAGAAAACTACTGTATTTGTTGGGTACAATATCAAATGAAAGGGAAAAAAATGCTAGTCAGTAAACTGCTTGTTGAGCAAGCATGGAGACCTAAATTCAGATCCCTAGCAGCTACATAAAATCCAGACCTGGCAGCACATGACCGCGATGGAGCACCTCAGGAAAGAAGAGAGAAGAGGCTACCTGGTACTCGCTAGCCAGCCAGTCTACTGACTTAGTGAAGTCCCCTAAGAGGCCCTGACTATAAACAAAGGCAAAGGAAGAAAGAAACAAATAAATAAATGTGATATCTAACTGAGGAAAGTACCTGATGTCAACTTCTGACCCCCACATGGTTGTACACACACATTTATGTATATGTACCTATATGTATACATGTACAAATATGAGCCCATATGTACAGATACCCCAAAATTAAAATAGTTAAAGCAATGTAACATCATTTGTTTTTATAAAAAATTGTATATAGACAAAATGTCCTCACTGCCACCACTCCACAACCAAACCAAAACTCACCAAGAAATCACATTCCCACTACTGACTCTGGTGAACTGAAGCCAGGCATCATTTCCTTGTGACCTAAGCATAATCACTTTCAGCTATAGGTAAGACTTTTCCTTTTATTTTTTATTTTTTTATTGATATAATTTATTTACATTTCAACTGATTTCCCCTTTTCTAGCCCCCCCACTCCCCGATAGTCCCGTAAGCCCCCTTCTCTTCCCCTGTCCTCCCTCCCACCCCTTCCCACTTCCCCGTTCTGGTTTTGCCGAATACTGTTTCACTGAGTCTTTCCAGAACCAGGGGCCACTCCTCCTTTCTTCTTGTATCTCATTTGATGTGTGGATTAGTCAGGTTCTTAAAACCCATATCATATAACATGTCACATCATGTCTGATAGTATGGAGCATACACTGGGGTGAGAGAATTCTTAAGAGTACTAAAACTCAAATGCTTCTCCAAAGACATTGTTAAATTGATGATTGACAGAAATTTTAGCTCAAATTATTCCAGGTTTCTCTGACTCACCTCACATTAACGATATGAAATACACATATTCCCAGCAGACAAAACTCCTGCTCCTTAGAATTTTTCTCTATTAATTCTACATGTCTTTGGAAAGTAAATTCTGAAAAATTTTGAGGCACTTGCAGTAATGTCTTATAATATGTTTCTTACTTTGGACTTCTTTCAAGTAAGAAAAATATTTAAGTCATTGGAATATTTCTTTGATGTTTTCTTTCAGCATAGAAATACTTCATATCCTCACTATACAGAATACCAAATCTCAAATTGAGTGTGATGTTGTTTAGAAAATGATATAAAATTCAGCATGTGACAGGGAATTTAATTGGCCCACTGTAGAATGAGATTGAAAGTAAAGGATTGGTCCTACTACAGAAACAGACAAAAGGAAGTTACATTGCCAAGAGACTGCCGGACACCAAAGTGGTCCCCATTGATGCATACCTTAGGTTTACACATCAGTAAAGACACTCAAAGAGTGAGAGGAAGGAAGCAGGTGGCATAAAACCTGTGGCCAATGCACTGAGGAAATAATTTATTAAAAACATGGAGAACAATGCTTACCAAAAGAAGGTGACTCTCTTCCATCCTCCAGTCCTGAATCTCGCTCTCTGTCCCTCTTTCTGTGCTTATGACCACGATGCCTGTGACGACGGTGGCTTTTTCTTCCGCCCAGGGGCACGTGAACTCCAATAAATAATGTCCGGTGGCCTTCATTACAAAATAAATGCACAAAAATCTCATTTAGTCCAGAACACAGAAGATGATGAATTACATGTTAAAAGAATCTCAGTTTAATTTATGTACCACAGATATAAAATCAAATATTATTAATGTTAATTATTTTGCTGTATTTTTGCAACGATATTAACTCTCTTAATTTCTGTTATCCACCATATTGCAATTACAATTATGCTCTTCATTAATAAAATCTGCCTTCTTCCTACACATAATTGATTTATTTAACCAATTCTCTACTACTATTTATAATAAAAAGATTACAATGAAGTTCCTACTCATAGAAAAGTTGTTTTTCCGCTTGTGTTTTTGTGCCCTTTCCCCAGTCCTGAGCAGACTAAATAGACCTTACTTGCCTTAGGAGTTTGCCACAGTTGGACTTTAAGCAGACTGCCTGCTGAGCTTGCTTTGCAGCTCAATCCAGCTGAAACAAAGGATGGTGTCTGTGGGTTTTCCCTTTATAAATGCAGAGCTGAAAATTCGACTTTGAGCCTTGATCAGAAACCTTTGTCTCAACTTCATCCTTTTCTTGCCAGCACCACCAACTGTCCCCCCACCCCCCACCCCCCCATCCCCCCCCCCCCCCCCCCCGCCAAGTTCGTTTTTATTTCCAGACCCCCTTTCAGGTAACCCAGTTCATCCATGGCTGCTGGACAGCTACATTTTTTTTTGGGTCATTTTCTCTTTTTGTGTCTTTTTTTTAAAATTTATATTATTGTCTTTGTTGATTAGTCTTTTATTTACTCATGACTACTTGGGCATGTCATTGTTTATTTTTGCTACACACACACACACACACACACACACACACACACAAGCTAAGATATATACTTTGATGTCAGACTTTCTCTTGAACTGATAATCTACATGTCTTATCTACCAGACATATTCACCTGAAGAACCTTCTTAGAGGCACATCAATTTCAACAAATTTATGAAACTCATTTTTTGTTTTGCTTCAAGTATGAACTATCTATCATCTATAATAATGATTATACTATCTATTCTTTCATCTATTGCTGCCCTCAGTATCCCAACTGCTACTACTGTCTTGGTTTGGACTCTCATCAACTTTCCTCAAGATTATTAGAACATCTCTATGTTTATATTTAGGTCTACAGACCATCTTGAGGTAATTTTATAGAAAGTTTACGTTCTTGTTCTAGATGACATTATAAATAACCATTGTATCTATACTCTAACCTCAATATCCTAAAGATCTAAACTTTCTTTGAATATCAAATTAATTCATTATATTTTACATAAATGATTTAATATTTATGTACAAAGAAAAACTTGCACATAAATATCTATAGTCACTTCATTCACAGCTATACATGTCATTTAATAGGAATAAAGAAATGCATTTTTTAGAAAATAAAATACAAGCAGTTAAGATGATATTTGATAGGCAAGTAAGTACAGCTTTTAAAATGTAGATTGTATGACTCCCTTAAGAAAATATAGATATTTTAGCCCTAAAAACTTTCACAAATGTCAAACAGTACATATGGCATACTTGCGTCCATTTATCTCCTCCCCAACTTCATATGTTAAATAATCAGCCCGATTGTGACTATTCAGGAAGCTGGGCATTCCATTCATGGAGGCAATTTAAGTTAAATAATGCTATATAGTAAACCATATCTGATTAGCATTATGAAAAGAAGAGACACTAAGGAATCTGTCATGTAAGCACAGAGATACAAAGAAGAAATTTTAGAATAGAGCAAGAAACTACTGCCTAGAAACCAAACATAGAGGCCTCAGCTGCAACCACTCATGTCATAGATTTCCTATCTATAAAACTGTAAGAAAATTAAATACTGTTGTTTAATCCAGCCTGTGGCATCTTGTGATGGTATTCCTGGATAACTAACAGAGAGAGAAAACCTTAACTGAAGTTCTTATGGTAATATTAAATTTCAGGAAAGATTTCATTAAATTGTGAGATTCCTTAGATATTCACTGCATATCATTTAGGCTGACAATGTTTCCTTTAAAGGAATAAATGAACTATAAAGTTTTAGTGGCTATGATTGTACTAAAATTTTGATGTTTTAATTAAAAACACATAAAACTATTTTTTGAGGCAGAATCAAAATACTTCCAAGTTCTAGAAGGATTAGAACCAAGACTGGCATTCTTCTAACCCTGAAAGTAAATCTGATATAATATTTATACATTAGTAAGGAAGATTAATAGCAGAAATCTGAAGTAATTATAGAGCAAGACTGAAAAACATCAAGCTAAAAATAGGTTCTATATTAGTTTTATTATGTGTGTCCTGAATGGAACTACTCACAGAAGTGACTGTTCCAAATAATTCACTTCAGAATGCTAAAATGCACAGCTTATACTCCTAATGAAGCCTAGAGACAGAATTAAAAAATTAATTCGCATCTATCTGTATCTCACCTGTTTATCATTTTATCCATTTCAGTATTGCTCTGGGATGTAGTACAAAGCAGTAATTGAGTTTGCGTCAACTACTTCCGTACAATCAAATCTTGTCTCTAAATTTGCACAAGCTTGTATATTTTGCTGTTGTTATTGTTGTTGTTGCTCTGAATTGTAAGCATAAAGCAAATACAACTAACTTGGACTTCACTGTAATAACTGCTTCTGATCCAAAAAATCTAATGTTTAAGTAAATGAAGAATATAAACATTCAAATGTTACTGGCATATTCAGATTTTTCTACAAGGGCCAAACCAAGATGGCATATATGTAGTGTCTACAAACATATAGGTAATATAATGGATAATATAAGAGAAAATGTTGAATACAGTAGCAGTTCCCCAGTAGACACTGATTTCTGTTCATATTGCCAACCTCCACGGGCTTACTGGAACAAGAAACGAGAACAAATTTTCTCAGGGCCAAGTCATTGTCTTCCTGCTTACTTATACATTATCAACATTTCTGTATTAACCATGATTTAAGAAACAAAGAAATGATCTTAGAATGTGTGTCCTATAATACTATGTCCAACATTTCATTTTGCATCTGACATATCATCTAAGATGAATTCAAGAAACTAACAAACTTATTCTGTGATGAGCTGCAAATTATTGATCCTAATATCAATCACTTTTCAAGATTATATAGAAGTTAACTTTTGCTTTTATAAGTTAAAACCAATTTTTTATTGAAAAGAATGCTTTAGGTTAAGAGCACTGACTGCTCTTCCAAAGGTCTTGAGTCCAAATCTCAGCAACCACATGGTGGCTCACAGCCATCTGTAATGAGATCTGATGCCCTCTTCTGGCACCCAGGTGTACATACACCTCATATACTTAAAAAAATGTGTTTCTCTCGCATAATATATCCTGATTACAGTTTCCCCTCCCTCTGTTCTTCAGAGTTCCTCCTTGCTTGCCCCCCTCCCCAATCCCAATCTGATCTACCCTTCCCTTTCTCTCATTACAAAACAAGGAAGCTTCTAAGGGGTAACAATAAAGCAAGTTAACAAATCAAAACCTAACACATCAGAACTGGGCAGGAAAAAAATGAAAGAAAGAAAGAAGGAAAAAGAAAATGGCACAAGAAACAGAGACTCTCTTGATTCTACACATAAAAATCCCACAAAATCATTAATCTTGAAACCATAATATATATGCAAAGGATTTGTAGTATAAAAGGAAAGAAGAAAGGCCAAACCAATCAGAAGGACAGGTGAATGAGCCCCTGCCAGCTTAACTGCCCCACTCCTTAGACTAGGTTCCCCAAGAAACATTCTGCCACCTCCCCACCTCTACCAAACTGCTTGTCTCATAGCCAGAACTCTGACTCCAATGCCAGCAGTCTCTAGCTGCTCAGGTACAGGTCACACAAGTCAGATCATTCAGAATGACAGACTCCAGATGCAAAGGTACAGGCTACATCAGTCAGAATAGAGATGCCCTGTTGCCAGAAATCAAGCCCACAACCTAGTCAGAGACCCTTAGTGGTTACGAGGTCAAGCAGACTGCCAAAAATCCAGGCTGCAAAGCTCAGAAAACCAAAGAGGAACCAGAAACCACGGAACAAATCACTCATCCAATGAAGACAAGCTCAGAAATCATTGCCTATACCTAAATCATCCCATACTCAGATGCCTGCATGCCAGCGTAAGAACACAAGCAACAGCACCTGGGCAATATGGCACTACCAGAGCCCAGCTATCTTATGGCAGCAAGACCCAAGTATTCCAATGTAGATGAAGCACAAGAAAAAGACCTTAATACTGACTTTGTGAAGATGATAGAGGTCCTTAAAGAAGAAATGGAAAAAAAAACTTTAAAAAATTGGAGAAAAAAATAAAAACTAAAATTAAAAATTATAGAAAATCAATAAATCATATAAGAAATAGATTCATTGGTTTACAAAAAGTTAAATCTAAAATGGCTCTGAAACAAAACATCCAGGAAATCCATAACACTGAAAAAAAACCAAATCTAAGGATAATAGGAATAAAAGAAGATTACTAGTTCAAAAGCCCAGAAAAATCACAGAAGAAAATTTCCCTAACCTAAAGAAAAAGATGCCTTCAGAAGATTATAAAACACCAAATAGATAGGACTAGAAAAGAAAATGCCCCTTCCACATAATAATCAAAACACTAAAAGCACAGAACAATCAAAGAATATTAAAAGCTGCAAGGGACAAAGGCCAAGTAATATAAGAAGGCAGACCTAACAGAATAACATTCAGCTTCCCAACAGAAACTCTAAAGGCTAGAAAGGCCTAGATGAATGTCTTGCAGACACTAAAAGAAAACAGATGCCAGCCCAGACTAAAATACCCAGCAAAACTTTTAATTACCATAGATGAAGAAAACAAGTTAATCCTGAGAAAAGCAAAAGCAACTTCTATCTGCAAGTCAAGTTCTATAGAAGATACTAGAAGGAAAACTCCAGCCCAAGGAGGTTAAATCCACCCAAGAACAATGTAGAAAATAAAAAATTTCACAGCAACAAAAATTAAAAGAATGAAATCATGTACACACACACACACACACACACGCACACACGCACACACTCACACACAAACACTCGAGTGCACTATCATCACTGACATTAAAATAATGGGAATTAACCATTATTAGTCATTACCATATTGCAACATCAAATTGATTCAATTTCCCCACAAAAAGACATGCTAACAGAATGGATATGAAATGATCTATCACTCTTCTGCATAGGAGAAACACATGTTAACATCAAAGATAGATATTATCTCAGAGTAAAGGTCTGGAAAGAAGCACACTGGCATAACCATTCTAATATATAACAAAGTAGATTTCCAAACAAACTTACTCAAAAGAGATGGAAAAGAACATTTCATACTCATTAAAGGAAAAGTCCACCGAGATGACATCTCAATTCTGAACATCTACACACCAAATGCAAGGGCACCTGAATTTGTTAAAGAAACAATACTGAAGTTTAAGTCACACATTGAACTCCACATATTAATAGTGGTTCAAGTGGGACCCCACTCTCACCAATGGATAGGTCTTCCAGACAGAAGCTAAACAGAGAAATAAGGGAACTAACAGATGTTGTGACTCAAATGGATGTAACAAACACAGAACATTTCACCCAAACACAAAAGAACATACTTCACAGAATCATTTCCAAAACTGACTATATATTTTGTCACAAAGTAAGCCTCAACTTACACAAGAAAACTGAAATAACCCCTTGTATTTTATTAGACCACCATGAATTAAAGCTGGACTTCAGTAACAAAAGAAACAACAGAAAGCATACAAATTCATGGAAACTGAACAGCTCTCTACTGAACTACCAATGACTAAGTCAGGAAAAAATTAAGAAAAAAATTACGAGTTACTAAAATTCAATGAAAATGAGGGCATAACATTCTCAAACTTATGGGACACAATGAACACTGTGCTAGGAAGTTCCTAGCACTGCCTTCATAAGAAACTAGTAAGATCTCCTACTAGGTACTTAACAGCACATCTAAAAGCTCCAGAACAAAAGGAAACAGACACACCCAAAAGGTGCAGACAACAGGAAATAATCATTCTTAGGGTTGAAAGCAATGAAACATAAACAACTTGAGAAATACGAAGAATCAATGAAATAAAAGAGCTGCTTCTTTGAAAAAAACCAACTTCAGCAACAAACCCTTTGCCAAAGGAACTAAAAGGCAGAGAGAATATCCAAGAACACAAAATCAGAAATGAAATGGAGGACATGTCAGACACTGAGGCAATCAAAAAAAAAAATCATTATGTTTTACTTCAAAAACCTGAACATCACAAGATAGGAAAATCTAAAAGAAATGGATAGTTTTATTGAGAGATAAGACTTACCAAAGTCAAATCAAGATCAGTTAAACAGTTTAAATATACCTATACCCCTAAGGAAATAGAAGCAGTAATTAAAAGTCACCCAACTGAAAACAGGGCCAGATGATTTTTATGACAGAATTCTACCAGATTTTCAAAGAAGAGCTAATACCAATACTCCTCAAATTTTTCCACAAAATAGAGAGGGAACACTGCCAAACTCATTCTATGAAGCCACAATCACCCTGATACCTAAAACATATAACAATACAACAAAGACAATTTTAGACAAATTTCTCTTAAGAATATTGATACAAAAATACTCAATAAAATACTCAAAAAACAAATCCAAGAACACATCCAAAACATCATCTACCATGATTAAGTAGGCTTCATCCCAGAGATGCAGGGATGGTTTAATATATGAAAATCCATCGTATCTTTACTCCTGTGACCAAGCAGCCAGCTCAGCCAGGTACACAGGGAATACCAGAGTGAAAGATTGCTCTGGAAACAGCCCTCCAGGGCTCAACTTGCACCCAGGAGCTGGGCAGCCCCACAACTCTCTGGGCACTTACCTACCAGGGAGCATCTAACCTGCAGGCAGTCCTATGGTTAAAGGGAGTCCTGCATTAGGAGGTGGGGCCACCACCATCTTTGCTCCTGTGACAGTGGGGAGGGGTAGAATGGAAGGCAGGAATTACCAGAGTAGAAGATAGCTTAGGACACACCCCCCTCCAGGACTCTGCCTGCATCCAGGGGTTCAGCAGAACCACAGCAATCTGGGCCAGGGGAAAGTAGGTCACCCAGAATTGCTGAGATGGGCTTGCAGGCAAACCAGAGAGGCAAGCACCAGCCAGTGACAGCAGGACCAACTAACCCAAGAGATAACCAGATGACAAAAGGTAAATGTAGGAACATTGCTAACAGAAATCAAGGCAACATGGCACCATCCGAACCCAATTCTCCCACAACAGCAAGTCCAGGATACCCCAACACACCAGGAAAGCAAGATTTGGATTTAAATTTACAGCTAATGATGCTGATGGGGCTCTTCATGGAGGGCTTCAAGAAGGACATAAATAACTCCCTTGAAAAAATACAGGAGAACACAAGTAAACAGAGAGAAGCCCTTGAAGAACTAAAGGAAAACACAATAAAACAGGTGAAGGAATTGAACAAACCTCCAGGTCTGAAAGAAGGAGGTAGAAATAATAATGAAATTACAAAGGGAGACAACTCTGGACATAGAAAACCTAGGAAAGAAGTCAGGAGTCATGAATACAAGTATCAACAACAGAATACAAGAGATAGAAGAAAGAATCTCACATGCAGAAAATACCATAGAAAGCATTGACACAACAGTCAAAGAAAATGAAAAATGCAAAAAGCTCCTGACTCAAAACATCCTGGGAAATCCAGGACAAAATGAGAAGACCAAACCTAAGGATTATAGGTTTATAAGAGAGTGAAAATTTCCAACTTAAAGGGCCTGTAAATGTCTTTAACAAAATTATAGAAGAAAACTTCCCTAACCTAAAGAAAGAGATACCCATAAACATACAAGAAGCCTACAGAACTCCAAATAGATTTGACCAGAAAAGAAATTCCTCCTGTCACATAATAATTAAAACACCAAAAGTACTAAACAAAGAAAGAATATTAAAAGCAGTAAGGGAAAAAGGTCAAGTAACATATAAAGGTAGACCTATCAGAATTACACCGGATTTCTCACCAGAGACCATGAAAGCCAGAAGAGCCTGGGCAGATGTCATACACACTCTTAGGGAACACAAATGTCAACCCAGACTGCTATATCCAGCAAATCTCTCAATTACCATAGATGGAGAAATCAAGGTATTTCATGACAAAAACAAATTTACACAGTATCTTTCCACAAATCCATCCCTTCAAAGGATAATGAATAGAAAACACCAACAAAAGGAGGGAAACTACACACTATAAGCAAGAATTAATATTCTTTCAAAAAACTCAAAAGAAGGTAACCACACAAACATAAAAATTACATCAAAAATAGCAGGAAGCAACAATCACTATTACTTAATATCTTTTAACATCAATGGACTCAATTCCCCAATAAAAAGACATAGACTAACAGATTTGATTTGCAAATAAGACCCAACATTTTGCTACATACAGAAAGCATATCTCAGTGTCAAATACAAACACTATCTCTGTGTAAAAGGCTGGAAAACAGTTTTCCAAGCAAATGGTCCCAGGAAACAGGTTGCCATTCTAATATCCAATAAAATAGACTTTCAACAAAAAGGCATCAAAAAAGACACAGAAGGACACTTTATACTCATCAAAGGAAAAGTCTACCAGGAAGAACTATCAATTCTCAACATCTATGCTCCAAATACAAGGGCACCCACATTTGTAAGGGAAACTTTACTAAAGCTTAAAGTACACATCGCACCCCACACAATAATTGTGGGTGACTTCAACACCCCACTCTCATCAATGGACAGATCAGGGAAATACAAACTAAACAGAGACACAGTGAAACTAACAGAAGTTTTGGACCAAATGGATTTAATAGATATCCATAGAACATTTCATCCTATATCAAAAGAATATACCTTCTTCTCAGCACCTCATGCTACCTTCTCAAAAATTGACCATATATTGGTCATAAAACAGACCTCAACAGATATAAGATCGAGCTAATTCCATGCCTTTTATCAGGTCACAATGGAGTAAGGGTGGTCTTCAATAGCAACAAAACCAACAGAAAGCCCATATACACATGGAAGCTGAACAATGCTCTACTCAATGATACTTTGTTCAAGGAAGAAATAAGAAAAGAAATCAAAGACTTTTTAGAATTTAATGAAAATGAAGGCACAACATACCCAAATTTAAGGGACACAATGAAAGCAGTGCTAAGAGGAAAACTCATAGCTCTGAGTGCCTCCAAAAAGAACGTAGAGAGATCATACACTAGCAGCTTAACAGCACACCTGAAAGCTTTAGAACAGAAAGACGCTAATACACCCAAGAGGAGTAGAAAACAGGAAACCATCAAACTCAGGGCTGAAATCAAACAAGTTGAAACAAAAAGAACTATACAAAGAATCAACAAAACCAGGTTCTTTGAGAAAATCAACAAGATAGATAAACCCTTAGCCAGACTAACCAGAGGGAACAGAGACAGTATCCAAATTAACAAAATCAGAAATGAAAAGGGAGAAATAACAACAGAAACTGAGGAAATTCAAAAAAATATCATATCCTATTATAAAAGTCTGTACTCAACACAACTGGAAAATCTGGATGAAATGGACAGTTTCCTAGACAGATAATAACTACCAAAGTTTAATCAGGATCAGATAAACCATCTAAACAGTCCCATAACCTCTAAGAAATAGAAGTGGTCATTGACAGTTTCCCAACCAAAAAAAGCACAGGACCAGATGGTTTTAGTGCAGAATTCTATCAGACCTTCAAAGAAGACCTAATACCAATACCCTTCAAACCATTCCACAAAGTAGAAACAGAAGGGACACTACCCAACTCGTTCTATGAAGCCACAATTACGCTGATACCAAAACCACACAAAGATCCAACAAAAAAGAGAACGTTACAACAATTTCCCTTATGAATATTGATGCAAAAATACTCAATAAAAGTCTTGTCAACTGAAACCAAGAATACATCGAAATAATTATTCACCATGATCAAGAAGGCTTCATCCCAGGGATGCAGGGGATGGTTCAATATATAGAAATCCATCAATGTAATCCACTACATAAAAATCTCAAAGAAAAAAAATACATGGTCATTTCATTAGATGGTGAAAAAAATCATTTAATAAAATTCAGCATCCTTTCATGTTAAAGGTCTTGGAAAGAACAGGAATTCAAGGCCCATAACTAAACATAATAAAACAATATACAGCAAACCAGTACCCAACATCAAAGTAAATGGAGAGAAACTTGAAGCAATCCCACTGAAATTAGGGATTAGACAAGGCTGCCCTCTCTCTCCATATCTATTCAATATTGTACATGAAGTTCTAGCTAGAGCAATTAGAAAACAAAAGGAGGTCAAACGAATACAAATTGGAAAGGAGAAAGTCAAATTATCACTATTTGCAGATGATATGATAGTATACTTAAATGGCTCAAAAAAACTCCACCAAAGAACTCCTACAACTGATAAACAACTTCAACAAAGTGACTACATATAAAATTAACTCAAGCAAATCACTAGCCTTCCCATACTCAAAGGATAAACAGGCTGAAAAAGAAATTAGGGAAATGACACCCTTTACAATAGTCACAAACAATATAAGTATCTTGGTGTGACTCTAACCAAACAAGTGAAAGATCTATATGACAGGAACTTCAAGTCTTTGAAGAAAGAAGTCGAAGAAGACCTTAGAAGATGGAAAAATATTCCACGCTCTTTGATTGGCAGGATTAATAAAGTAAAAATGGCCATCTTGCCAAAAGCGATATACTGATTCAATGCAATCCCCATCAAAATCCCAACTCAGTTCTTCATAGAGTTAGAAAGAGGAATTCTCAAATTCATCTGGAATGACAAAAAACCCAGGATAGTACACCGGACCTCAAGCAGTACTACAGAGCAATAGTATTAAAAACTGCATGGTATTGGTACAGTGACAGGCAGGTAGATCAATGGAATAGAATTGAAGACCCAGAAATGAAACCACACAATTATGGTCACTTGATCTTTGAGCTATAACTATCCGATGGAAAAGAATAACTTTTTCAAGAAATGGTGCTGATTCAGCATGGAGAAGAATGCAAATCAATCCATTCTTACTTCCATGTACTAAGCTTAAGTCCAAGTGGATAAAGGACCTCCACATAAAACCAGACACACTGAAACTAATAGAAAAGAAACTGAGGAAGAGCCTTGAGCACATGGGCACAGGGGAAAAGTTCCTGAACAGAACATAAATAGCTTATGCTCTAAGATCAAGAATTGACAAATGGGACCTCATAAAATTACAAAGTTTCTGTAAGGCAAAGGACACTGTCAAAAGGACAAAATGGCAATTCGCAAATTGGGAAGAGATCTTTACCAACATTACATCTGACAGAGGGCTAATATCCAATATATACAAAGAACTCAATAAGGTAGACTCCAGAGTGCCAAATAACCCTATTAAAAAATGGGGTACTGAGCTAAACAAAGAATTTTCACTTGAGGAATATAGAATGGCTGAGAAACACCTAAAGAAATGTTCAACATCCTTAGTCATCAGGGAAATGCAAATCAAAACAACCCTGAGATTTCACCTCACACTAGTCAGAATAGCTAAGATCAAAAATTCAGGAGAAAACAGGTGCTGGAGAGGATGTGGAGAAAGAGGAACACTCCTCCACTGCTGGTGAGGTTGCAAGCTGGCACAACCAATCTGGAAATCAGTATGGCGGTTCCTCAGAAAACTGGGCATGGTACTATCGGAGGACCCTGCTATACCAGTCCTGGGCATATAACCAGAGGATTCCCCAGCATATAATAAGGACACATGCTCCACTATGTTCATAGCAGCCATATATATAATAGCCAGAAGCTGCAAAGAACCCAGATATTTCTTAATGGAGAAATGGATACCGAAAATGTGGTATATTTACAGTATGGGATACTACTCGGCTATTAAAAACAATGCATTTATGAAATTCTTAGGCAAGTGGGTGTAACTGGAGAATGTCATCCTAAGTGAAGCGACCCAATCACAAAAGAACACACATGGTATGCACACACTGATAAGCAGATATAGCCCAGAAGCTCGGAATACCCAGGAAACAATTCACATATCAAATGATGCCCAAGAAGAAGGAAGGAAAGGCCAGGTCCAGGAAAAGCTCAGTGAAGAGGTGTAGAGGAATACCAGGATAGGGAAATGGGAAGCGGGTGATTGGGGAACAGGGGGAGGGAAGAGGGTTTATGGGACTTTGGGGAGGGGGAATCCAGGAAAGGAGATATCATTTGAAATGTAAATAAAGAATATATCGATTAAAAAGAAGAAAATCCATCAATGTAATCTACTTTCTAAAGTAATTGAAAGAAAAACACATAATCACCTCAGTAGATGCTAAAAATAGCTTTTGACAAAATCCAGCACCCTTTCATGAATCTGATATCATGGATAGAAGGCACATAGGTAAACATAATACAGCAATAAACAGCAAGGTAATAACCAACATCAAATTAAATGGAGAGAAATTTAAAGAAATTTCACTAAAATCATGACAAGGCCGCCCACTCTCTCCTCATCTATTCAATATAATTTTTGAAGATTTAGCCTGAGCATTAGACAGCTAACGGATACAAAGGGGATACAAATTTGAAAGTAAGAGATCAGTGCCCAGAGCTGATCTTGTGCCACAGCACTCCATATCCAAATACCACCAGGAGAGAACTGGTTTCCCAAAAGTGCAGTAACCCCTGTGACCACCACTTCTGTTCAAATTCCTGGCCCAAGAAGGACCTGCTCAAAGCCATCAGGACACAGGAAGCAAGGAAAAGCTGGGCACAGAATCCTTCCTGTTTCTATTTGCACTCTCGAGCTAACCCTGTACCACAGCTCTCCATACCCAAATTCCTCCTGGACAGAACTGGTGTTCCAGGAGTACTGGCACAGAGGCTTATAGGAGGGGCAAGTCACATTCAGAGACAACAAGACCAGCTAACACCAGAGATAACCAGATGATGAGAGGCAAGGGAAGAACATAAGAAACAGAAACCAAGCCTACTTGGCATTATCAGAACCCAGTTCTTAACAGCACACCTGAAAGCTCTAGAACAAAAAGAAGCAAATATACCCAAGAGGAGTAGATAGCAGGAAATAATCAAACTCAGGGATGAAATTTACCAAGTAGAAACAAAAAGAACTATAGACAGAATCAACAAAACCAGGAGCTGGTTCTTTGACAAAAATCAATAAGATAGATAAATTCTTATCCAGACTAGCCAGGGGTCACAGAGACAGTACCCAAATTAACAAAATCAAAAATGAAAAGGGAGACATAAGAACAGAAAGTGAAGAAATTAAAAAAAAATCAGATCCTACTACAAAAACCTATACTCAACAAAACTGGAAAATCTGGATGAAATAGACAATTTTCTAGAAAGATACCAAATACCAAAGTTAAATCAGGATCAGATAGACTATCTAAACAGTCCCATAAACCATAAAGAAATAGAAGCATTCATTAAAAGTCTCCCAACCAATAAAAGCCCAGGACCAAATGGGATTATTGCAGAATTCTATCAGACCGTCAAAGAAGACCTAATACCAATTCTTTTCAAACTATTCCACAAAATAGAAACAGAAGAAACACTGCCCAATTTATTCTATGAAGCCACAGTTACAGTGCATATTCTCCCTTGGAGATGGAATGGTTTCTGTGTAATCAGGAACTTGTCACAATTTCCTTTCATAGTGGACTTCATAAGAGATTTTTTTCTACTGCTATCCTGTTTAATGTTCCAAATAGATTTTAAAAACTGGGAAAAAAAGAATAGCAAAAAGAAAATAAAAGTGGATATTCATATTTAAAATAAAATAAAATGTGTATATTATGACTAAAAAAAGGAAGAAATCTAAGTATCAATATTTGTAGATGGCATAATAAGGTACATACTTTTGTACAATACTATACAAAAATCTGACCAGGAAGCTCCTACAGCACCTTCAGCAAAGTGACTGGATACAAAATTAACTAAAATAAAAAAGTAAAACAAAAACAAAAGCAAAAACAAACAAAAAAACAGGTAGCACTCCTTTAAACAAAGAGTAAATGGAACCAAGAAAGAAACCAGGGAAATAACACCCTTGACAATAGCCACAAATAACATAAAATATCTTGGTGTAACTCTAACCAAGTAAGTAAAAGATCTAAATGACAAGAAATTCAAGACTCTGATGAAAATATCAGAAGGTAGAAAATCTGCTATACTCATGGATCTATATGATTAACATAGTAAAAATAGCCGTCATTCCAAATGGAATCTATAGATTAAATGCAATAACCAGCAAAACTCCAGCACAACACTTTACAGACCTTGAAAGAACAATAGCAACTTCATATGAAAAACCCAAAGCCCAGGAAATAGTACTGTACAATAAAAGAATAGTTAGAGATATCACATTCCTTGACCTCAATCAGAGCAATAGTTATAAAAACTTCATGTTATTGACATAGAAACAGGTTGATCAATGGAGCAGAATCAAAGACCCAGAATTAAATTCACACACATATCCACCCCTGATTTTTGATAAAGAAGCCTGAAATACACAGTGGACAAAGAAAGCCTCTTCAACAAATGGTGCTATTCTAACTGGATGTCTGCCTATAGAAGAATGAAAATAGATCTGTATCTATCACCCTGTTCAAAACTCAAGCCCAAGAGGAGGAAAGACCTTAATATAAAACCAGATACCAAGGTAGAAGAGTAAGCAGGAAAGTGTCTTGAATGCATTGGCAAAGGAGATTAAGTTCCTGAAAAGAACAACAGTGCAGAACTAAGATCAATAATTAATAAATAGAACCTCATAAAAATGAGAAGCCTCTGTAAGGCAAAGGACATCGTCAAAAGGACAAAATGGCAGCTTACAGACTGGGAAAATACTTTCATCAACCCTGTACCTGACAGAAGGCTTATATCCAAAATATATAAAGAATTAGAACTCAAGAAACTAGACATTAACAAACCTAATAATATAATTTAAAGATTAGATATCTAAACAGAGACTTCTCAAGAAATCTCTTTAGTAAATATTATTTGTAACGTCATGTTTTTCCATCCATCCATCTCATTCCCAGGAATAACAACTCCAACACTAATATTTATAAATAAATTTTAGAGCAATAGATTTGGTTCTATTCCCCAATCTAGCTCATATTTTAATTACCCATTTATTTTACTCTAAGTCATGCACTATGGCTGGTTACCTGGTCCTCTTCATTTATATATGGGTGAATCACCAGCACTTGACTGTGTTCCCAGAATTCCTTTCTCTCTACCAGATGTCCCACCTTCTATTCTTGCCTCAGCTCTGAGCCATTTATTGACAGGTGATGCTTCCATTCACCTCAAGATTATCTCTACAAATCTCTAATGGCTGAGAAGCACTTAAAGAAATGTCCAACATACCTAACGATCAGGGAAAAGCATATCAGAACAACTCTGAAATTCTTACACCAGTTAGAATCACTAAAATCAAAGACACCGTGACAGCTCGTGCTGGTGAGCATGTTGAGCAATGAGAACACTCCTTCATTGCTGAAGGAAGTGCAAGCTTGTACAGTCACTTTGGAAATCCATATGGTGGTATCTCAGAAAATTGGAAATTGATCTACCTCAAGTCCCAGCTACACCATTCCTGGCCATATTCCCAAAGGATACTCCATCCTACCACAAGGATATTTGATCAACTATGTTCACAACATATAGCTGTACTTATAGTATCCAGAACCGGGAAACAAGCAAGATGTCCCACGACCAAAGAATGGATAAAGAAAATGTGATACATTTACACAATGGAGTATTACTCAGCTACTAAAAAACAATTTCATCGTGGGATTGATAGTCAAGGGATGAACTAGGAAAGATCATCCTGAATGAGGTAACCTAGACCCAGAAAGACAAACATGGTATGTGATCACTTCTAAGTGGATATTAGTTGTAAAGTAAAAGATAGGCAAACTATAATAAACAGACCCAAAGAAGTTAAAACAAGGAGGGCTGGGGATGGTAGAGTAAGGGGTACCTGAATCCCACTGAAAAGGGAAACAGAATAGACATCAAGAGTGGAGGGGAAAGGGGACTGGACAGTGGTTGTGGGTGGGAATGGGTTCAAGAGGCATTAGGTGAGGAGAAGACAGAGGGAAAGAGTAATGGGAGAGACAAATGGAATTTGTGAGCTTCTCTGGGATAAGCTAGAAACCTGAAGCAATAGAAATTCCCAGGAATAGATGAGGGTAACCCTAGCTAAGATTCCTAACAATGAGGTATATGGATCTCAACTGGCCATTTCTTGTAACCAGGCAAGACTTCCAATGGATGGATTGAGAAAACAACCCAGCTATAAAACCTTCGACCTATAATTTATCCTGCCTACAAGATGTGCTGGAATAAAGATAGCACAGAAATTGTGGGAGTATCCAACCAATGACTGATCTAACTTGAGACCCATGCTTTGAGAGTAAGCCCACCCTTGACACTGCCCAGAGAGTCAGGAACCAGAGGCTGGATAGCCCATAGACCCAAGATAGAACCAAAGACAAATTGAAAAAAAAAAGTCAATGAAATGATTCCTAATGACATTCTGCTATACTAGTAGATTGCCTTGGTGCTGTTTGTATTTTGATGCTAATCCTGCACCCAACTACAAGAGGAGTGGATCACGTACACAGATGATTCCATGTGAACAATGTTTCCATTTTAACTGGTCAAATAAAGGCTAGAGCCTGTGATTGGGTAGTGAAAGAAAAAGGTGAGACTGGAAGTTTAAGAGAAGAGAGAGGAAGGAAGAAAGGATAAGATGAGACAGGAGAGAGAGAGAGAGAGAGAGAGAGAGAGAGAGAGAGAGAGAGAGAGAGAGAGAGAGAGAGAGAGAGAGAGAGAGATGGAGGAAAAGGAGGTGGATAATGGAGCAGGACCAAGTGGCTTGGAGGAGCCACAAGCAGAAAGGGATCTCCTAGCTGGGGAATAGTGTAGTGATATATCTGCCCAGTCTAGGTATGCAGCTTATAAATATTATAGCTGAGTTGTGTGTTCTTTGCACGGGTCTGTTGGGGCTAGGGATTTAACTATACACATCTAGCTAGTATTCAATATTAAGGCTGTCTGACGTTTTCCATTTGTGACAATTTAGGTAGGCAAGAGAGAGGGCGAAACTGATGAGCAGTCATTGGTGGTCCATGTGGCCAACCGCCCAGGCTGCAGTCTGTGGAACATGAGTAGTAGCTCCAGGCATTCTCTGGAAGGACAGGTTTGGGTAGCTTAGCAAGCCAGCCATGGGAATTAGGGCCAGAAGGCCATTTTTTGGCATTGGGAAAGGAGGAACAGGTGGTGGGCAGGAGGAGGGCTACTGATTCTAAAGTCTAGCAGGAGCTAGCATGATTTTTCAAATTATGTGCAACAAACATCTTGCCCAATTATCATCAGAGAGGCTTTACTGATCAGCTGATGGAAACAGATGCAGAAACCTACAGCCAAATTACAGAATTTGGGACCCTTTGCCCCTAATGGATTGCCTGCTCTATCCTTAATAGAAGAGGTGCCTAGAATTATTGCAACTTGATATGCCATGGCTGTTTGATCTGAGGCTGGCCATTGGGGGGGGGGAGTAGACAAAGAAAGGAAAGAGGGGAGGTGGAAAGGAATGGGGATGGTTGGGAGAGGAGAGGTAATTCTGGTCAGAATTTAAAATTAATAAAGTTAAATTAAATTAACAAGAAGAAAAATTAAATAAACCTCTATACAACATTATGAGACTAGGAATCTCCAAAGATGATGTCGAGTTTGTTTTCTGTTGGTCATCTACTACTAGGCATACAGCTCACCCTTAAAAGTTGTCTGTTGATTCTCCTACCACTACTCCACTCACCTTGAACAGACATACTGGCCATAACAATACAGGTGAATCCCTTCCTGAATCCATCTTCCATGCTTGCTGAGTCTTCTGAGGCATGTCCAGCTGCCCTTAGCAGCCAGCTATCCCAGCCAGACCTCCATTCCCCCACCATCTCTCCTCCCATGTTCATCAGATCTGCTAATCCTAAACCATACAGTCCAAAGATACCCACCAGAGGCCTGCCATGTCAGGATCATCAAGGCTAGGTCCTCTCCTGATACTACAACAGTAACTCCCAGGACCAAAGCCATCTAGATGGCTAAAAGTCCTCAAAAAAAAAAAAAAAAACCCTACAATCAACAAAAGCTAAGGCAATATGACACCATCAGAGCACAGGTATACTACTAGAGCAAGCCCTGGATATCCTCATAGAACCAAAGCACAAGAAAATGAGCTTAAATTTGATTTTTTAAAGATGATAAAGGCCTTTAAAGGGGAAATGAATACAGAAAAATACAATCAGGTAGAAGATTTAAAGAGGAAACAAATACATCCCTTAAAGAAATACAAGAAAATACAATTAAACAGGTGAAGGAAAAAAGTAAACAATGTTCAAGACCTGTAAGTGAAAATAGAAATGATTAAAAAAAATCCAACAAATTGAATGATGGAAGAGAGAATTTCAGGCATAGAAGATACAACAGAAGAAATTGATAAATCAGTCAAGAAAATGTTAAATCTAAAAAATCCCTGGTATAAAACATCCAGGAATTCTGGGATACCAAAAATGAGCTAACCTAAGAATAATCTGAATAGAAGAATGTGAAGAGTCGCAGCTCCAGAAAATATTTTCAACAAAATCATAGAAGAAAAATTTCCCAATTTAATGAAAAAGATGCCTATAAACATACAAGAAGCTTAAAGATGCCTCAGTTCTTAATAGCTATGCCGCAAACACAAGAATACCCACACTTGTAAAAGAAAAATTGCTAAAACTTAAGTCCACCCAATAATAGTGGGAGACTTCAACACAAGACTCTTATCAATCAACAGGTCATCAACACAAAAACTAAAGAAATAAATAATGAAACTAACAGATGTGAATCAAGTGGGCCTAACAGATATCTACAGAATACTTCACCCAAACACAAAAGAATGCCTTTTTCTCAGCATCTCAAGGACCCGTCTCCAAAATTGGCCATATAGTCCACTATAAACCAAACCTCAGCAGAAATTGAAATAATACCTTGTATCTTATCAGAACATCATGGTTTAAAGCTGAACTTCAACAACAGAAACACTAGAAAGCCCATATACTCTTCAAAACTGAATAACTCTCTATTCAGTGATCTCTGGGTCATGGAAAAAAATAAAGAAATTAAAGACTTTCTCGAAGTCAATGAAAATGAAGGCAAAACAAACCCAAAATTGCGGGACATAATGAAAGCAGTGCTAAGAGGAAAGTTCATAGCACAAAGTGCCTTCATAAAGAATTAGAAATTTCGCACATCAGCAATTTAAAAATACATCTAAAAGCTCTAGAAATAAAGATGCAACATGCTGAAGAGCAGTAGAAGGTGGAAAATAATAAAATAAGGGCTTAAATATTCCAATATCTCATATGAAATATCCTCAAACTACTCCATAAATAGAAACAGAAGGAACACTGCCAAACTTATTCTGTGAGGCCACAGTCATCCTGATACCTAAACCACATAAGGACTCAACAAAGAAAGAGAATTTCAGACCAATTTCTCTTATGAACATTGATGCAAAAATACTCAATAAAATATTCACAAACTGAATCAAGGAATACAATAAATAAAAATGTATCAATGTAATTCATATATAAATAAACCAAAAGAAAAAAATCACATGGTCATCTCATTAGATGCTGAATAATCTTTTGACAAGGGCAACACTCCTCCATTGATGCTGGGAGTGCAGACTTGTACAACCACTTTGGAAATCAATTTGGAAATTTCTCAGAAAACTGGAAATAGTTCTACCTTAAGATCAGGCTATATCACGCACTCCTAAACATATAACCAAAATATACACACTATACCACAAGGACACTTGCTCAACTATGTTCATGACAGCTTTATTCATACTAGCCAGAAACTAGAAATAACCTGGATGTCCCTCAATTGAGTAATAGATAAAGAAAATGTAGTACATCTATACAATGGAATACTATTCAGCCTTAAAAAAAACAAAGACATCATGAATTTCACAGGCAAATTGGGTGGGACTTGAAAATATCATCATGAGTGAGGTAATGAAGACCTAAATGGACACACATGGTATGTACTCATTTATAAGTGGATATTAGCCATGAACTACAGGATATCCATGCTACACTCCATCGACCTAAAGAAGCTGAACAAGAAGAAAGGCTTCAATCTAATTTAGAAGGGCGAGTAAAAGAGTCATAGGAGGCATATTGAGGGAGGGGGAACAGGGTGAGGGTCAGGATCAGGTGTGGGGAGAGATAGGAGAGAAGGCCAGAGAGCCAGGAGAATGACTAGAAATCACCAGCATTGGAGGGCATCTCAAGGACATGCCAAACCTGGGATAAGCATGGCTCCCAGGAATCAATGGGGTGACCTTAGCTAAGATTTACAGCAGAAGGGATATGGAACCTGAAGAGGCTGTGTCCTGTAGCCAGGCAGAAACACCATTGAAATGATAAGAGCACCAACCCACCCACAACTCTTTTGACTCCCAAAATCATCCTGTAAAGGAAATGCAGGGACTGGGATGCAGTAGACTGAGGGTATGGCTAATCAATGACCAGCTGAACTGTAGATCCTTCCTAGTGTAAGCACCAATCCCTGACACTATTTATGATACTCTGTTATACTTGCAGACTGGACTCTAGCATAAAGGTCCTCTGAGAGGCTCCACCCAAAGATCACTCAGACAGATGCAGATACCTACCGACAACCACTGGATGGAGCTCGGGACTCTTATGGGAGGGTTGGGGGAAGAATTGAAGGCCCTGAAGTGGATAGGAACTCCACAGGAAGACCAACAGAGTCAACTAACTTGGACCCTTGGGAGCTCTCAGACACTGAACCACCAACCAAAGAGGATACACATGCTGGACCTATTCCCTATACCTCTGCCACACACACACACATATCTACAGAAGATGTGTGGTACAGTCTTCATGTGGGTTCCCCAACAACTGGAGCAGGGGCTGTCCCTAAAGCTGTTGCCTGTGTGTGGGCTGCCTTGTCTGGCCTCAGACAGGATACATCTAGCCCTGCAGAAACTTAATGTGCCAGGGTTGGGGAATATTCAGGGGGCCCTCTACACTCTTAGAGAATAAAGGGAGAGGGGATGGCAGGACAGATTATGTGAGGCTGGGACCAGGAGTGCGGGCAGGATTCTAAGTGAATTTTTAGAGGAATGAAAATCAATCCATTCTTATTTCCTTGTACAAAGCTCAAGTCCAAGTGGATCAAAGACCTCCACATAAAACCAGATATTCTGAAAATAATAGAAAAGAAAGTGGTGAAGAGCCTTAAGCACCTGGGCACAGGGGAAAAGTTCCTGAACAAAACACCAATAGCTTATGCTCTAAGATCAAGAATTGACAAATGGGACCTCATAAAATTACAAAGCTTTGGTAAGGCGAAGGACACTGTCAATAGGAAATAAACAGCAACCAACAGATTGGAAAAAAGATCTTTACCAACCCCACATCCCATAGAGGGATAATATCCAATATATACAAAGAACTCAAGAAGTTAGACTCCAGAGAACAAATAACTCTATTAAAAATGGAGTACAGAGCTAAACAAAGAATTCTCAACTGAGGAAACTCAAAGGTCTGAGAAGCACCTAAAGAAATGTTCAACATCCATAGTCATCAGGGAAATGCAAATCAATGCAACCCTGAGATTCCACCTCACACCAGTCAGAATGGCTAAGTTAAAAAACTCAGGTTACAGTAAATGGTGGCGAGGATGTGGAGAAAGAGAAAAAATTCCTCCATTGCTAGTGGGATTGCAAGCTGGTACAACCACTCCGGAAATCAGTTTGGTGATTCCTCAGAAAATTGGACATACTATTAACCTGAGGACCCAGTTATACCACTCCTGGGCATATACCCAGAGGGTTCCTGGCATGCAATAAGGACACCTGCTCCACTATGTTCACAGTAGCCTTATTTATAAATGCTGAAAACAAAGAAATGTTCAACATCATTAGCTCAGGAAGATGCAAATTAAAACTACTTTGAGATTTTATCTTCCATCTCTCAGAATGGCTAACATCAATAAAACAAAACAAAGCAACAACAAATTCTATAGTTGTATATACAAAGAAGGGTTCATTTTACAACAAAAACACCGTATCAGGCATGCTCATTGCTCCGCTAGTCACAATAGATACAAATTTGAAATAACATGGATGTCCCTCTAAGAAGAATGGATAAAGAAATTATGGTATTTTTAAACATACAGTATTACTCAGCCATTAAAGCACATGAAATTTTCAGGCAAATACATGGAACTAGAAAAAATTTTCCTGAGTGAGGTAACCCAGACTCAAAATGACAAATATGCTATATATTTGCCTATATGTGGGTATTCGCTACTAAGTCAATGATAACAAGCTACTCTCTGTCAGCTGATTTAGGACAGAAGGAATAACTAGTAGATTTCCACTCAAACCAATTATCTATAAATAATACACTAGTTTGCTTTTTGTTGCTGTGGATTATCCAAAAACCAACTTGTAGAGGAAAAGGGTTTAGTTCATTTTACATCTTATAATCCCATCATCAAGAGAAGCTAGGCGGGGAGCTCAAACCTGAAGGCAGGACATGCAACAGAGGTCATGGAGGAACACTTCTTACTGTCATACTCTCTTACTTATGCTTATCTAGCCTTTTTACATAGTTCAGTCCCATCTGCCTGTGGATGGTGCAACACAATGGTCTGGGCCCTCTCAAAGATAGTCAATAAATGATCCACAAATATTCCCACAGGACTACAGATCCAGGCATCAAGTGAGGATTTTTCTCCTCAGGTGTCTCAAGATGACAACAAAACTAACTAGTACAGATGATAATCAAAATAGATCAGCTGTTTGATGCAATTAACTTTTGGGATGGTTTGTTATACTACCAAGACCAGTGGACAAGAAGAATTTGGAACAAAAAATTTTAAATTATAAAGGCTTCATAAATATAAAATACAGTTCTAAAAGAAATGGGGCAAAATAAATGATTCTCATTGGAAAATAACTCTGACAGATATATCAAAGAAAAATAAATGATGAAGACATAAAGTATTCATTCTAAGTATGGTTACCATTGGTTGTGATAAGAAACTGTGTAAGGATGAATCCAAGGATACTAGAAAATGTAAGATGTATATTACCAACATAATGCCTCCCTTGGTACAACATAGTTGCTTTGTGCAGTGTTGTGACAGAAAAGATTAGAAAAGGCTTCATGCCCCTAATGCTTAGAGTTTTTAATGGTCTCAACAGTAGAAGAGTTGAGATCTCTGTACAAGTTAAAAACATGTCACCCTGTATGCTCTGTAAGACACTAATGTCCAATGACAAAATGTTAAGAACTGCCACTTTCGACATTTTTTGTTAAAATTATTTATAAAATCTGCTATATCTATATGTAAATATTGAATACAGAACTTTAGCCAAAGACAAATGTTTAAAAATGAGTAAAGAAGAAATTTAAATCATAAATAAAGATACACAATGAGAAGTTACTACTAAAGTATGATAAGTACAGTACAGACAGCAATGGAATACATTCAAGATTTCATATTAAGAACCACTAAGGAAACATCAAACAAGAGTGAGTCTGGATCTCCTCATAAAAATTACAATTGACTCTAGCTAAAATAAGCCAAAACACAAGAAAGGATTTTCTCTTGCGTATAAACCAATACGAGGCTTCGAAACTATGGAAAATAGTTCTGTTTCAAAAAAAATAACACGAAAGATTTTACCAATGAATTTCAGATGATTGCAGAACTGTGAGAAAAACACCATATAATGAATCATCAGTATTATATCATCCAATGGTAATCTGATGAGTGTGGAACTGGCCAGAGAAAAGCACTCTTAACATATTTATTAACCCTCTTACAATATAGGGGCCAGAAGATAGACACAGACCCACTGGAATAAAGTTGTGTGACCCTTTGAAGAATGTGAGACACCTTGGTGTCATCAAACTATTGCTTCCGAAAAAGAAAACCTGGAAGCTCTCCTGAATCATGTAGAAATTGAGGAAAACATACAAGAAATTACTGGAAATACACCAAATGTATAAGCCAGCATCCTAAGAGTCGAACTCAACAAGTAGTTATTGATAATAATAGCTATATATTGTATCTACTCTTAAATTTTGCCATCATGCAATGAGTTGAATTGTTAGACTTAAATACTTTTGCACACATTTATAAATACGCAAGCCTCTTACATTTTAACTGGAATAATCTTAGGTTCTATCCCCAACACTGTTCAGCAACCTGGATCTGAACAGGTCTTCTCAGCTGCTTTGCCCAGATGAGACCCTGGCACTGAAGGCTGCGGGGCTTCTACTTCTTATCTGTCAGTCTCAAGACAACCTGTATGTAGAAGCCATAACTGATTGCCACAGCAAAAAAAGCAAATCCTTAGTATACAGAATTAGTCAACAGAATCTATGGTAAAGTGGGCACAGCTGTGACAAACCATAAGCACGAGGATCCAGTGATCAAGCAGTCAACACCAACTGCAGCATCAAGTGCTAATAGTGTTGTCCTGGAGGGAGAGAGTAGTGGGAGAGACAACTGGAGTTGGGGGGTGAGCATCTCTGGAACAAGCAAGAAACCTATGACAATGGAAAGGTCCAGGAAATTACAAGGGTGACCTTTGCTAAGACTCCAGGGATATGGACCCTTACCTGGCCATCTCCTATAATGAAGCAAGTTTTCCAGTGAAGGCACTGGGATACCAACCTAGCTATAAAATCTTTGACTTTGTCCTGCCTACAAAATGTGCTCTGGTAAAGATGGCACAGAAATTGTGTGAGTGGCTAACCAATGACTTGTCCAACTTAAGACCCATGCCACCATGGCATGAGAGGGACTCCATCCCTGACACTGCCTGTAAGGTTCCAAGCCAGAGGCTGGATAGCCCAGAGACTCAAGACAGAACCAAACAAGAATGGAAAAAAAGTCAATGAATTAATTCCTAATGATAGTCTACTATACTCATAGATGGGCATCTAGACCAACTGTCATCTGAGAGGCTTCATCCAGCAACTGATGGAAACAGATGCAGAGATCATTAGGCAGAGCTTAGAGAATCCCAAAGAAGAGAGGAAGGGCAGATTGTAGGAGCCAGAGGAGTCAAAGACATCACAAGAAGACCTATAGAATCAACTAACCTGGGCTTATAGGTGTTCACAGAGACTGAACTTACAACCGGGGAGCCTGCATGGGACTGACCTAGGCCCTCCACATATATGTTGCCATTGTGTTGCTTGGTTTTCTTGTAGGACTCCTAACAGTGGGAGCAGGGGTTGCCTCAGACTCTATTGCCTGTCTTTAGACCCTTTCCCCCTACTGGGTTGCCTGTCTAGCCTTAATAAAAGAGAAGATGCCTAGTCTTCCTATTGTATCTTGATATATCATGGCTGATTGATATTCATTGAAGTTGGCCCTTTTGTAAAGAGAAATGGAGAAGGAATGGATGGGGGAAGAGGGGAGGTGGGAGGAAGCAACTGGAAGGACAGAGGGGAGGGGAAACTGGAGTCTGGATGTAAAATAAAAACAAAAACAAAACAAAACTACAAACTACTTGGGTTCCAGGGAATGTTCAGTGAGCAGGTTACCCCAGACTGGTTTTATCACCCCAGGAAAGAGATTCTTAGATATTTGTGTTCAGAGAGTTTGCTAAGAACTGTCAGCAATAACACTTGTGAGAAAATTAGGAAACACAGCTTAATATAGCAGGAATCCAAATCATGCTCCACTTGTAACAGCAGACCTCTAGTAATCAAGTGGGTAAACTCTGAAGCAGGGATGGTAAGTATATCAGAGTTTCCAAATTTTGTAAAGAAAGATCAACTGATGTAATTCTCTGCAGCTTTTGCATTTGAACTCAGTATGCCACCGGATAACTGCTTCTGTAGGAAACAGTCAGCTCCTTTCTGCTGAAAGGAATGACTACATGGCACACAGATGTGAACCACTGGAAGGCAAAGCTATTGACAAGTAAGGACATCACTGATTCAGTTCTCTTTTATTACATTTATGAATGCATTTCTCTATCATGTATGTGTATGTGTGTGTACGCCTGTGAGTGTGTGATATGTATGGGCTACAATTGTTCTATGGAGATCAGAGGACAACAAGAAATAGATCTCTCTTTCTACCAGTTGGGTCCTGTGGTTCTATCTCAAATCATCTCTCTTGACAGTAAGCACCTTTACCCTGCAAATTCATCTCACTAGCATACGCCTCAGTTTTTAAAGGGACATATTAATGGGTTATCCTACTATATACTACTAGAATGTACAGATTTAACAAATATGACACAGTAAATGAGAACATTACATGGACATGCATAGTACAATTATCATTATTAAAGCATGCAGTAGCTACATAAAATTCAAATTTAACTGGGTAATCTATATATGTATTAGAATAAATTCTAAAGTATTATTTTCCCTTTGTTGTCTCACACTTTAGACTGTACTAAACCCCAAACTGACATGGAAAACAAAAATAAAAGTTAGTTAACCTCAGTTGAATGGAGGTTTGCTTTAATCACAATCCAGATGTTTTCTAACTATAGAGATTTGATATCGTTCTCTAGGTATTGCGTCATGAAGCAGATTGCCTAGAAAGAACATGGTGGTGCTGCTAAGGAGGCTCGGTGGCTGGAAAGACACAATGGGAGTGCACAAGCTGATGACCAAGTGGAGTAAATCAGCATGAATAGAAAAGGGGCAGAGGAAAAGATGTCACTAAGGAGAGAGGAGAGTGAGGGGAAAAGGGAGGCAGGATCAGGTGTGGGAAGAGACTGGGAGAAGGTCAGGAAATGAATGGAGGTGTGTAGCAGTGGGGGATAGGGAACTGTGGATAGTCACTAAAAAATCCCAGATGCCAGGGAAGCAAGAGGTTCCCAGGACCTAACTGGGATGACTTTAGCTGAAAGACCCAACAAAGTGAAGATGGAACCTGTAGAAGCCACCTCCAGTAGATAAACACATCCCCCAGTTGAGGGATGGGGCTACCAACCCATCTCAGAAAATTTAACCCAGAATGGTTCCTTCTGAACAAAATGCAGGGACAAAGACTGGAGCAGAGACTGAAGGAAACTCCATCCAGAGACTGCCCCACCTAGGGACACATCCCATCTGCAAACACCAAACCCAGACACTACTGCTGATGCCAAGAAGCACTTGCTGACAGGAGACAGGGATAGCTGTCACCTGAGAGGCTCTGCTAGCACCTGACAATTACAGAAGGGGATGCTTGTAGCCAACCATCAGACTGAGCACAGGGATCCCAATGGAAGAGTTAGGGGAAGGAATAAAGGAGCTGAAGGGGATTGCAACCCCATAGGAAGAATCATATCAACTAAAGGGACACCCCTCCCCAGAGCTCCCAGGACTAAACCTCCAACCAAAGAATACACATTGGGGACCCATGGCTCCAGGTGCATCAGTGGGAGGGGAGGCCCTTGTTTCTGTGAAGGCTTGATGCTGCAGTGTAGGGGAATGCCAGAGCTGTGAAGCAGGAGTGGGTGGGGGGGGGGTGGAGCACCGTCAGAAGCAGGAGGGGAGATAAGATAGGGAGTTTGTGGAAGGAAACAGGGAAGGGGGATATTTGAAATGTAAATAAATAAAATAACCAATAAAAAAAGAATTGGAAAAAAAGTCACTAACATCAACCCAGAGAACTTAGCGACAGCATGATGTCCAAAATAAGTATGTAAAACTTCTAAATTGTATCATCGTGGTTTTAGATAATGGAAGAGATAATAACACTATAAAACACATGTGAAACAAACAAACAAAAAAGAGATTTGGAAAGCAAGAAATCATACAGCTGTCACTCATGAGAATGTATAATACACAGGAATAATGTAACTAATACAATATTTTACGCCAAGCTGTTGTTTTCGAGAAGGTGATTATTTTCCACTAAATATATATTTACCTGAGATTTCTAAGATATTTTTAAACCCCTGGCATTTCTACTAGCTGCACTCAGAATGCTAAATTATGCTGATAGTTCTAGTAGCTAAGATACACATAAATCCTAGGAAGCAACAATTTTCAAATAAAAGATTTTACTTAATAATTTTGTATTTATAAAATATGTCTGTCTCTGATATCAGTCCTAACTCTTTTCCCTTTAAAGTATTTTCTCTATGCTGTCTGTATCACTAAATGTGCTCCTTAAAGTCACAGTATTTTCCATTACTAAAAGGGAAAGGCTGCCATCTTCACAACTCTAGTGCTGCCTCCTTCATCGCTGGTACTCTCCCACTTACTGCTAACTACATCATCCTGAATATCACTCCTGCATTACCTAACCAGGTACACTCAGGTCTCGTAAACCTGTGTATAGATTATAGACCCGTTAATAACACAGGTACCTGCCCATTTGCTGTGTTCTGGGATAGGAAAAATAACAGCCAATATAAATAAGATCTCTTCTCTATTTTTAAAATTGAAAAAAATGTTTAAAAATATTAATGTAATGTCATCTTTGTTTTTATGACCAATTTTCATCAGAAATGACTTCTAGGACAGTGGTTTTCAACCTGTGGGTCACAATCCTTTTGTAGGTCACAAGTCAAATATTTAGATTATGTTTCATAACAGTTGCGGATCACCACAACATGAGGAACTGTTATTGAAGGGTTGAAGCCTTAGGAAGGTTGAGAAGTACTGTTCAAGAGGAAAATGCCTACTCACAGATGTCAGTGCAGAACAATGCAGTTGTGCTCTACAAGTTGTAAAATTCATTTTCTTAATAGAAAATAATTAATAATTATAAATATATAAACATTCTGTATTCCCTTATAATGTTTAGCCCAGAAAATGTATGTAATAGTGTAGCTATAACAATGACATTGTCTTTCAGTAATGTATTTTATATCTAGAGGGACAATTCAGTATTTTGCCATAACTCTTTGTGAATTATTAAGTGTTAATTTCATGTATCTGTGTGCGGCTTATTCATGCAAATATTTAACTCCAAGGTGGCTTTTCCATGAAATTTACCATGTTTCTAGGCTTGCTTCTTTTAGTGTTGGGTTTCTTGGTGCATTTTTTTAGGGAAGATAAGCATAACCTGTCAAGCATGATCAATGGACTTCTAAAGCCAAAAGTCAAGTTAGCATTACTATAAATGCATCAAAGCCAAGGCAAATAGACAGATTTACATTATATGCAAAATACAAACCCATACTATTAATGCAGTAACTGTATCCTCCCAGTTTAAAATCAGTACCTACTTATGGAATTACATATAAAACCAAATGCGTCTTGTTCCTAAATTCATAATGATTATTTTGTAAGTATGAAATTTTGTCAGGTTGCTACTGACTGAATAAAATTGACTCCTTAAAATCTAGTTGATCAGAGTCCTAAAGGATGAACAATGAGCTAAGAAGAGAGGGCTGTTTGAGGGAAGCTGCCAGAAGACCAGGAAGATCATAATGAAGGCGAAGAGGAAAGAGTACGGTGGCCTATTGGGATCTCACCATGTCTGGTGGCTGGCTACACTTAAAGGCTGAGGGAACCTCAGAGAAGAGGGGGCAGAGCCAGAGGACCAGGACACTGCTAGGAGAATCTGCACGCATAAAATCACAACAATATGGCAGCCTAATCAGGACCCAAAGAATAATGTAACCAGTTAGCATGCTAATGAACTCTATGGCCCTACCCCCAGATGAAAAGCCACAGGTAGTAAATAGCCACCAAAAGGATTTTCCCCAAGAATAAGCCCCCTAAGTTACCAACTAATAGCAAGTGGTTAACCCTAAAAACATTCACATAGGAGCAACACTAAGAAGATTCAGCAAGTTTTATTTATATATGTATATGAATGTATTTGTATAACACTAATAATTACAGAAAAGAAAAATCTAACTGTGCTCTGCTGTCATGTTCCCTTGGGATGGATGTCTCTACCTCCCTCTCCAACCTCTACCTGATTGTGTATTTACAAGAGATAAAGAGAAATGAGGTATTTATGTAATGCCTTGCCCACACAAGCTCTTTCTTTTCTAATTTTCTAAACACAATTCCTCTTGCCCATATTAAAAACAAGCTGAGAGAAGAACAATTCAACATTCTGAATTGATGCTTTCACTTTGTTTTAACCTTGAGATAGTAAACAAGAACAAAACAAGATTCAGTAGGAAAGATAAAATAGCCTTTCATCATAACTTTAGCTTGCTTGCTATCCTTTGTTTAAAGACTACTTCAAAGGCAATGGGGAGTAGCCAAAAAGAAACTATATGCACATAGGCTGTAGGTCTTCACAGAGCTCTATACTTCTCTTGAAACCCATGTCTAAGGGAAGCACACTTCTAAGTAGAGTTGAGAGTTTGAGGGCAAGCATGGTGTAGTTTTAAATTCTTTCCTTGTCCCCAGGAGCATCATTTTAACAAGAATACAATAACCTAATGGTCCAGAAAGATAAATTGTTTGGGTTAATGATGAAAGGTTAGAGAAACTAGCTTCTTTAACAGACACCTCAGGGCTTGTTAAATTTTTTGTCATTGTGACACAAACTAGAGTCAATGAGAGAGAAAGTCAATTGAGAAATTGTCTCCATAAGATTAGCCTATAGACACATTGGCAAAGTCCTTTCTTGATGGATGAGGGATGGTCCAACCCATACGGGTGGTGTCACTGCTCAGCAGGTCGTGTTAGGTTGTACAAGGAAGCAGGATAAGGAAGTCACTGGAAGCAAGCCAGTAAACAGCTTTCCACCACATGGAACTGCTTCAGTTCACCCACCACATTCTTGCTTCAGTTCATGTCTTAGGTTCCTGCCTTTGCACCCCTGTCACAGGCAAACTGAAACTAATCCTTTCCTTCCCAAGTTGCTTCTTGGTGCTATTTAATCACAACCTGAGAAAACAAAGTAGGACACAATGGAACGGGTGTATCGAGGCCGAGGAGTCTTCTCCCTGTGGTGTGTTATACAGAAGCCAATTTTGATTTTAGACATGACCATGGGAATAGAAGGAAAAGTGTAAAATTGACTGTTGGTTTATTTTCATAGGAGTGACCAGGACTACTTTGTGACTTTTGGGGGAACAGGAAGTCAACAGGAAGTCCTATACTCTGTTGTAACTGTCTCGAAATGTTTGTTTCCTTTTGTTTTCCTGGAGCCCAGAAAATTATGTAGTCTTGATTTCCAGTAACTTTCCTTAGTTCAAACAAAACAGAAATTCAAAGAGAACTTAAATTGATTACATTAAATACATAGATACATAGTTGCATTTCTATGTTAAAAAAGATTACTTTAGAAGATGCATTTTTCCTAGACATCAACACGGGATGTGCAGGGAGCTTCCGTTGGTGATGGACTGCACAGAGCAAGGACATAGAAACACAGATATGCGAGACCTTTAGTGCAGGAGTTTTATGACCAATCCTCAGCTCTTTGTGTTCTCACTTTTGTCCTAGAGATTCAAAAACATTTCTCTCATGAAAGTAGGACTGCTTCATTATTTCTTCTACACACAATACAATGTTATTTATTAATTTATTGTTCTTTAAGAACTGAAATTTTATATTGTCTCTATTTAAGTTTAAAGTCCATTTTTCATCTCTGTAATGTTTCCTGTTCTGCTTGGTTCTGGCTATACTAAGAATCAAACTGATTAATTTAATTATGCCCCAAACAACATGGGTTGTGAGAGATAAGCCTTATTTTTAAAACTGAAAGCATCTCTGCACATACTCTTTACATGGTTAATATTGAATGAACAAAGAATGCTAAGGAAATGTAATATATTGTTGCCCAAACCCAAGAAAAATTATTTTGTATGAAACATTATTACTTTTATTTTTCAGATTTGTTATTTATAATTTATACAATAAAATACGTGTGGTATAGCAAATCACCAGACTCATCCAACAAGTGTGACCTTTTTGGACCTAGATATTATTTTTGTGTACCATACAAAATACCTGTTACAGACAATGTATATTATCAACAATATCTGTGTTGATAAAAGTGGTTGCCAACTATTGCATCAACTATCCTGCTATGAAATCATTGCAACTAAAAATAAGATTCAAACACTATTAAAATAACTGCAATTTAAAAGCTTATCTTTCAATGCTTAAATTGAAAAGCATTCTGCTCCTTCACACAATGTATAATTAGTTCTGTTTACCTGTACTTAAGACCATCTAGGTTTTACCCTACATTCAAATGACAAATATTGTGTATAACTCATACTTAAGAGATGAGTAAAATTCCTGGTTAAAAAACATGAAAGTTAATTCTGCATGAATATTAAATTGTGGTGTTGTAACCACTGATTATTTTACTCTATTTCTAGGCATTTTTTGAAATATTATAACCTGTTTTTCTAAAAATGCATATGATACATACATTGCTTTTAGTGTGTTAACAATTGGAAAAATTAAGATGCAGAAAGTCACCTGAAGGCCTTATGCTAATGAAGGGATAGACCTGGCATTCCAACCAACTGCAGTCTGTCATTAGTTAGCATGTGTATAACTAAACAGCAGACTGCACTATCTCGCCCACTGGATGAGCAGTTGTCATTGAAGGAAACACATAGAAATGGAGTTTCTTTGATACATGACTAGAAGAACAACTGCCTTTAATTCTCTCCCAGTGACAGCCTACTCTGACAACAGGCCCTTCTTTTCCTAGTATACCAGAGATGATAAACCTATTTTTTCCTTTTCAGTCTTTAATTAATTGTAATTTTTTAAAACAGAGATTATTGAAAATCTACCACCAATATTCTCAAGAATATTGAATGATTTGATCAAATGTTTGTGTGTGAGTAAGTGTTGTTTGCCATTTGTAGGTCTGCCTGTTGGTGTTCTCGATTGTACCAGAAAAACCACATCCACACTATGCCAGCATAGCATCATTACTTTCATAACAAAATCTTAAGTTCTCCACAACTAAAAAATGTACAATAGTCATTGAAATGCCCATGGAAAGTTATCAACTATCCCACCAAACTAATGTCTCACCTTCTAAATCTTCTTTCTCAAAATGTGTTTTGAGAATAGAACGTGTTCCACCTCTATCCACAATGGCCTCTTCATCATTTCTCTGTAGTGTGAGGAAAAATAAAATTAAACAAATGTAAGTATCCATAGTGTTTTAATTTTTAAAAGTAAGCCTTAATATTATCCACTATTTAGAGATTTAGCCTGCCAGATTAGCAATTGTTGGATCAAAAAGAAGCTAAAATAAATTTGGTCATATATTCAGAGTAGTAAGTTCTTTGATTTAACATTGACAAGTTCATACATTCCTATTGGCATTATTTGTTAGGGAGATGAAAAGATTAAGACAAATCTTGTGAATTTAGTAACAGTCATTTTAATCCCTGATAAAGACCTTCTATTAACAGGATCACATTTTTTAAGAATACAAGAAAAATATGAAAATCTTTAGTATTGACACCACACATGTTATCGCAGGGTGAATTAATTCCACTTTCATTAAAAATTGATCTAGTCTCTTGAAAGCAATTAGTAGGCAATTATTAGATAAATGAAAACTCTATAATTACTTTGCTGCAGTGTGAGACAGCTTATGAAACACAATTATAAAGTCTCCATTTAGTTTCCATATATATTCTGCAGTTTAGAACAACTGGATAGATACTACATATACACACATTCTGCACATGCTCAAAACATGCTAAACCATTTGGAATTCAGCAAAATAATGGATAAACTAATATAATCAAGTTGACCACATAGGATGAAAATGATTACACAATACCGAATACAGTGAAACTATTTCTAAATTTTATCTGCTCAAGAATATATACAAAAATCAATTTAAAATGAACACTGAACATAATAAGAGAAACACTCGAAAGAATGAAGCTTCTGAGATTTAGTTCTAAGTCAATTCCAGTACATGAATATTTAAAATGGAAAAAATCTTTTAAAAACAGTGAGTGAATTATAAAGGAGAAGAACCATTCCCTCTATCTACCCAATAACTTTGAAACATCAGATATTTGTTACAAATTTATTTTATTGAAAAAGCAATCTTGAACTGAATCCAATAACATGTTTTGTTATCCCTGGGCTGGAAACCTTAAAGGCTGTGAGAACAATTGGATGTGGGACACACATGACAGAACTTAATTGCCAAAGACAAAGCAGGTATGTTTAGCATAAGGACAACAAAATCAAAACAATAACAAAAGTGGTCTGATTCACAGAGACCTAGAATGCACAGTACTTGATTAACGTGTTCCAAAGGGCTCAAATAAATTTGAATTTATAGACTATTTGATCCCTTCTACAACCCCTTGTTCAAGTAGTGTGCAATTTGATTCTACACATTCATGTCCCATTTGCCAATAGATGCAATGATTAGGGGTCCTATTATGCCACTACATTAAAGATTTAGTGGAGTAAGTTCTGTGTATTTTTCTGCACTTAAGCTAAGTTTGCTTCCTCAGCATTCTGCTTTTGTGCTTTTTCAGTAACATCTTAGTCTCAGACAATGTCATTTTCTTATAGATGTTCATAGGACAAAGTGTTATTTAAGAAATATTTTTACTCTGTTTTTTAAGATACTTTAAAGAACATTCTTAGATCTGCTTTAAAATAAATAAATGAATAAATAAAAAACATTATTTGAAATATCTGAATGAAGAAGTTGCAAGTTAAGTCTAGAATGTTTAACTAGTCCAAATGTCTAAGTAGAAACATTAAGACAGTGACACCATTTTTCCTAGTCTAGAAGGAAGATCAGGAGAGTGGATGTGTCAGAGATATTATGAAAAATAAGAGCTTGTCAAGTGAAGAAACTTCTATTACACAGCCTTGGGAGCTCAGTGACAGGTTGTCTCATTTTTCCAGCTTAACAAATGGAGTAATATGAAAGAAGTGAGCTGCAGATGAAACACCCAATCTATGTGCGTCACGTGTTGCATAGTAACTCATTAACACTTACAATTTTGTTTTACCGATTAATTCAAGTTGAAAGGCAAAATGTTTAAATGTACTTTGAGAATTATATTGTCATTGATCTTAAAAGCCCCTTTAAATAAATCATCAGAGATAACTACTTCTACGAACATTAATTTGAGATGGCTAAGGCAAAGGGTCCTAAGAGAAAAGCATCAAAATATCTACTATTTCCCTTTGATAAAGAGGAACACTCCTCCACTGCTGGTGGAGCTGCAAATTGGTACAACCACTCTGGAAATCAGTCTAGCGGTTCCTCCGAAAACTGGGCACCTCACTTCCAGAAGATCCTGCTATACCACTCCTGGGCATATACCCAGAGGATTCCCCACCATGTAATAAGGATACATGCTCTACTATGTTCATAGCAGCCCTATTTATAATTGCCAGATGCTGGAAAGAACCCAGGTATCCCTCAACAGAAGAGTGGATGCAAAAAATGTGGTATATCTACACAATGGAGTACTATTCAGCCATTAGAAACAATGAATTCATGAAATTCTTAGGCAAATGGAGCTAGAAAACATCATACTAAGTGAGGTAACCCAGACTCAAAAGGTGAATCATGGTATGCACTCACTAATAAGTGGATATTAACCTAGAAAACTGGAATACCCAAAACATAATCCACACATCAAATGAGGTACAAGAAGAAAGGAGGAGTGGCCCCTTGTTCTGGAAAGACTCAGTGAAGCAGTATTCGGCAAAACCAGAACGGGGAAGTCGGAAGGGGTGGGTGGGAGGACAGGGGAAGAGAAGGGGGCTTACGGGACTTTCGGGGAGTGGGGGTCTAGAAAAGGGGAAATCATGTGAAATGTAAATAAAAAATTATATTGAATAAAAAAAAAGACAGATAAAAAAAAAAGAATTAAAGACAGCTAAAACCCTGTAGGAAGAGACCATAGCAACAGAGTATATTTTCAATGGACTTTTCAGATTTGTTTACGAATTCCTTAGAAATATTTTCAGATTCAATGAGGTGCTAGATTGGTAGAGGGAGTGGGTATTGTCTGATGAACTGGTTCCATTCAATAGAGTGACACAGAAACAGCATGGAGACAACACAGCTAGGTCCATAAATGGGGGAAAGTGTACAGAACACTATTTCATTTTATATTGAGTAAATGTTAAATGTTCTCCTGTTTATGAGGAGAACTGAATTATTTACAGGTATAAATGCTTTGTAATTGCAACAAATAATCTCAATGGTGGGGCATCCAATTCATACAAATGTACTTGCCCTTAAAATAAGAGTATAGATGTATTCCACCTAACAAGATCAACTTTTGTGTGTTTAACATGTGCAAAATCTACAGTAAAGAGACATGTTTTTAGCCTGATGTCTTGTGTCTTACTGATATATACAGGAAATATCAAGGAAGAAATATACACTATGAATAAGGAAAAAATTAGAGAGAAATGAAATTAAAGTATTCATAGGATATTGGGATATTCTTTTTAAAATATTTAAAATGTTTCAATAAGAAGAAGCAGAAGGCTAATATCCAAAATATATAAAGAACTCAAGAAGCTAACCTACAAAAAACCAAACAACCCAATAAAAAAATCGGGCATAAACAAAAAATTCACAACAGAAGAATCACCAGTGGCTGAGAAGCACTTAAAAAAATGTTCAACATTCTTAGTCATCAGGGAAATATAAATCAAAACAACCCTCAGATTCCACCTCACACCAGTCAGAATGGCTAAGATCAAAAACTCAGGTGACAGCAGATGTGGGTGAGAATGTGGAGAAAGAGGAACATTCCTCCACTGCTTGTGGGATTGTAAGCTGGTACAACCATTCTAGAAATTAGCCTGGCGGTTCCTCAGAGAATTGGAAATAGATCTACCTGAAGACCCAGCTATACCACTCTTGGGCATATACCCAAAAGATGCTCCAACATGTAATAAGGACACATGCCTCTCTATGTTCATAGTGACCTTCTTTGTGACAGCCAGAAACTGGAAGCAACCGAGATGCCCCACCACAGAAGAATGGAAATAGAAAATGTGGTTCATTTGGAATATGGTCCATGGTCCACACAACAGATTACTACTCAGCTATTAAGAAGAAAGAAATCATGACTTTTGCAGGTAAATAGATTGAACTAGAAAATGTCATCCTGAGTCAGAATTATTTTAAAAACTGTTCTTCTAGTAGTATTTTGAAAAAAAAAAAAGCATAGCAAAGTATCTGGCGCTAGTTTATGTTTAATGTGTTTTCAGAGAAACAAGTTACCCAGAGTTTTTCCTTTATCACCACTATTCTATTAACAATATTCTGTTACTATTATTGACACATTTTTCTACTCTCCAAATCCTAAACTACATTTCATTGATCTTGGATACTTTTTCTTTTGATTGTCTGTCCTAATCTATTTTTTGGAGTTCTTAAATTAATACATCATAATTCATTTACCACTGATTTTATTACTAATCTCTTAATACATGTAAAAATCTTGCTACATTAAAAGACATAATTGCTACAAAAGATTTCATACTTGAATGAAGAAGATATGTGTGTAATTTTTAAAATGGCAAGCATGTAGGCATTTTATCAGAAGCTAGTGAAACATAATAAATGGTGTATAAAAGTACTAATCCCACTAATTTATAATAAAACTAAGTATTATAAAACAAACAAAATAATCAGGATGAATAATGAAATTCCAGATAGAGGGCATGACTTATGCAAAAAGAATAAAGCTATCTTCAAGGTAGAAAAATCCCTGCTTCTTTTAATTTCACAAATTTATTTCATGTATCACAAATGAGTATACCTAATGTATAAAAATTCATTAACACAAACAACTTTACAGTAACTTACATGGAGTTAAAGTACATTTAAGTCCACAACAGAACTGGAACTAAAATCTGGTTTTCTGATGGTTATCCAAGTCAAACCACTAATGGATTCTAAATCTATATTCTGAGTTTCTTAGTTCCCTGACTCTTCTCACTGAGGTATACAATTCCAGTAATACCATCAATCACTGTAATCTTAATAACCTCTGTGCACTTTGCTATATGACACAGAGCATATATAATCTCAGTCTATTTCTAAGCAGATGAGTGTTCTGAGACTCTGGAGCTTATATACTTTTCCAGGGACACTCTGCTACATGTGTTCAGGTGTGGTTTGTGGTTTTCAAACAATAGGTTGCCCTAGTTGGGCTATACAAGCAGAAAGTCTGTAATGGTAAGCAACACTCACAGCTTACAGAGCAGCTATTGCAATACCAGAGCTGATGGTTTCCTATGTATTATTTCTACTGGAAAGGAAAACAGAAGAAAAAAGAATGTTATGAAAGGTAAGGCATACTGTCAGACTATTTCCATGGAGTCTTCCATGACCATTGTAATAACCTTGACCTATGCCACCTTATACATTTAAATGTATCTAACCTGCAACAGTGACTGACAGCTTAGACCTAGAGCTAAGCTTCCTGCATAATGGCAATTTTAATCTTTGCTAAACTACTTTAATTTCTCTTATATCCTGCTATACATAAAGTAGAATTTATGAGATGATGATGATTTAAATTGACTTTAAATAAATACATGGATATATACCAGTACCAAATTCAGTAGAGATAATGATTATAATGAATATTAATTAGCCTAGGTACTTACTGAGTCCCTTAGTCAGTTACAACAGTGCTTCAAGGAGTAAGTCATATAACACTCAATGCTACATTACAAGTCTCCATAGCAGTATCCCAATTTAAGAGATGTATTACTGAGGAAAAGGGCATTGAAAAACTTTGTTAAAGATAAAAACAAAACGTTCAGGAAGATGAAAATATGAAAGTTAATCAAGTCCATGTCTAGGAACTCAGAGGTTAGCTACTGTGCTTGTACTGTGTTCCCCTAAAATGTTCAGAGATTTCAATATACTTGCATAACCTTTAACTGAAGCTGGATAAAAAGGATGGGTAAATTGAATAATAGTGTACATAATTATATGCAGCAGATTTTCCAATATACTTCACTAGATCCTACTCCTCTGGTTTTAAAAGCAGGAATTTAATGGAATATCCAATTTTTAAATTTGTTTTCTTACTAATGTTCCCATATTATTTTTAAAGACTTGAAGTAAAGGGTTCCTAGATTTCTAAATATCTTTTACCTGCTTCTTATGAAAGAAAATAATATTTGAACTTTGAACAGCAATTATAGTAAGTTTATATAGCAAATACACATTTTATAATTAAAGTAATATAAAATAGTACATAGTAAAAGTTAGAATAAAATTGTTAGCATTAATGAATTTTCACCCATTAGGTGTAATCATTTGTAATTCACAAAAAAGTCTGAGTAGCTACTCAAAGCACAAGCTTTCTTCCAGAAATAAGTCTATAATTCTAAAGAAGTATTGGGAATGTGCAGGACCTCTATCTTGTCTGTCCTTACCTTGTCTCTTTCCCAAGCAATAACAAATCACAAGGAATAAGAACAACTCAAGGGAATAAGAACAACTCAAGGGAATTTTTTACAATCTTTGATTATATGTCTGCTATTGTTTTATAAATAAAGTGAAAGTCTCACCTGTTTCTGTTTCATTTTCACACTGAGATTGTCAGCAGATTTTACCTTTTTCTGTGGGTTCTGTAGATTAAATTTGGATTCTCGTGCAGGTAAGGCAAGTAGTTTACCGACTGTGCCATCTCTGCAACCTCACAAACTTTTAGTTCTGAAATACCTAATATAGAAGCTATATTTAAAAAAGTATTAGATTTTATCTCTTCAATACAGAAGATACTTTCTCAGGATAAATAATAAGGTACATCAAGCTGTGATGCACAAATGAATTGATAAAGGATTTTTATTTATCTTTCCTGTTATTTTTGGACAACCTGAAAACCTCAGATGAAAACCTTATAAGTAATATTAATATATTAGATGTATTACTTTATTGTTTCTAAGCATATAAAAAGCCAAGCTAAAATAGCCAGGGGTACCCATGGTTAGAATAATAATTATTATATCAAATTTCTCTAAAACAAAGTTCTTTTTATCCAAATATCTGCCACAGTGACATGAGTATTTACTGTACTAAATGATCTCACTACAGTGCCCTTGGTTAGGAAATGTCAAAAACAAAGCCAAGGCTAAATCAGATTACCTGCCAATAAAACAGAGCTACACTGGGGACAAGCAGGAGGTCTTTTAGAATATAAAATCTGGAACTTCTGAGTGCTTGTGGGGAGACTGAGTAATGCTCTCATGTGCAATTTTGATAAAGAATTTTATTAAAATCCTTCATTTTGTTTCTACCCCCCTACTGGGCAACTAACTACTAAATCTACTCAGGAATTTAATTTTAATTCCCAGAGTCTCAAAAGAGCTAGAGTTCTTAAAATGACTTCAAAACACAGTAGCTGCTCCTCTGTTCTTTATTTATTTATTTTCCCCAGAAATGAGAAGATCAGGAGAAAATAATCTGTTTGAAAATCATAATGTAACGCTCAAGACTATGGTTCTATGTGCTATGCTCCGTGGCTCGAAGAAGCCCCTCCTGTGATGAACGGTTTCATTTACTCCAATAAGCTAAAGCTGAGCTGGAATACTGCATTGCTCAGGTGTATCACTCTTTCTGCCTCCTACCTGTTACTGTGCATCTCCTCTCTGCAGCCCACTCTACTTCCACCACATCTACACCTATACATATTTATTTAAATAGAGATGCATAAGAAAAAACATTAAACAATTATCCCTCAGTCTGGCTTATTTCTCATAACAAGATTATCTCTAGCTCCATCCGTTTTGAGTCAAATAACCTGAGTTTGTTCTTTATGCCTGAGTAAAACCAATACTGTTTATAGATACATCACATTTTGTTCACCAATTCATATATTAACAAACATCTAAACTAATCCCATCCATGTTATACATGCATGAAAATGTCATACTCAAACCCATTACCGTGTATAATGAATATATGCTAGTAATATGAATAAACAATCAACCTCCCAAGTGCCAGAGTATTACTAATTTACATACCACATGCCACAAACTATTACAACTGCTTTATGTACATAAACTCATTTAACATTCACAATACTTTGAGGATCACCTTCCCTTGGTTACAAATAAAGAAAGACTGGTGATCATACAGCTGGCTTATAACATAGCTAAGTTTGAACCAAGAGTCTATGGCCAACTACATATCTAACCACAGTATATACAGCCTCTTACATTAGCTTAGCTATTACAATCAAGAATCAATTTGTAACTCAGCCTGCATTGCTTTAATTGAAGGTTTTAATACAAGATATCAAGCACTTTGGAGGCACTACTGGGCAAAATGCCCAGTTTGGGAGTGGAAAATAGAGGATTTGCATCTGTTCTACGTTCTACCCACCTCTCTGCTATTTTCAGCAAGCATGTTGATATAAAACAGAACAGAGTAACACCTACTGTCCATCAGTCAGAAGCAAGCACCTGCTTCCATTATACTTTCTCCACGTTCCATTTCATCAGATCTCCATATTTTCAGGCAGGTGAGGTGGTGGACATATGTGATCCCAGCAATTGGGAGAACAGGTTAAAAGAATGACAATTTTTCACTTTTTCAATTTAATCTAGGGACTACCCTATACAGGGAGAGCCAGTCACAAAATTTTAAAACTCTTAAAAATCTTAAAACTCTTATAATATCTGTACTACACATACTTATTGAATTATTCATACTTCACCTTGAGTTACAGGTATATTCCTAATTTAAACATGAGTCTCTGGGTTTCTGCCTTAGCTGCCTGCAAGGGACTAGGATGAGCACACCTTAAAACCAATTTATTTTGACTTATAAATATAGAACTATTTTTTGATACAGGGTCTTTCTGGCCTTGAATTCTCAATCTTCTTGTCTACCAATAAAATTTCACTCTGCACTATTATTAATCTATCTCTAAGTCTACCTTTGATTTCTCTAATATTATGAAATGTATGTGGGAGTAAAGAGCAGTAATATGTAACTCACACTAGAGCTAAATTGTAACAAACCACTTTTGAAGAGTCATCGCAAAATATTTACATTAATGTCTATGCATTTTCTCATTCATGACTTAACAATAAGTGGCTTTTCTTTTCTGTTAAATACAATATCCTACAGATCATCAGCTTTCTCACAATATTCTCTGAATTAAAGAATTACACAATTATTTATGAACAACTTATCTTTAGAAAATTTTAGGATATATGACATGCATTGTAAAATAATGCAGATACTGTGAAAAGATGATCTCTTGCTCCTGAAAAGATTAGCAATGAACTCCGCTTTTCAAAGTTCAAAACCATCTTACTAAACAGGAAGAATGGTTGGCATTCCATTTAAATGTCTACATCACTCTGACTGATTTTTACTTTGTGGTGCAATATATTGACACAGTAGCAGAGACATTTTCCTGATTTGCAACAATAATAACAATTCTAATACTTTTTTCATACAGTAGAATTAATGACATTTAAGTGTTACTAAAGAACATAACCAAATACTTTATAGTTTGGTTCTTCTAAAAGGCCAAAAATACAGTAAAAATATAGCAAAACTCTGTGAAACCAAGGCTTAGAGGAATCCTGAAGCCATGCCAAGAAACAGAATGTACTCCTAGTGACTAATTCATGCAAATACTGGAAATAAATTCTAACAGATTAAACAGGTTTTGTAGCAACTAAAAGGTATATTCAAATCTTCCAAAATTAATCAAGCTTAAGAATATGGCAGTCCTCCCAAGTAATAAGAATGTAAGCTGCTAAGTAGCCAAAATATCATATAAATTATATCCAATATCAGTAGGAAGAATGTTTTCAATGTGTTTTTAATTAAAAAAGAGAAACAGCACCTAACTGAATTTATTCACTGTTTCAGGCTTTGTCCAGTGTATTCACTTTTAATAATACATGTTTCACCCTTACAAGAAGTTAAGTCACAATCATGCTACAGAACTGGGAAGTCAACACTGTCCTCTTGATAAATGTTTTAACATTCAACTTCTTTTGATAACAAACTTAATAAACAGATTTGATAGTTCTCTACAACTGACTCAAAAGTATGCATCATTAAAAATAAATACAGCTCTTTTTTTTTAATCTGAAGGTTAACCACATAATTCTGTTGTATTGAGAATGCAAGTCTGAGGAAAGTCTACACTAAAGAAAAGTTAAATGAATTTAAACTTGAGAGCTTTCATTTATATTCACACACACTCACACACACACATACACACATCATACAGAGAGAGAGAGAGAGAGAGAGAGAGTTTAAAACAGAGTTTCAATACAAAGCAAATATATAAATCCAATATTTTAAGGATTTTCTACAATTTATAGTTTAATGGAGTAAAATTGTTCAGATTGAAAATGAAAGAAAGCAAATGTCAAATCTCTCTGAGTCAAAGATCTTCAAGACCCTTAGAAGCCACCAGCCTCCTTTATATAAAATAAATTTACAATCAGCTTTCAGAAGTGGCTAATGCCTTAGCAGAGAAGTACGTTAAAAGCCCCAAGAGCATCACAGCATTTTAAAATGGCTTTAAAAGATGTCCTAGAATAAAACAGATTTCATGATTTAGCTTACATCCTGGACAAGCATGTTTCCACTCATCAAACTTCCATTACTGTGTGGCTCAGGACAGTGTTAACACACTGATTACTGTGATTAAATCTCAGATAACAACCAGATCGCAATACATATCTATAGGCAGATGATGATCAAGTATTATTTTCAGTTCAATTCATTTATGTTATTTTTATCATTTCAAGTAAATCCAGATCTAATCAGGATTAATCTAGAAAAAAATTAAAGAGCCATAAACATTGTTTCTAATCACAAAGTATATCTTCCTTTATTCCCCATCTCTATCCCAAAAAAGACTAAAGAAAAAACAAAATCATACATACACAGAAACCCTTCCTAATTCATATTTTACCCATTATCACAATTATCACCTGCTCAAATATCCAAATGAAAATGAGTTAATAAGTAATTATGTTGATTAACATATTCTAAAGGACTATGATCTAGTCAAAGCAACAACCTTGCATACCAAGAGTACCAACAGTTCACAAGTGCATACCTCTTGACTTAGAGATTGGAAATGCTCACAGGTTCCAGGCTGCATGACCTTTCTATTTCCAGAAATCCCTAAAAGATCACACACTCCTGTCTTACAAAAAAACAAGTAAATAAATAAGCTCAGCCATCTCTGTCTCCCAGCATCTACAGGATTAGTGAAAAAAAGATCAGATAGCAGATCTGTTCATCAGGCTCTACTTAATTCACCATCAAAATATCGGATCCCATGCCGTGTTCATCATCCCCTCTGTGCGGTTACAAACGCTGCATACTAAGAGATGCTGACACAGTGGTGTCTGCTGATGCTGCTAATGCTGTCGGAAACAGCCAGCTTACTGCTTGGAGCCGTTCTGCATCATCTAGAGTCAGACACAGACCTCAGGCTTCCACTGCTGCTACTACACAGATTCACATTCTATGAGCATTTCATTTCCTATCAGTACTTTTTTTTTTAAAAATAAGCAATGATCTATTTATTAAGTATCCAATATGACTGTTGAAAATACTGTCTTAAAATGTCATGCCTTAACTATTAGGCAGTTTTTTATTCTCCATATAAAAACTAATTTGTAGCATAATGATTCAGTAGATAAAATTGTCCTACATTTTCGAGAAAACTTCTTACCAAACCATCAGATTTAGAAGGACCTAAAAATGAGGAATTGCTATTCATGAAATATTAGATAATTTTGATCAATATAAACATGCACATGTCATTTACATTTATTTCCAGGAATCTTTATGATTTATTCCTCAGAACAACATAACTAAAAATTAAAATTTTCCAATTAAAAATATCTCCTTTGTTTTATTTAATTCTTATAAAGAGTTAAATATTCAGAAGTTAATAAATTATCATCAAGTCCTAAGACTGGATGGTTGTTTAGAAAAGAAGACTAAGTAAAAGGTATTGCATTAACAGCATGAAATACTATTGTCCTCTCCTCAATGCACTAGAAATGCCCTTGTTTCCTAAGCACAGCAGCTTAGGAAACACTGCAACTGGAACAGGAGCCTAGAAATAAACACAGAAACTAAGACCAACATCAAATTAAACAAATTAGGGTACAAAGGAAAGGATCTCACCTTAGGACAGCCCACACATTCAGTGCAGGAAGAATCAATGATTCTACAACACTTCATTTATATACCTGTAAATTAAATTCCTGAAATTTGATAATAGCTAAAATAATGCACAAATCTGTTTTAGACAAATGTAAACTGACAATAAATAGGTAAACTTTCCTTGTCCTATTCATATTTGATGGGATATATATGCATATGATAATAATATATTACAGACTATTATATATATATATATATATGTATACACACACATACAGACAAGTCACAATAAGTCTTAATAAATTTGCCTTGAAGACAGAGGGACTAGAGGCATAAAGATGAGCAGACATCTATTGGGATGAGGTCTGAAAGAGTAGAAGTGGACATGGTGAAGATATTTGTGAAACTGTCAAAACAATTACATTTAAGACGCCATTTAAGAAAGTCAAAACAACCCTGTGAGATTTCATCTCACACCAGTCAGAATGGCTAAGATCAAAAAACTCAGGAGTCAGCAGGTGTTGGCGAGGATATGGAGAAAGAGAGGAACACTCCTCCACTGCTGGTGGGATTGCAAGCTGGTACAACCACTCTGGAAATCAGTCTGGCGGATCCTCAGAAAACTGGGCATGACACTTCTGGAGAACCCTGCTATACTACTCCTGTGCATTTACCCAGAGGATTCCCCAGCATGTAATAAGGATATATGCTCCACTATGTTTACAGCAGCCCTATTTAAAATAGCCAGAAGCTGGAAAGCATCCAGATGCCCCTCAACAGAGGAATGGATAAAAAAAAATGTGGTATATATACACAATGGAGTACTATTCAGCCATTAGAAACAATGAATTCATGAAGTTCTTAGACAAATGAATGGAACTGTAAAACATCACCCTAAGTGAGGTAACCCATTTCTCAAAAGAACAATCATGGTATGCACTCACTGATAAGCGGATACTAGCCTAGAAGCTTGGAATACCCAAGACACAATTCACATATCAAATGATGTCCAAGAAGAAGGAAGGCGTGGCTCCTGGTCCTGGAAAGGCTAAGTGCAGCAGTATAGGGGATTACCAGGACAGAGAACAGGGAAAAAGATGTTTGGGGAACAGGGGGAGGGAAGAGGGCTTATGGGACTTTCTGGGAGGTAGAATCCAGGAAAGAGGAAATCATTTGAAATGTAAATAAAGAATATATCGAATAAAAAAAAGAAAAGAAAAAGAAATCTGGGGCTAGAAAGATGGCTCAGCAGTTAAGAGCACCGACTGCTCTTCCAGAGGTCCTGAGTTCAATTCCCAGCAACCACATGTTGGCTCACAAACATCTGTAAATGGGATCCAATGCCCTCTTCTGGTGTGTCTGAAGACAGCGACAGTGTACTCATATATAAAAATGAATAAATCTTTAAAAAAATTGTATAAAAAGAAAAAGAAATCCAGGGAGGTGAGATAGATCAGTGTTGCTGCCAGTACTACAAAGCAGAGTGTGACCTGCAGGCCCATAAGGTGGGAGGAGAGAACCCCCAGCAACTTGTCCTCTCACATCCAGGTCGCGCCATGTTCTCTTTAAACACATAAGATAATAAAATGGAAATAAATGCAGAAACCCATAGCCAGATGTTATGGAAGGAATGAGAAACTTTGCAGCACTCAACCCTAGATATGTTTCTATCAAATCCCTCTCCTTTGGCTCAGGCTGCTGAGGAAGTGGCAGAAAGGGTGTAAGAAGGGTTGAAGAACACCAAGAAAACTCCAAGCCAACAGGATCTCTAAGCCAACAGGGTCAAAGGAAGTTCATATGAACTCAAAAAACCTGAGACAGCACACCCAGGGCCTGTGTCAGTCAGCACCAGGTCCTTCGCATATACCTTGCAGCTTCTAATTCAGTGATTTTATAAAACTCCCAATTACTGGAATGGATGGGGGCTCTGATTCTTCTGCCTTTTCTTGGGCTCTTTTCCTTCTGTTTGTTCTGTCTAATTTTCATGTGTTTCCTTTTGTTTTGACCTTTATTTATTATTACCCCTGTACTGGCTGGTTGTGTGTCAACTTGACACAGGCTGGAGTTATCACAGAGAAAGGAGTTTCAGTTGGGGAAGTGCCTCCATGGGATCTGGCTGTGGGGCATTTTCTCAATTAGTGATCAAGGGGGGAGGGCCCCTTGTGGGTGGTACCATATCTGGGTATTCTTGGGTTCTATAAGAGAGCAGGCTGAGCAAGCCAGGGGAAGCAAGCCAGTAAGAAACATCTCTCCATGGCCTCTGCATCAGCTCCTGCTTCCTGACCTGCTTGAGTTCCAGTCCTGACTTCCTTTTGTGATGAACAGCAATGCAGAAGTGTAAGCTGAATAAACCTTTTCCTCCCCAACTTGCTTCTTTGTCATGATGTTTGTGCAGGAATAGAAACCCTGACTAAGACAACCCCTTAGAAGTCTGATTTCTAATGAGAGAAAGAAAACAACTGGATCTGGAGGTGAGGGTCTATGGGGTGGAACTGGAAAGAATAGATATATTCTTCTAGCTGGGATGCCTTGTCTGGCCTCAGTGGGAAGAGAAGCACTTAACCTTAAAGAGACATGAAGTGCTAGGTTTGGGGGTATACCCAGGGGGCCCCACCTGCTCAGAGGGAAAGGATTGTGGGAAGGGGTGGTCCTGAGGGGGACAGTGAGTGGTATGTAAAGTGAATTATTAAAAAAATTAGATTAAAACAAACAAAAAACCCACAAAAACAAAAGAAAACTGGAGGTCAGAGGTTTTGTGACTGGGTTGGTGTCCCAGTCCCTCCATTTGAGGCCTTGTCTGTTTACAAAGGATGGCATATTCAGGCTCTGTATCCCCCATTAGTAGAAGTCTGTGCTACTGCTACCTTAGTAGATTCCATGGAATTTCCATTGTACTAGGTTTCTACCTCACTCCCAAAATGACCCCTAAGTCCAGTTGTCTCTCCTAGTGTTCTCTGCCTGTGTCCCTCCACTTGATCCCTGAGAATCCTATCCCCAGCTGTCCCCCTCCATTCACACAATCTATTCTATTTCCCCTTCTCAGAAAGATCCTTGTGTCCCTACTTCAGCCTTCCTTGTCCCTTAGCCTCTCCTTGTCTGTTGATTATAGCATGATTATTTCTTTACTTTATACCTAATATCCACTTACACTGTGCAGGATGTGCTGGGACTGAAGCCTAACATAACCATCATGAGAGAGACTTAATCCAGCAACTGATGGGAGCAGAAACAGAGACCCACTGCCAAATATTAGTCTGAGCCCAGGGAACCCTGTGGAGGAAGGAGAGGAAGGATTGAAGGAGCCAGAGAGATTAAGGAAACTTCAAGATCACTACCCAAAGAATCAACTGACTAGGATTCAAGAGGTTTTGCAGAGATCAGGGAGCCTGTATGCGTCTGACCTAGGTCCTCTAAATATGTTGTGGTTGTGCAGCTCTGTGTCCTTGTGGGATTCCTAAGAGCGGGAGCAAGGGCTGTCTTTAACCCTTTGCCTCTGACTGACGGGGTTGCCTCATCTAGCCTTGGTGGGAGAATATCTGCCCGGTCTTACTGTAGTTTGTTTTGCCTTATTTAGTTGATGTCTGGGAATCCTGCTCTTTTCTGAGAGGAGATGAAATGGGAGGGATGAATCTGAGGGGGAAAGGGGATGTGGGAGGGAGAGGCAGAAGGGGATGTGGGGGAGACAAAACTAAAGTTGGGATGTACTATACGGGAGAATTAAGTAAAGAAGAAAAAACTCAAAACAAAAGTAATAAAAGCCATAAAATATTTAACTTAAAAACTTTAGGAGGAATATTTGGTTTAAATTCCCTGTTACTTTCCTAATATGTACATGTTGAATAAAGCTATTAAATGAATACATGAGAAATAAGTATAATTATGAACATTTTATCATTCTCTTTAAGATATTAATGAATATATTATTAAGATTTCCACAATGCTTTCCTGCCAACAAACTTGATTCTTGCAATAATATTCAAAACTGGTACACATACTTCTTAACATATTATCTAAAGATAAAATATTTTTAAGCCAAAAGATTATTTGTTTGTTGTCCATTTTTAGATCCATATAATAGTATTGCTACATCACTAACTAATTAAGCTATAAGAATTCTGAGGGCTTGCAATATAGGTCAGTATTTAAGTTATCACTGTGATTCTAGAGGACTTGATATGTGATGAATATGATCGCTGTATTTTTTTTTTAAATTGCATTTGTTCCACTGTTTAAAAAAGAAGTTCACAGAAAGTTCCTGTGCCCGCCATATAAAGTTTTAGTGGGAAGAAAACCTCCACTAGACCCTGAACCTGCTCATGACTTGGATTTCTTAGCCTCCAGAACCTCATCCCTCAGCACCTCCGTTCAGTCCCCAGTGCCAATGCCAAGCAGCTCCAGTTCCCAGAAGTACTACCCTCTTTGGACTCATGGGTGACCGCACACATGTGCACATATGTGAACCACAATACAGACACACACATAAATAAATACATAACTAAATAAATGCCTTAAAATAAAAATTATATTCACGTCTCTGTAGCTTTGTTAAAAATATTTTTCATGCAATTTATTATTCATAGCATTATTAGTACAGTATTATTATCACTGTAATCATATCACTGAAAAGCAGTTTATCTATATACTTAACCTGACAAATATGTCATAAAGGTGATGAAGAAAAGATAGAACACTGCCAAAGAGAAAAACAAAAGAGTAGACTTGATTCCTTAGTCCTGATACTACAAATTAGCATGAGTGATGGGTAGCCAGAAGAAATGTACCTTCCCCAGTTCGGTAGGCTAAGAAGCCCAGTATCAGTTCATCATTGTGCAGTGTCTAGTGAAGGTTTCCTTCCCTTTACCTGGCAGGCACACGAACTTTCTGGGGACCTTTACTTATTTATTTATTTTTATTAGATATATTCTTTATTTACATTTCAAATTATTTTCCCTTTCCTGGTTCCCCCCCACCCGAAAGTCCCAGAAACCATCTCCCCTCCCCCTGTTCTTCAATCAACCCTTCCCACTTCCCTGTCCTGGTTTTCCCCTATACTGCTGTATCTAGCCTTTCCAGAACCAGGGGTCTCTCCTCCCTTTGATGTCCAACAAGGCCATCCTCTGCTGCCTTTGTGTCTGAAGCCATGGGTAACTCCATGTGTACTATCTGGTTGATGTTTTCTTCCCCTGGGAGCTCTGGGAGTACTGGGTGGCTCATATCGTTGTTCCTCCTATGTCGCTGCAAACCCCTTCAGCTCCTTGGGTCCTTTCTCTAGCTCCCCCATTGGGGACCCTGTGCTCAGTTCAATGGCTGGCTGAGAGGGTCCCCTTTGTATTTGTCATGCACGAGCCTATCCAGCTCCAGCCATCAAGTACTTGTGGGCATCTATAATACTGTCTGGGTTTTGTAACTATATATGGAATGGATCACTAGATGGGGTAGTCTCTGGATGGTCTTTCCCTAAGACTCTGGAACAAAATACCCACAGAAGGAGATACAGAGACAATGTGTGAAGCAGAGTCTAAGGGAAAGACTTGAACAAAAAACAAGGGAAGGAATGTAATTCTAAATGAATTTGCCTTTGGTGAGGTATCGTCATACCAGTGTTGAGTATTCAATAGATTAAATATCTACACTCTTAAAAAAAGTGCAGAGCACAAATGGCAGATGAAAATGATTTATCGATTTGTCAAACAATATCCCAAATATTAAAAGTTGAGAATCCTTAAAAGGACAAATATTTTACAACTGCTTCATTTTCATGATTTTCCTTCAGTTACCAGGGGATCTGTCATTTAACATATGAGGTAATTAAAATTAGAGAAATTGAGTCAGGCCCAGAAATTAGAATCCATGTATTTTTGGTTTCAAAGTTTCTCTAAATAAAAAGTTGTTACCTTAATATTTTCTTTTTGTAAAAATGATCTATATCTATAATAATTAAAATAACACTCCTATAGTGTTATAAGGTGAAAAACAAAGAAATCCTTAAATATTACAATTTTCTAAATGATCTTTTATTTTCATTAGTAAATATCTTTGACTTTTATGTAAAAGAGATAGAATGTCCATACTCTAGTAAATAGACTCACACTCATGTATATACATATGTAATGTGAAATAAAAAGATTTTTTTTCTAAACTATAGGACATTAAGTTAGAAGGTATTTCATTGGGGAATGGAGTCTGGGAGGAGTTGGAGGATGAGGAAAGGTAGCATATAAGAAAAATTTATCTTATACGTATATGAAATTCTCAAAGACTAAAAAACCATATCTTAAATAAATAATTTTGAAATACTATTATTTCAGAGGATAGCCTCTAAAATAATGTATTTTATTTTATTTACATTTTTACATTTCCTAGCATATATACTATTTATTCTGTGTGTGCATGCATGGAAGTGCATATACACATACTTAGTGTTCTTATATAGAGATCAGAATACAGTCTGTAGGAGCTGCTTATCTTTTTATGTCAACAGGCCTCTGGCAATTGGGCACCTATACTGCTGGAAACATCTAGTGGGCCCAATATGCTAACATTTTTAAAATACAAACCAACAACATAAAAGACCAGTAAGTATCTTTAACAAAATTATGGAAGAAGACTTTCCTAACATAAAGAGAGGGATGCCATGGATATACAAGAAGCCTACAGAACTCCAAACACACTGGACCGGAACAGAAATTCCTCCCATCACATAATAATCAAAACCCCAAATGCACTAAACAAAGAAAGAATATTAAAAGCAGTAAAGAAAAAAGGCCAAGTAACATATAAAGTAAGACCTATCAGAATTACACCAGACTTCTCACCAGAGACCATGAAAGCAAGAAGATCCTGGGCAGATAGCAGACAGACCCTAAGAGAACACAAATACCAGCCCAGACTACTATACCCAGCAAAAACTCTCAATCACCATAAATGGAGAAACCAAAATATTCTATGATAAAACCAAATTTACACAGTATCTTTCCACAAATCCAGCCCTACAAAGGATAATAGATAGAAAACGACAATATAAGGAAGGCACGCTAGACAAGTCAAGATTCAACAAACTCAAAAGAAGATAACCATACAAACAAAAAAATAACATCAAAAGTAACATGAAGCAACAATCATTATTCTTTAATATCTCTTAAGATCAATGGACTCAATTCCCCCAACAAAAGAACACAGACAAACAGAGTGGATACATAAACAGGGCCCAGCATTTTGCTGCATACCAGAAACGCACCTCACTGTCAAAGATTAACACTACCTCAGAGTAAAAGGATAGAAAACATTTTTCCAAGCAAATGGTAACAAGCTGGAGTAGCCATTCTAATATCAGATAAAATTGACTTTCAATCAAAAGTCATCAAAAAAGACACAGAAGGACACTTCATACAAATCAAAGGAAAAATCTACAAAGAAGAAGTCTCAATTCAGAACATCTATGCTCTAAATGTAAGGGCAACAACATTCATAAAAGAAACTTTACTAAAGCTCAAAGCACACATTGCACCTCACACAATAATTGTGGGTGACTTCAACAACCCACTCTCATCAATGGACAGATCAGGAAAACATAAACTAAACAGAGACACAGTGAAACTAACAGAAGTGATGGAACAAATGTGGATTTAACAGATATCTATAGAACATTTCATCCTGAATCAAAAGAATATACCTTCTTCTCAGCACCTCATGGTACCTTCTCCAAAACTGACCATATAATTGGTCACAAAACAGACCTCAACAGATATAAGAAAATCAAACTAATCCCATGCCTCCTATCAGATCACTATGGATTAAGGGTGATCTTTTTTTTTTTTTTTTGGTTTTTCGAGACAGGGATTCTCTGTATAGCCCTGGATGTCCTGGAATTCACTCTGTAGACCAGGCTGGCCTTGAATTCAGAAATCCGCCTGCCTCTGCCTCTGAAGTGCTGGGATTAAAGGCATGCACCACCACTGCCCAGCAAGGGGTGATCTTCAATAGCAACAAAAACAACAGAAAGCCCACATAGACATGGAAGCTCAACAATGCTCTACTCAATGATACCTTGGTCAAGGAAGAAATAAGGAAAAAAAAACAAAGACTTTTTAGCATTTAATGAAAATGAAGGCACAACATACCCAAATTTATGGGACACAATGAAAGCAGTGCTAAGAGGAAAACTCATAGCTCTGAGTGCCTCCAAAAAGAAGCTGGAGAGAGCATATACTTGCATTTTAACAGCACACCTGAAAGCTAGAACAGAAAGAAGTTAATACACTCAAGAGGAGTAGAAGACAGGAAATCATCAAATTCAAAGCTGACATCAATCGAGAAGAATCAAAAAGAACTATACAAAGAATCAATGAAACCAGGAGCTGGTTCTTTGAGAAAATGAACAAGATAGATAAACCCTTAACAGAGAGAGAGTAACCAAATTAACAAAATAAGAAATTAAAAGGGAGATATAACAACAGAAACTGAGGAAATTCAAAAAATCATCAGATTCTACTACAAAAGCTTATACTCAACACAACTGGAAAATCTGGACGAAATGGACAGTTTTCTAGACAGATACAAATATACCAAAGTTAAATCAGATCAGATAGACCATCTAAACAGTCCCATAACCCCTAAAGAAATAGAAATGGTCATTGAAAATCTCCCAACCAAAAAAAGCACAGGACCAGATGGCTTCAGTGCAGAATTCTATCAGATCTTCAAAGAAGACCTAACACTAATACTCTTCAAACTATTCCACAAAATAGAAACAGAAGGAACACCACCTAACTCATTCTATGAAGCCACATTACACTGATACCAAAACCACATAAAGATCCAACAAAGAAAGAGAACTTCAGACCAATTTCCCTTATGAATATCGATGCAAAAATGCTCAATAAAATTCTTGTTAACGGAATCCAAAGATACATCAAAACGATCATTCACCACAATCAAGTAGGCTTCATCCCAGGGATACAAGGATAGTTTAATATATGGAAATTCATCAATGTAATCCACTACATAAACAAACTCAAAGAAAAAAAACCACATGGTCATTTCATTAGATGCTGAAAAAGCATTTGACAAAATTCAGCATCCTTTCATGTTAAAAGTCTTGCAAATCCCAGGAATTCAAGGCCCATATCTAAACATAGTAAAAGCAGTATACAGCAAACAAGTAGCCAACATCAAACTAAATGGAGAGAAACTTGAAGCAATTCCACTAAAATCAGTGACTATACAAGACTGCCCTCTCTCTCCATATCTATTCAATATTGTACTTGAAGTTCTAGCTAAAGCAATTAGACAACAAACAGAGGTCAAAGGGATACAAATTGGCAAGGAAGAAGTCAAATTATCACTATTTTCAGATACCCAAAAACTCCACCAGAGAACTCCTACAACTTCAGCAAAGTGACCAGATACAAAATTAACTCAAACAAATCAGTTGCCTTCCTATACTCAATGGTTAAATAGACTGAGAAAGAAATTAGGTAAATGGCACCCTTTACAATAGTCACAAACAATATAAAGTATCTTGGTGTGACTCTAATGACACAAGTGAAAGATCTGCATGACAAGAACTTCAAGTCTCTGAAGAAAGAAATCAAAGAAGACCTCAGAAGATAAAAAGATCGCCCATGCTCATGGATAGGGAGGATTGATATAGTAAAATGGCCAATGAAAAGCAATCTACAGATTCAATGCAATCCCCATCAAAATTCCAACTCACTTCTTCATAGAGTTACACAGAGCAATTCTCAAATTCTTCTGGAATAAGAAAAAACCCAGAAAAGCTAAAACTGTTCTCAACAGTATCCCAGACCTCAAGCAGTACTACAGAGCAATAATGTTAAAAACTACATGGTATTGGTACAGTGACAGGAAGGTAGATCAGTGGAATAGAACTGAAGACCCAGAAATGAACCCACACACCTGTGGTCACTTGATCTTTGACAAAGGAGCTAAAACCATCCAGTATGGTTTTCAACAAATGGTGCTGGTTCAACTGGTGATCAGCATGCAGAAGAATGCAAATCAATTCATTCTTATCTCCATGTACTAAGCTCAACTCCAAGTGGATCAATGACCTCCACATAAAACTAGACACACTGAAACTAATAGAACAGAAACTGGGGAAGAGCCTTGAGCACATGGGCACAGGGGAAAATTTCCTGAACAGAACACCAAGAGCTTATGCTCTAAGATCAAGATTTAACAAATGGTACCTCATAAAATTACAAAGTTTCTGTAAGGCAAAGGACACTGTCAAAAGGGCAAAATGGCAACCAAAAAAAATGGGAAAAAATCTTTATGAACTCTGCATCTGACAGAGTGCTAATATCCAATATATAGAAAGAACTTAGAAATGTTCAGCATCATTAGTGATTAGGGAAATGCAAATCAAAACAACCCTGAGTTTTCACCTCACACCAGTCAAAATGGCTAAGATTAAAAACTCAGGAGACAGCAGGTGATGGCGAGGATGTGGAGAAACAGGAACACTCCTCCACTGCTGGTGGGAATGCAAGTTGGTACAACCACTCTGAAAATCAGTCTGGTGGTTCCTCAGAAAACTGGGCATCACACTTCCGGAGGACCCTGCTATACCACTCCTGGATATAAATACCCATAGGATTCCCTGGCATGCAATAAGGACACATGCTCCACAATGTTCATAGCAGCCCTATTTGTAATAGCCAGAAGCTGGAAAGAACCCAGTGGAGGAATGGATACAGAAAATGTGGTATATTTATACAATGGAATACTACTCAGCAATTAAAAACAATGAATTCATGAAATTATTAGGCAAATGATTGGAACTGGAAAATACCATCCTAAGTGAGGTAACCCAATCACAAAAGGACACACATGGAATGCAGTCACTGATAAGTGGATATTAGCCCAGAAGCTCTGAATACCCAAGACACAATTCGCATATCAAATGATTCCCAAGAAGAAGGAAGGAGAGGGCCCTGGTACTGGAAAGACTTGATCCAGCATTGTAGGGGAGTACCAGGACAGAGAAGAAGGAGGGCGTTGATTGGAGAATGAGCAGAGGGAAGAGGGCTTATGGGACTTATGGAGAGGGTGGAACCAGAAAAGAGAAAATCATTTGTAATATAAACAAAGAAAAAAGGAAAAAAAAGAAGTTAGACTCCATAGAATCAAATAACCCTATTAAAAATGGGGCACAGAGCTAAACAAAGAATTTTCACCTGAAGAACTTCGAATGGCTGAGAAGCACCTAAAGAAATGTTCAACATCCTTAGTCATCAGGGAAATGCAAATCAAAACAACCCTGTGATTTCACCTTACACCAGTCAGAATGGCTAAGATCAAAAACTCAGGAAACAGCAGGTACTGGCAAGGATATGGAGAAAGAGGAAGACTCCTCCATTGCTAGTGGGATTGCAAGCTGTTGCAACCACTCTGGAAATCAGTTTAGCTGTTCCTCAGAAAATTGGGCATAATACTACTGGAGGACCCTGCTATACCACTCCTGGGTATATACCCAGAGGATTCTCTATCATGTAATAAGGATACATGCTCCCCTGTGCTCACAGCAGCCTTATTTATAATAGCCCAAAGCTGGAAAGAACCCAGATGTCCCTCAACAGAGGAATAGATACAGAAAATGTGGTATATTTACACAATGGAATACTACTCAGCTATTAAAAACAATGAATTCATGTAATTCTTAGGCAAATGGGTGGAACTGGAGAACATTATCCTAAGTGAAGTAACCCAATCACAAAGGAACACATATGGTATGCACTCACTGATAAGTGGATATTAGCCTGGAATCTTGGAATACCCCAGACACAATTCACAAATCAAATGAAGCTCAAGAAGAAGAAAGAACAAAGTATGGATACTTTGGTTCTTCTTAGAAGGCGGAACAAAATACCCACAGAAGGAGATATAGAGTTAATGTGTGGAGCAGAGTCTGAGGGAAATACCAACCAGAGACTGCCCCACCTAGGGATCCATCCCATATACAGTTATAAAACCCAGATACTATTGTGGATGCCACAAGTGCTTGCTGACTGGAGCCTGATATAGCTGTCACCTAGGAGGCTCTGCTGGTGCATGACAAATACAGTGGGGGACACTCTCAGCCAGCCATTGAACTGAGCACAGGGTCCCCAATAGGGAGCTAGAGAAAGGACCCAAGGAGCTGAAGGGTTTTGCAGTGACATAGGAGGAACAATGATATGAGCCACTCAGTATTCTCAGAGCTCCCAGGGACAAAACCATCAACCAGATAGAACACATGGTGTTACCCATGGATCCAGATGCATAGGCAGCAGAGGATGGCCTTGTTGGACATCAAAGGGAGGAGAGGCCCCTGGTCCTGGAAAGGCTAGATGCCACAGGGTAGGGAAATACCAGGACCGGGAAGTGGGAGAGGGTTGATTGGGGAAGAGGGCGAGGGGAGATTACTTATGCAATTTCGGGGGGGGGGACCAGGAAAGGGGAAATCATTTGAAATATAAATAAAGAATATATCTAATAATAAATTACAAAAAATAAATGCAGAGCATATTTATTAAAGCTCTGAATCAAATCTGAAGAAAATACAAACCAATCCTACCTGCCACCATAAGATGACAAAAAAAAAAACCCCAAAGATTCCTGAAGATATTCAGTCTGTTCTAAGTTCTGATAAGAGAGTATGTCTGAAGGTACTGTGGTTTGAAGTGTTGTCCTCTGTCCGAGGATCATGTATTGAGGTGTTGGTAGGCAACTGGCGCCACAATTTAGATGTTTGTGAACTGAAGGTGAAGGTGCAGAGTTCATCAATGGACTATTAGTAAATGAAGACAAGTTAGAAGAAGTGTTTAACTAAGTGCTCACATCTTTAGAGGATGTAAGGTGAGCCAATCCCTTCCCATCTGTCCATTTGCTTCTTGACAGCCATGACATCAGTGGCCCTGACACATGTTTCAGGCATTATGATGTTTCTCCGACACTGTCACACATCCAGAGCCATGGAGTTAGACAATAGTGGGCTGTCACCTCTGAAATTATGAGCTGGAACTGGTTCTTTCTTTCCGGCATGTGACATGAAAGGAAGAAAGAACGCTATTTGGGAGGGAACAGAGAAATAGCAAGCGGGATACACGGAGAGACAGAAGAAGGCATCAAAAAGGCCACAAAAACAAACTAATTCTATTAACATGTGTATATTTAAAGGTCATGATAAATAAATAACTTTGTATGCTAATTTATAAATAAATGAATGGGTGGATAAACAGGTGAATGGATGGACAGATAGACAGAATCATCAACACTGAACTTATTTTCTCATGTTTCTGTTACAGCAAAAAGAAAATCTGACCAGTAGAGAAAAGCAATGGAGCAAATTAGGATTTATGAAATTTTGGTGCTACATTATTTGAGAAGAAGAAATGGGAAAAGTTTTTTTTTAAATGATAGCTAAGTATGCCCAAAGTGTAATTCACGTGACTGCAGAATATTAGAAATAAATGGCCTTCAGGCTCAGTGAGAGGATGGCTCAGCAGGTAAAAGTACTTTCTGAGGACACCCGGAGACCTCAAAATCCATATAATGAAGGGAGAAGGAAAATTTATTCCAAAAAGTTTTCCTTTGTCCCCCACAACCATACCGTGGCTGCTCACTCACACACATGCACATGTCCACACACACAACAATAAGCTTAAATAAAACATAAGGTAAATGATATTCTATGAGATAATAGACTATGTCATCGTGGTTAGATTTGAACTGCTCCTCAAAGGCTCCAGTACTGAAGGCCTGGTCATCACACAGCAGTGGCAGTGATGGAGCTTAGGAAAGTCACCAGGCCTCCCAGCCTTGAATTCATCAGTAATCAGGTTCATAAGTTGATAGTCCAATGTGAGGGAGGTGTGGAAACTTACGGGACCATTAGGGGTTACCTTTAGGGGTAAACCTTGTTCCCTACACTGTCCATTCTCGCTAGGCTTCCAGGCCACTGAGTGGGAAACAGCTTTCCTTTTCATGCACATGTTCTCTGATGTTCTCCCTCACTGTACGACAGAGGATCAACGGGGCCAAGTGGGCAGGGACCAGAAACATGTATAAAACATCTTCCCTCTGTTTATTTGTCTCATGCATTTTGTCACAGAACTAGAAAGTTGATTAATGTAATCAAAGTATTCAGTAAACCAGTATTTCTATTTATGGAGTCAAACCTCTGCTAAGTAAAATGTAGGCTGAAAAAAACAAAGACCATATAGTAAAATATGGTCACCTAGTATTATTCACTTTATAAATATAAGAATTAGAGAATACATTATTTCTTACAAAAGAAGAAACTAATTTTTGGTTAACACTTGAACAAATACCCTTGTTGGTCACATACTTCTCTTTCCACTGAAGAGTGTGCCTTGAATTTCAGGCTTTCTAATACTTCAGTATTATTTCTGCTCTAGTTTCATGATAAATATTTAAACCTACTTTGAGTTTATTTTTTAAAACTTTATTAGATGTCTTCTTTATTTGCATTTCAAACCTTGTTTCCCACCTGAAAATCCTCTATCCCTTTCCCACTCCCCCTGCTCACTAACACACCCACTCCTGATTCCCTGTCCTGGCATTACCCTACACTGGGGCAACCAGCCTTTACAGGACCAGGAGTCTCTCCTCTGATGCCTGACAAGGCCATCCTCGGCTACATATGCGGCTGGAGCCATGGATCCCTCCATGTGTACTCTGTGGTTGGTGATTAAGTCCCTGGGAGCTCTGGGGGTACTGGTTGGTTCATATTGCTGTTCCTCCTATGGGGCTGCAAGCTCCTTCAGCTCCTTCAGTTTGTTCTCTAGCTCCTCCCTTGGGGACCCTGGGCTCAGTCCAATGGTTGGCTGTGAACATCCACTTCTGTATTTGTCAGGCACTGGCCGAGCCTCTCAGGAGACAGATCTATCAGGCTCCTGTCAGCAAGCACTTATTGGCATCTACAATAGTGTCTGGGTTTGGTGACTGTATATGGGATGGATCCCCAGGTGGAGCAGTCTCTGGATGGCCTTTTCTTCAGTCTCTGCTCCACACTTTGTCTCTGTATCTCCTTCTGTAGGTATTTTGCTTCCCCTTCTAAGAAGGACCGAAGTATTTATACTTTGGTCTTTCTTCTTGAGCTTCATTTGGTCTATGAATTATATATTTTAAATGTAATCTTATGAGTCTTCTGTATTATTTACTGTGTACATGATTGAGGCATTCACTTTTCATTCCTATTGAGCTAATGCTAACACAGCCTAGTTTTTACAGATTATCTTTAGTCAGCTTTGGGTGACAAGCAAAATCCATGGTATATACAAAATAAAGTGTATTTTTTTTTGTTTTGGTTGTTTTCTTTTTGTCTTAATCATCATGGTATGGTCCAAAGTGATTTTTATAAGCTAACCAGGATGAGGAACTGTCTTAACGTTCTATTATACATGGAATATAGTTGGTTTTAAAAACATAGGTCACCAAATATCAGGGCATATCTCTGGGGGGGGGGGCGGGCAGGAGACAGGCCAGCAGTTAGATTGAGGGTTTACCCCAGTAATTGTCAAAGCCAAGTTAAATAACCATAGTCTGACTCTCATTTATTTGTAATGCTAGTCAGAGATAAGCATAAATTGGTTGTACTATAATATATAATATACAACAAAAACATCTAGAAAAAAAGACTTAATGTGTCCAATCTGACCATTCTTATAAAATGCTAATTATTGTAATAAATACTCACTGTTTCCTAATAATATAGATGGACTATAACACAAATAACAGTTCATATAAAGGATTGGTGCGTAAAAAATGCTTTAATCTGCCTTTTACACAAGATGGCAATTTTCAATATACTTATAACCAAAAAAAATGCAACAGCAGCTCCTGCCTTTTAACTCAGGACTTAAAGAGTTTAGTTTTGTAATACTATCATCATTCTACTAGTCTCATTCCTAAAAGTGTGTTGTGAGTCAAGCAATAGAGAGAAGAAAATTGTTACAGCTTTGGAGGTGATATTGTTATTCCATTTGACTGACTTTTGTTTGCCACTTTCAAAAGTACATCATAGCTGTCTATATAAACAGGAAAACCAAAAGATCAAAAAGATGGGAACTCAATCAAAAATTCGTGTGCAGAAATAACCATTATTAGAATTTGCTTATAATGTTTAACTAATAATTACTTAAAATTACATCAAACTCTTCTCTACTGAAAATATATATTATAAATATTTCCTCAAGTCAGTATTTTCTTTCTACATTGTAACATTTAATGACTAATGGTATTGAATCAATAAGAGATACTATATTTTATCACCTTCTATTTTAATTTAATTTACTTTATTTTTTAAATTTTATAAAAGGCAAGAAGCAGGAATATGTTTGGTAGCGGTGTGGCATGGGTATGGTAAGGTGGTAGGGGTGCCTCTGTGGGCCCTGCTGAGACCTCCCTTCCCCTGAATAGAGTTTATTTAGGGCATGGGGAGGGGAGCTGAAGAGGGAGTAGAGACAATGAAAAGTTATGGGGAGGGAAAGAGGGAAGGGGAGGGAGAGGGTGCAGGTAGAGGCCTGTCACGAACAAGTGGAGATGGGGGATGGGGAAAGGACAGAGAGGGTAAGAGTGTAAGTCATCTATTTTAATTTTAATAATATAAATAACAATCCAATCATCACCTTTCTGTATACCGTGTCATTTTTTTTCCTAAAATAATTTCCTATAGCCACACTTACTGGGTCAAAGGATAACACCTACATTAGTTATACTGGAGGCAATGTGAACACTTTAGAGCCTTTTAGACAAAATAATCAAATTTCTCTCCAAAACTGTGTGCTCCAGCAGGAAAATCTTTTGCTTTGTTATTTGTCAAACTGGATTATCATATATTTATGTAAAATAGTAGCCACAGAGAGTTAATATAAATGTTTTTTAAAGGAAGGTTTACTTACTTTAAGACAAGCTTAAATTAGTAACGAAGAAAAATAGAGTCATCTTTATTAATGTTCAATGAACAATGAAATTTTAAGATAAATAAACCTACAGATAAATTATGATTGCCCCTCCTGAGTAAATGAACTCAGGATTCTGGAGCAAAACAATTTCCTTTTGAGTCAAAGTTACCAAGCAATAGCGAAGACGGCTGATTATAACCCAGTGAAATAGGAGGTGCACACTTAGTCTTTATTTTTCCTCAGTGACATTTATAGGATGAAATGACCTAGAAAGAGTGAGTCACTCACCCGCAGCAATGCTACTTTACTCGTTGAAACAGAAAGAAAAGGGCCTTAGGAAACCTTTTGAATGTCTGTCAGACAAACCTTCTGATACGAAACAATGCCATAGGGGTCTAAAATATCATGCATAAATACAATGTTTTATGTGTAAATTTATTTCACAAAGCACCATTTCAGTGCTAAGACTAGAAGAAGAAAATGTTTTTTTTTTTTTTTCTGGTAGTCTGACTAATATCACTGAAGCACAAACTTGTTCGGAAGTCTTCAGTGGATTCCTGAAACCAAAGCTAGTACCAAAGAATGTGTGTGCTAGTTTGCTTTTTTTGATACATATGTATCTCTAAAAAGGTTTAACTTAAAAGTTAAGGATATTAAGAAACTAGTATTGATAAGAAACAATATAATTACAGTAAATACTACAATAAATGTCATATAAAATGGTCTCTATATCTGAAATTTTTTATTTAATCTTTTTGGACTACTCATAGCTAAAATATGAGAAGTGAAACCATAGATAATAAAGAAGCATTGCAATTTAAATTGCACTGGTAAAATGTCATGTTGTTTGTTCTTACTGAAAGTGACTTAAGAACAAAGGGGGCCATGTGTCTCATTCTTGACCATGTTTATACCTTGTCTTGAGATTCCTTGTTTAGGGCAGGCTAGTCACTATAACAAGGAGGAAGGAAAACATCAAACCGCTAACAGTAATTTTTAAATAGTATTTTTAACTAATATTGGATCCTTGAGATCAGCCCTAAGTAAACCAATAGACACTGCTATTGTTGATGCACACTCTAAAAGGACTATGGTGAACAGTTGGAAAGAAAGCTCTCTGACCAAGACTTGCAATCAAATTCTCCAATTGACCAATTGTTTTAGAGGAACTCACCCAGCATTTCTGTAGAATGCTGCAAGCCCCTGGTTTGATGGTGGATCTAGCTGCTGCCTGCTACTTACTCTTTTCCTTTTACTTTGCTACATTCTTAATACATTCACTCATTTAAAAAAGAAAGTATGACTATCAAAGATCATTCTCCAAACTGACTAACTATTGTAGTAAAAATGTATTTAAGGTAATAGCTATGGAGAACTGAAAAAAATTGCCCTTTATTAATTCTGATATGCACAGGGTCAAAAATAATGAATAAATATGATTTCAAAGAAAAAACTTACTGAAAAAAGTAAAACTAAATGAATTACTTACCCTTTCTTTATCAAAAATACAGTCCCATAGTTAAAAGCTCTGGGTACAGAAGCAAATTGGTGGATTAAAATTCCAGGTGTGAATCAGGGCTCTATATGCATTCTCTGTGCCTCAGTTTCTTCTTAAATAAAATAACAACCCTAGTAGAGTTGTTGAAAGAAATTAAATGTAATTAATCCAAGTGAAATGGGTAATTCTGTGCCTGGCATAGGGTAAGTGCTGGTCAGTGTGAGCTATTGTCATTCAAGAACTCGTTGACTTACTAGAATATGGAAGGAAAAGGGGAAAAGTCACTGATACTAAATAAGCTCATGAAAGAATCAGAGACTATATATGATTAAGGTGTTCCAAAGACCTAAGGATGGCAATGTTAGTATCCCAACCTAGTGGATGTATGTGCTTAAGAAAAAATTCAGGTCTCTAGGCTGCAGAGTCAGACAAACATTAAGTAAATTCTTAATTCACAGAATAATAACCCTGAACAAGAGGCTTAATTCTCTCATACCAGTTTCTTATTTTTAAACTATAGATAATACTGTTATCTGCCTCAGGAGGCAACTTTAAGAGGTAAATTAAATATACACAAAACAAGCACCACAGAATTTCATATATAAGGAGAAGAAATGATGTTATTCTTAGCTCCAATCGTAAGGAAACACAATATATGACTTAACCCGCTATGTGAAAGGCAGGGAAGCCATGGCAGAGTGGAAGGAGACCAGGTCTTTCCTTTACACAGCAATGGCTGTCCCTTTGTTCCTATTCATCTCCATAGTGACAGCATTTACCTCACAATCCGGGCAAAGGAATTGCGGGATAAATACCATCTTAATATCCACTACTTAGTTACCATGTTTTTTTAAAGGACTCCTATATTCAACCTATCTAAAACCACTATCTCACTTCCTGGTCAAGAATCCTTGTGAATGCCCTGCCCAACTTGATGGTCCTGAGGGCGGCTTTGATTACACTTGTCATTCCTATCCAGTGTTGCACTTACTTTATGCTGACTATAAACCCAATACAGACCATTCATAAATGATAACTCTTATTTTAAGGCCATTACCTTCGCTCCTTTTGTTACTGTCTTGACTCTACAATGGCACTGCCTTTATTAGCATCTCACACATTCTAAAACTTTGTGAACTGCAGTTTTTACCAGTGAAATGGTGACAATAACAAAACCTATGTAATGTCATTTGAGAATTATATAAATTAAAACTATAAAATACTTAGTCCACATGATGGAAAGCTAGAAATACTTCCAAAATACTGTTTGCTATTTTTGATTCCATGACACATGGCATTTCTCGCTCCACTATCATTGCTAGGGGTCAAGTCCTACCTATCCATCAAAGTTCAGTAAGTCACATCGTCCATGAACAGGCCATGATCTAATGTTTATGGTCTTACTCCCTCTTTTGTATAACTGCCTGAATTCTCTAACACATTTGCACTTTTCTAGGTTTGATCTTATCTGTCATATTTTATTAAGACTAAGACCTCTGTGTGATTTATTTTTCATCCCCCCTCACTGCACTTACTACAGTTCACTGGACTTTACGTCTACTTGAATACATACAGAACCAGTGACGAACTAAAGCCAAGGGCTGGAGAAATGACTCAGTGAGTCCTCGTGTAAAAAGCCGGCCTTGGGCATGCACACCTGTGACCCCAGTACTAGAAACAAGAGACAGGAATATCCTGGTTACCAAGTTTAGATAACTGGTAATACATCCAGTACAACTCTGTCTGACAAAATAAAGTGGAGAATGACAAAATAAGATGTCACATGAACTTCTGGTTTCTGTGAACTTCTGTGTTCTGGTGAACACAGAGGCAGGCACACATGCACACATACCGAGACAGGCAGGTGCTCACAGAGGCAGGCATTCACACAGAGTTAGGTACACACATGCATACATACACATACACATACACATACACATGCACATGCATGCGCGCGCACACACACATGCACACTCATAGAGACAGAGATAGAGACAGAGACAGAGAGACTAAGAGACAGAGACTTTTTATGAGCCACTAATACATATCATTCTATGCTTAGATGATTATTTTAAAACTATCATTCTTATTGCACATTCAAAGGCATAAATCAAGGATAACCCAAGCAAGAAAACAAAGCAAATGTCATTTGGCCAGTTAATTAGTATCACAAAATAGCATAACATTGAATGCTTGTTCTCTTTAATGCCTATACATAGAGAATGCAGGGTGCACTTATAAATAAGGTGATGATCATAATTGATGGGTGCTTCCTAAGCACTCACACATAGTGCTGTGGTGATTACCACCACTTTAAGTACTGGAAAGACATCCTTATAAAAGTGGCCTGAAAATACAACAAAAGAAAATGAGAGCAAGAATATAGATGGTAATAGTGTCTGTAACAGTAAACACTGGAGCAACCTTTAAATGTTAGAAATGAACAGGGAGAAATCTGCAGATAGAACCCTTTCAGGAACCATAAGTGACATTTTGAAGTCAAGGCCAGGAGGATTTGTTCTAAAATCATGTCCTGAAAAACAAAACGAAACGAAGCACACAGGGGGGAGATTATGAAATTAAGAGCAACCAGATCTGCTTTTCTCTCTTTCTTCAAACAACCATACTGAGTATAGAAGAGCAAAGCAAGCAGTATAAGGGAGACATCAGTTGTAAGCTTTGTGAATAATATTCAAAGTCCATGTTTCATACGAATGTACAGAAGTTCATTTTCTTCTATGGTGCAAGAACCATGACCATAAAAGAAGAAAAATAATCGTTTCTCTATTGAACGACCTTGAAAGAGTCTCAATGTCTCTGTAATTTAAAGTTATAATATTTACACAATCTCCATTTTACTGAATTCCAAATATCATACTGCTATTACTTGGAGGACAAAAATCTAATTACTATATCATATTCACATAGACAAATATTTTTACTTAGTTTCGGTTTCACACTTAATCTTTTTGTATGTAGATAGAATGATAGCAAGGTGGTTTATTGAAATTTAACCTAAGATCATAATGACTTGACTACAGGATCAAAGATACAAAAGAACAATATTCAGGGTTAGAATATTGTGGTTTTTAAAAATATATAAATATCAATATATTAGCTTCAGAAGTAATTTTAAACTAAAGTAATGATAGGTAGAAATAATTTAAGATTCCCTTTAATGACAATTTCTGCAGCTTTTGTTAACCAATGGTTACCTTTTAAAAGCAAACTTGGGTTAAGGTTTTAAACCTTATTTTTATTTGGTAAACAAACAGTGAATTGCTGTTTTTTTCTCCAAAACAAAACTTGAAAAAAATTATATTCTGACAATTAGACTCAACAAAGTATTTTATTAGTGTCCATGTTTCTGTGATAAAGCTTTAATATTACCAAAATGTTTTTGCTACATCTAATAGATTGCCTCTTTTAAAGGAATATGTTAAGTTTCATTTTTAAAAGAATTAGACAACAAAAATAGATTAATGAAAAAATAAAGTATGCATGGGAACAAAATTATACTAGACATTTGTGAAACCAGATACAGTTTCTCAGCTTCATGTTTGATAATTTTATGGTTTTCCTACATTAACATTAGAGTGTCTGACCTTAGGAAACTTAAGGTCGTTTGGGGAAGACATCTTATAAATGAATAACAGAACAACCATGAATTATACAGTAAGATTTATGGGACCTTATGTGACCTGAACCCTAGGAGCACTCTTTCATGATCAACATCCGAAATTTTATTAAGATGCCAAAATGTTTATTTATTAGTCCTAAGTGCCTATAATATTATGTCATAGGTAATAAATAATATGATGCCTTTCAAAAAGTATCAAAAAATTAATGGATAATGATAATAGTGACAAGCAAAAAAGGGACTGCCACCTGAAAAACATCAGCTATCTCTTTAAAAAAAAAAAAAGATTTACTCATTATTTTTATTTATATGAGTACACTGCAGCTGTCTTCAGACACACCAGAAGATGGCATCAGACCCCATTACAGATGGTTGTGAGTCAACATGTGGTTGCTGGGGATTGAACTCAAGACCTCTGGAAGAGCAGTTAGTGCTCTAAACCTCCGAGCCATCTCTCCATCCCCATCATCTGTCTTTTACGAGGCCTAGAAGACTTTTATTTCTTTCATGATGGCTCCAAGGTCCCCTGCATGCCCATGTTCATTGCAGTACATTGAGAGTAACCAATATATAGAAATAATTAAAGTGTCCATGATTGTATAAACAGAAAAAATATAGTGATATGTACATATGTATCAGTATAGTCATATAAATAATATAGAATAATATTTAGCCAGGAAAAAAAAGAGAAAACAATGGGGCAGTGGTAGTGTATGCCTTTAATGCCAGCACTTGGGAGGCAGAGGCAGGCAGATTTCTGAGATCAAGGCCAGCCTGGTCTACAGAGTGTATTCCAGGACAGCCAGGGCTACACAGAGAAACCCTGTCTCAAAAAAACAAAAAACAAAAACAAAACAGAAAACAAACAAACAAAAAAAGAGGAAACAAACCCATCATTGGAAGCAACCAATATTAAAATAAAGAAAATTTTCCTAGAGAGAATAAATTAGAAAAATTCTTTTTGAAATAAATATATGTGAAATGTTTATAAGGTCAAAAGCTGGAGATGTGACTTAGGACACTTGTCTTTGACTTTGCAGGTCTGATTTCAACCTTCAGTCCCTTATATACCGGATTTGGAGTAAAAGAAAGTACAAAATGCCTGGGGTATGGAGAGAATAGTGAGATACTCATCAAAAGATGCACACCTTCAGCTGCAGATGGTTCAGTTCTATAGATCTAATGTTCAGTGTAGTAACGTAGTTAACCAATAGTATTGAAATTTGGTTAGAGAAAATAACTATAAAGATCACTATGTAAAGTGATGAAATAGGTGTGCTAATGAACTTGATTGTCCCAATCATTCATAATTCTATCAAACAATACATTCAAAGTACACGGAATGTAGAATATCATAAATTAATCAGAATAAAACAAATGCAAAGTGAAGTGTTTGCATAAACACACAGAGAAATGGCCATACACATACTCAACGAGGCAATTCTTTGTTGCATGCATTTGCATTTGAAGTAGGAGACAATCCAGATTACATCAAACACTACAGGCCTATACTCCTCTAAATATCATCATTTGAGAAATAATTGGGATGGAATTCACTTTATGTTAATATCTAAACTCTAAAATTTCCTTCATTTAAAATGAAGGAAAGTACTGGGTTTCCTAGCTGATTTATGTATCGCTCCAGGTTACCAAGTCATTCAGAACAACTTCGCCAACAAGCAGCCAAGACTATCTTGTCCTTCCTGTTTGGCTCAGTGTATTTGTGCAGACCTATTGCGTTCTTCTACATGTAGACATCCAGTTAGACCAACACCATTTGCTGAAGATGCTGACCTTTTCCTAGTGCATATTTCTGACTACTTTATCAAAAATCAGATGTTCACAGGTATGTGTATATGTGTAGGTGAGAAAATGTTTAGAAGCTAATTCTTTACTTCCAACATGTAGAATCTGGGATTGGAACTCAGGTTGCCAGGCTTGGCAGCATAACCCACTGAACCACGGTCTTACCCGCTGAACCACGGTCTTACCCGCTGAACCACGGTCTTACCCGCTGAACCACGGTCTTACCCACTGAACCACGGTCTTACCCACTGAACCACGGTCTTACCCGCTGAACCACGGTCTTACCCACTGAACCACGGTCTTACCCGCTGAACCACGGTCTTACCCGCTGAACCACGGTCTTACCCGCTGAACCACGGTCTTACCCACTGAACCACGGTCTTACCCGCTGAACCACGGTCTTACCCGCTGAACCACGGTCTTACCCGCTGAACCACGGTCTTACCCGCTGAACCACGGTCTTACCCGCTGAACCACGGTCTTACCCGCTGAACCACGGTCTTACCCGCTGAACCACGGTCTTACCCACTGAACCACGGTCTTACCCGCTGAACCACGGTCTTACCCGCTGAACCACGGTCTTACCCACTGAACCACGGTCTTACCCGCTGAACCACGGTCTTACCCACTGAACCACGGTCTTACCCACTGAACCACGGTCTTACCCACTGAACCACGGTCTTACCCACTGAACCACGGTCTTACCCACTGAACCACGGTCTTACCCGCTGAACCACGGTCTTACCCACTGAACCACGGTCTTACCCACTGAACCACGGTCTTACCCACTGAACCACGGTCTTACCCACTGAACCACGGTCTTACCCGCTGAACCACGGTCTTACCCGCTGAACCACGGTCTTACCCGCTGAACCACGGTCTTACCCGCTGAACCACGGTCTTACCCGCTGAACCACGGTCTTACCCGCTGAACCACGGTCTTACCCGCTGAACTGTCTTGCCAGCCCTTCATCCTTCCTTCCTCCCTTCTTCTCCTTTTCAATGAAGTATTTAATTTTTAATTATATGTGTAGGGGGTATGCACATGAGTACAGGTGAATATGGATGTCAGAGGATGTCTTATATTCCCTGGAACTTGAGTTATAAGGATTTCTAATATGGATGCTGAGATCCAAATTCCGGATTTTCTTCAAGAACAGTAAACCACCTTCCCAGCTCAGCCAACTCTCCATCCCCCTTCTTCTCTTTTTAAAGATTAATTTAAGACTTGTCTCCAAAGTGAAGATTCCCCACCTGTCTTGAATCCATATCCCTAATCCTCCCCTTAAAACTTACTTGTTTGAATCTATTCTATGGCACCTTTTTTATTATGAAGGTGACCTTCAAACACAAAATTTATCACTCAATAATCTGTTTTATAATAGTCATGTGCATGTTTTAAATCTTGCTTAGGCCATAAATTTCTCCTAAGAAAGGATATTCAATTTATATTTGAAAGGTTCGATAAATGTTTGCTGAAAAAAATGGAAGGCATGTCTACTCAGAGTATAAATTTTCTGGGGACATAAACCATATTTCTTGATTCTTTAAAATATTTTAATTCAGTGTGTAAGTGTTGAATGATACTTATTTTCCAAATAATGATATTAATGTAATATCCAGAAGAATATAGTCTGAAGTTTTGCAATTAAAGTCAAAGCATTCTCTTTTTTAAGGGATTAAATTGCTAGATTCAACATCTGAAGACAATGTTTATTCTCTTGATGTGTAATGAAAAATTCATGCAGGTCTGTTGAATACCTATAGAAATTAAAGCATGATCTTAAATATTATATATATAGTTGCTATATTCACATAAAATCAAATTAATAGTCATATGATATTATTTTATTATCATCTCTTTTTAAGTTTCTGTTTAAGGAAACTTATTCTCTGGAGCTAATCTTAGATCTTGCAGTATTCAAATGCTACATGCTATAGCACAAGGGAAGATTTCATAAGAAAATGATCCGAGTGGACTTGGGTACAGAGCAGATGAAATGGACATGCTCATACACTGATCTGAGAAATGTAAATGTGGAAAAAATTTTAAGCAGCAGCTGTCATTCTTTTTTTTCTCACACAGGAAACTATCTGCTCCTACATATGTTCCTTGTCTGCTGTCTGGCCCTTCCTCTCCACCACTCCATATAGGGATACCAAATATATTCAGCCATGATTGCAGGTTACTCAGTGACATTGTGTCCTTTCTATTCAGGAGCCCCACTGCCTGGCTGGCACACCAGACTCCTGATATTATACTATCTACTCATTCTGTCAAAGAAGTCCTTAGCAACTCCCCAGGACTCTGAAGATTGGCTGTGAGAATCTTACAATTTTACAGAAGTTCTGGTTATGGGACAAGAAAGTTCACCTAGGCCATGCTAAGGTAAACTAGTCCTGAAACCCCATTCAAGCATCAACACTTTAATTTCACTAAGATTATCTCATTCTGCTGACAGAATCTGGGTAATAGGAGAGAGCCAACTGTAACTCAACAAAGAAGAGACAAGATTTTCCTACCAAATAACACTACCAGCTACTAACTCCAGAATAGGCCTAATCTCCAAAATATAGACCACAAAATAACCAAGACAATAGATTTCTGCCAAAATTAGTGCTACCATAGTAATTTTCTTTAAGAAAAGCAACTTAGATGGAGTGCAAGATAATGATTTTAAAGTAGCAATAACAAACACAATCAAAGAACTCAAGGCAGATAGGAATAAGTGCATCATGAACACAAACTATTGAAAGATAATGAAAATAATTCAAACTATGAAGATAATTTTTAAAAAGACAGACTCTACAAAAAAAAGACAAGATTAAATAAATCTTGCAATGAAAATTTCAGAAATTCAAACAAAAAACTCAAAAGAAATCCCCACCAATAAGACAGAAAAAGGGGAAGAGAAAGCAACAGGTCTTGAAAAAACATATAGGGATTGGACCATTACAATTAAAGAAAATTCCAAATCCAAAAAGAAAAGGAGGAGGAGGAGGAGGAGGAAGAGGAGGAGGAGGAGGAGGAGGAGGAGGAGGAGGAGGAGGAGGAGGAGGGAAGGAGGCGTAGGGGAGAAGGGGGAGGAAGGGGAGGAGAACAACACAGGAACACTATAAAAAGAACAAAGTTATAAATAACAGGAACAGAAAAAAACAGAGACAGAGATTAAAAGCAAATATTTTCAACAAAATCCTAGAAGAAAGCTCCCTGTTCTAAGGAAAAAGATATCTATCAAGGACTAAAAGTCATACAGAGCACGAAGTAGAATAACCAAAAGAGAAACTCTCCATGTTCTTAGTAAAAACACTACATATGCAAAGATAATATGTGGAAAGCAGCGAAAGCAGAAAGAAAAAAAATCACATACAAAAGCAGGCCCATCAGACTAACAGAGGTTTCTCGGTAGTGACTGTGAGAACTAGAAATTTCTACTAGTTAAGTAGAAGTTCTACTAGTTAAGAATGACCACACATGCTGATCCAGACTATTATACCACCAAAAACTATATGTCATACTCAAAAGGGAAAAAAAAAATCCATGACAGAAACAGCTTTAGGGATTTACAGCCAATAAACCACCTCTTGCATAGATACTGGAAGGCATACTTAAGTCTGAAAAGAACAGTTGATAAAAGGTCCAAAAGGTTTAAAAAGAAGTCCAAAAACAACACAGGGAATAAATAAATATTTCCAGACTACTTAATCAAAAGATGTTCAACAAAATAATATAAAAGCAACAAAATGATTATATTACTAAGATATGTCATTCAATAATAACCCTTTACTTGATCTCAACCCATCAATAAAAAAACACAAATTAACAAACTGGATTTGAAAACACAGACAATCTTTTTGCTGTCTACAAAAAAATATACTCTACAATCATGGCTAGACAACATCTTACAGTAAAATGACAGCAAAAGGTATTGAAAGACAATGGCACTAAAAACATGAAGACTATATAGAATACAACATGGTATATGCTTTACAGGATATAACATATTAATACATAACATTTATAGGGTATAACATATATGATCAAACATGATTCCTCCTAAAACTAGCCAGAAGAGGTAGGAAGGATATTGAATACTCATTAAAGGAAAATTTTAAGAGGATATTACAACTTCAGTGTATATGTACCAAAGACAGAAATATCCAATTTCACTCAAGAAACACTTAGGTCTAAAACTACAGGTAGAAATCAATATAATGACGATGGGTAATTTTTAATGCCCCATTCTTGCCAATAATCACGTCATTCTTAAAAAATCAAATACCAAAAATCTACAGTTAAGTGGCATAAATTAAATGGTTTTAATACATATCTACAGAATAATGTGCCCAATCTCTGAAGAATATACATTTTTCTCAGCATCTAATAACTTTCTATAAAATTAAACATATATTGGTACATAAAGGACTTTTAACCAATATAGGAAAACTGAAATGACATTCTAAATTTCATCAATCTACAATATTGTAATGGTGTATATCAACAGCAAAAAAAAAAAAAAGCCTCAGAAAGTAGGCAGCACTGGCTACGCCAGGTAGAGAAAGAAATCAAGAAGGAAATATTAAAATTCCAAGAATTGAATTAAAAAAAACACAGTATACCAAAATCTTTGGATCTTAATGCACAAATTCCTAAGAGGAAAGTTTATATTAGTAAATGCCTGCATTCACAAAAAACCTACAAGTTTCAAATAAATAGAGTAATAATGCACTGAAGACCATGGGTGAACAAAAGAGATAGAATCCAAAAGATACTAGAAAGAATGGTTAATCAAAAAGAGGGATCACATTAGAGAAGGATAAAGACAAACAAAAAGATAATACAAAGAAGCAAAGAGTTCATGGAAAAGATTAATAAGATTGACAAATCCTATTAATTAAATTAAGGCATGGAAACAAATTAATAAAATTAGAGCTGTAATTGAAAACTTTAGTGCTGACATGTGGGAATTCAGCAAATCATAAGAACAAAATGTAAACATGTGTATTACAGCAAACTGAACCGTCTAAATGAAATGGACAGATTTCTGGACATATATGGCCAACTTAAGTTAAATCAAAATGAAGTAAATAGGCCTATAACATCTAGTGAGTTAGAAGGAGTAATTTAAAAATCTCACAACAACAAAAACAAAACAAAAGGAAAAGAAAAAAATGTCCAGGACTAGAATCATTTAACAAACATGTTTATCAGACCTTCAAGAAAAATTAATACCAAAACTCCTAAAACTATTCCATAAAAGAGAAAAGAAAGAAAGATTTCTAATTTTTTTAAGGAATTCATTATCACTCTAATATCAAAACCAAAGAGCCTACAGAAAGAAAAACATAGGCAATATCTCAGATGAACACATATGGGAAAAACTCCCAATAAGATACTTACAAATGAATTAAAGAACAGATCAAAAAGATTATCCACCATAATTGTAGACTTTATCCAAGAAATGCAGAAATGATTCAAAATGCATAAATAAATGAGTGGAATCCACCACATAGATACACTGAAGGACATAGATAACATCATAATATTGAATATCAAAAAAGGCTTTTGACAAAATCTAATACTCCTTTATAATAACAGGCCTGAGGACCTAGTGACACAGAGGTCATATCTCAGTATTACAGAAGCAATATATAGAGAGCTCACAGCCAGCAACCTAAATAGAGAGAAATATACAGCATTTCCACTAAAATCGGGAACAAAACAAGGACGCCCACTCTCCCCTTCCTGTTCAACATAGTACTTGAAATCTTATCTAGAGCAATAAAACAAGTGAAGGAGATAAAGAGGATTCAGGCAAGGAAGGAAGACCTCAAAGTCCCCTTATGTGAAGATGATATGATTCTATACATAAAAAATTCAACCAGAAATCTCCTACAGCTGATAAACACAGTATTTCAATATTTTGGTTATCATGGTTAAAGAAATAGCTCAGTCAATAAAGTGTTTGTCATTCAGACATGAGGACCTGGTTTTGATTTGTAGAAGCCTGTAAAAAGCTCAGGATTACACATACTTGCAATCCCAGGGCTCACTGGCCAGAGTACCAACCCGTTCACCAAGCTCCAGAACAGAACACCTCCCATCCCCATCCCCAGAAAGCACTTAAACCATTATTTTTGTTATTCTGTAATCTTCTGTTTATTACATTTCTATCTAGTTATAATGTTATTATCAAGTAAGTATCATATTTGGGGACAAAAGTTTCTGAAATTGGAAAAATCTGTTCAATATATTCATTCCTAACACTGTACAAAATTATCAATTTACATTCTTATATAGTGTTTCCAGACAGACAAGCTTAAAATGTTTATTACTATACACTTTGTAGTAATACAGTCCTTACTTTAAGCATGAGTCCAGACTGAATTTTGTAAATCTGCTAGTTTCTGTACTCCATATTCAAATTAAAAATAACTTTATGAGTATTTTATATGTCTACATGTTTTGATATGTGAAATAGAAAATAGTCCAGAACACATTATGTAGTCTTATCTGATCAGTAGTTACAAAATCATTTGTGATTTATGATTATCCACCATAAAATTTTAAGCCTTGATACCTTTCTTGCTATTTCAGACAACTGACAAATACTTAAGGTACTTTAACATTTCATGAAGCTCACTTAACTCACATATGTAGTTGATAGTTGTGCATTGAGGTGTCTTGTCTTATTTTCACGCAGAATGATTTTATTTAAAAGTGCCTTGAAAATATCTTGTCTCCCTGATTCATTAGCTCCTGTATAGCTATGGGTTTTCCTAAGTTAGAAGAGGGTTATGAATGACTTCAGTTAGCTACTTTATTTCACCTTCGTTAATTTTTAAAAATTTTATGCCTATGAAAGGAAGATCGCTTTTATGTTTTCTAGCAGTATGCCTCATGTTTTCTAAATGATGACCACAAACAATTTAAAATATATTGATCAACTTTTTTTAAGCTTTTCATTACTAAATTTTAAAACAGTGTGCTTTTTTTACTTCATATATTTCTCTGTAAACAATTTCTTAAGCCATTTGCTTTAACTGCTGTTTTATTGCCATGGTTTCCCCATTAAAAATTATCAATGAGACTTCATGAAACTGAAAATCAAGTGACATTTTCTTTCTTTTGTTTCTTTTCTTTTCTTTTTCTTTTCTTTTTCTTTCCTTTTTTTTCTTTTCTTTTCTTTTCTTTCTTTTTTTTTTTTTTTTTTTTTTTTTTTTTTGAGGCAGGGTCTCATGTAGCTCAGGTTGGCCTTGAATTTGTGATGTAGCTGAAGATGGCCTTGCCCTTCTCCACGCCCCTGCCTTCACCTCTTAAATGGTGGATAGCAGACCAGAACCACCATACCTGGTTTGTGTGGTGCCAGAGATCAAACCCACTTGTTCATGAACCGATCTCACTAAGGAGGCTACTTTCCAGCCCAGTTGTTACTTTGTTTCTAACCCAATTCCCCGGTAAAAGAAATCTCAACACAAATCAGTAACAAAACAAGCTGTAAGTCTAGATTGGGCAGATCTCCCAGTACACCACTCTATTTCCATCCGTATTATCCCATATAATTTGTAGTTTCTCCAGGCCACAAACTTCTCTCTCTGTAGCCGCTCCGTCGATCCCTCGTCCAAATGACATTTTCAATAGGACAAAAAGACTAGAGGCTGGGAAAGGATCTTCACCAATACTATATCTGACAGAGGGCTAATATACAAAATTTATGAAGAACTCAAGATGTTAGACACCAACAAGTCAAATAACCTCATTTTAAAAAATGGGGTACAGAGCTAAACAGAGAATTCTCAACAGAGGACTCTCAAATGGTCAAAAAACAAGGAAATGTTCAAAGTTCTTAGTCACCAGGTACATGCCAATCAAAACAACTATGAGTTTCCATCTTACACCCATCAGAATGGCTAAGATTAAAAAATCCAAGAGACAGCACATGCTAGCAAGGATGTAGAGCAAGGGAACACTCCCCCATTGCTGATGGGAGTACAAACTTGTACAACCACTTTGGAAATCAATTTGCAGTATCTCAGAAAACTGGGACTAGTTCTACCTCAAGACCCAGCTATACCACTCCTGGGCATATACCCAAAAGATATTCCACCATCTCACAAAGACATTTTCTACCATGTTCACAGCAGTTTTATTTGTAATAGCCAGAAACTGGAAACCACCTAGATAACCCTCAACTAAAGAATGGATAAAGAAATTGTGGTATATCTACACAATGGAATAGTATTCAGCTATTAAAAAACAAAGTCAGCATGAAATTTGCAGGCAAATGGATGGAACTAGAGAATATCCTGAGTGAGGTAACCTGGTTTCCAAAGGACATGCATGGTATGTACTCACTGATAAGTGGGTATTAGCCATAAAATACAGCAAACTCATGTTACACTCCACAGACCCAAAGAAGCTGAACAAGAAGGAAGGCCCAAGTGAGGACACTTGAATCTCACTTAGAAGGAAAATAAAATAGTCATAAGAGGCAGATGGAGGGAGGGAACTGGATGGGAGAGGGGAAGAAAAGGGAGAGGAGGTTCAGGATCAGGTATGGGGAGGGAAAGGAGAGATGGCTAGAAGGCCATGAGAATGAATGGAAATCTGCAACTGACGAGAGTGAGGAGGTGGGAGGCCTCTCCAGGACAACACAGAGACCTGGGATAAGAGCGGCATCCAAGAGTCAATGGAGGTGACCTTTGTTGTTACTACCAGCACTGAAGAAGCCACTTCCTCCTATAGCCAGGCAGGAACCCCAGTGAACTGACACCAAGCCACCCACATTCAACTGCAATTTTATCCTGTCTACAAGAAATGCAGGCACTGGGGATGGAGCAGAGACTGGGGAAATGGCTAATCAATCACCAGTCCAACTTAAGACCCATTCCAGGGGCAAGCATTAGTCCCTGACATGACTAATGATACTGTGCTATGCTTGCACACAGGAGCCTAGCCTGGCTCTTCTCTGAGAGGCTCCACTCAGCAGCTGACTCAGAGGGATGCAGATAACCAAAGACAAAGCGTGGATGGAGCCTGGGGACTCTTGTGGAAGAGCAGGAGGAAGGAGTCCGGCCTCTGAGGGGATAGGAACTTCACAGGAAGACCAACAGAGTCAACTAATCTGGACCTTTGGGGCTCTCGGAGACTGAACCACAAACCAAAGAACATACATCTAGGGTTCTACACATATGTAGCAGATGGGCAGCTTGATCTTCGTGTGGGTCCTGAACAGCTGGTGCTGTCACAAAGGCTGTTGCCTGTCTGTGGGATATATTCTTCTAGCTCGGCTGCCTTGTCTGACCTCAGTGGGAGAGGACACAGGTACTTGAAGAGACCTGATAGAAGGGACATCCAGGGGCCACCACTACTCAGAGGAGAAGGGGAAGGAGTTTAGGGAAATGATTGTGAGAGGGAGGGGGACAGTGAACAGAATGTGAAGTGAATAATTAAAACAAGAAAATTAAATTAAAATAAATAAACAGATAAATCCTAATAAAATGATCCCCACTAAGATCATTTTTATTGATGATCTTAGTGGGGATCATTTTATTAGGATTTATCTGTTTATTTATTTTAATTTAAGATAATTTTATATTGATTTTATTTCTCCTGGCTTACCAAAATCCAATAAAGGCAGCATTCACTTGAAAGATTTTATTTCCAGAGCCAGAGATGATGGTGCACACTGTGACCCCACCACATGAGAGGCTGAGGCAAGGCCACAAGATCAAGGCCATCCTAGGATATACAGCAAGAGATGGTCAAAAAAATCTCTTTCTAGTCTTGCACAGTTTTGAATGGTAATGTTTTTGTAAACTGAAATTAAAACATTTCAGAAGCCAGTAGCTTCACTAAATATAGAACTTGTGCACTGTTCTAGTATATTCAGTCATATTTGAGAACTCTTCTAAAAGTTCAATCTTCTTTTTGTATATAAAAAATAAAGGCATTGTCTTTATTGTGAGCAAATCAAATCTACTAGATTTTACGGGCTGAGAATGGACGCCAGCGACAGAGCGACTGCCTCTCATGGGTGGGGGTTGGAGCCAATGTATCACTAGGAATTAAACACTGTACTGCAGATTAGTAGGCATTATAAAAATCAATATATCATGGAAGTATAGGCATGAGCTTGAAGGTAAGTTTTTTCTGTTGTCTTTTCCCATAATACTTAATTATGACTAAATATATTCATAATTGTGGTGCAAAAGCAAATGGTGATTCAAGCAAAGTTAGTTTGTTTACATAGGATGCTGTGAAAGGGGTCTTCATATAAAGACATAACCTTTAAAGATTCAGAAAACAACAGTGTTATTAGCATGTTTGAACAAATATTTATAAATCAAAATAGAGAAAAGAAACATACTTTTCTGAGATATGAGGCATTTACAAATTGGCTATAGTTAAGGTTTGTACTTAATTGAAGTGTCTTTGAAGATTTTAAATTCTTTTTTTGGTTTTGATTTTTTTTTTGGGTTTTATTCCTTTTCTTTCTTTATTTATTTATTCGATATATTCTTTATTTACATTTCAAATGATTTCCCCTTTTCTGGCTCCCCACTCCCCGAAAGTCCCATAAGCCCTCTTCCCTCACCCTGTTCCCCCACCCATACCTTCCCACTTCCCTGTTCTGGTATTGCCCTATACTGCTGCACTGAGTCTTTCCAGAACCAGGGGCCACTCCTCCGTTCTTCTTGGACATCGTTTAATATGTGGATTATGTCTTGGGTATTCAAAGTTTCTAGGCTAATATCCACTTATCAGTGAGTGCATACCATGATTGATCTTTTGAGACTGGGTTACCTCACTTAATATGATGTTCTCCAGCTCAATCCATTTGTCTAAGAATTTCATGAATTCATTGTTTCTAATGGCTGAATAGTACTCCATTGTGTAAATATACCACATTTTTTGTATCCATTCCTCCGTTGAAGGATACCTGGGTTCTTTCCAGCTTCTGGCTACTACAAATAGGGCTGCTATGAACATAGTGGAGCATGTGTCCTTACTGCATGATGGGGAATCCTCTGGGTATATGCCCAGGAGTGGTATAGCAGCGTCCTCAGGAAGTGTCATGCCCCGATTTCTGAGGAACCGAGAATTGACAAATGGGACCTCATAAAACTACAAAGTTTCTGTAAGGCAAAGGACACTATCAAAAGGACAAAACATCAACCAACAGATTGGGAAAGGATCTTCAACAACCCTAAATCCGACAGAGGGCTAATATCTAATATATACAAAGAACTCAAGAACCCAGAGAACCAAATAACCCTATTTTTTGTTTTGTTTTGTTTTTTGTTTTAAAACACGGTTTCTCTGTACAGCCCTGACTGTCCTGGAATTCACTCTGTAGACCAGGGTGGCCTCGAACTCAGAAATCCACCTGCCTCTGCCTCCCAAGTGCTGGGATTTAAAGGCGTGCGCCACCACAGCCTGGCATGAAGGTTTTAAATTCTTGTTTGCATAATGAATAGTCTGTGTTTATTACATGGTACATGATATACAATGTATATAGTTGAGTGATTTTTCATTGATTGTCCCTATAATCAAAAAGTATTTTAACTTAACAGATTTGAGAAAAAGAAAGTGAACAGAGCCTGAGGACTGGCATCTACATGTAACCTAGCCTCCACACACATGGACACATATGGACACCCATTCGTGGAAACACACACACAATTTTATTTTGCACTCATTTGGAATTTTTTCTAGTGTTGATATTATCAGTAACTTTGGGGGAGTTGTTTATTTCTTCGTTCTATCCATGTGTTTTTAAAACCTCACCCTCTTAAATCTCAGGCCAAAGGATTTGAGTTTAAATATGATATACTCAAAAAGATATTTTATATAGTGAAAACATGCACCATTTGATTATTACATTATTCAAAACGTTGTTTCCTATTTGTTTTTTTCTTTTATTTATTATGTTTTTGATCATTTCCACCTGAGCCACAGGCCTCGGAGTTGTGATGCTATTCTCCTCACACTAGCCTGTCCTTCTCCACCTGTCTGCTGGGGACCAAGTGCTCAGCCATATCGCTTGCTCATCCATTCTCATCAACTCTGACCTCTCCAATGTCAGGGGCTGTGTGCTTCTTCAGCTGTAAACTTTATACTTTCCAGGTTAAGGCAGACACTTGTACCAAAGTATCTGCACAAGAAACGATAAAGCCTTGCTCAGTTGAGATTTTAAATATTATTAATTTAAGATTTAGTAATAAGTGACAGCCTGACATCCTGTCCAGATTTAATCCCAATGTCTTTGACCTCAAGTCATTTGATGGATTATAATGCCTGTTATAAATAAGCAAGCCATTCCTTAGTAATATGCTTAGGGAAAATCAACATTTACTCGGTAATCCTTTCTTATTGCAAACTTTCTGGTTTGACATTTTTTTTATATATTTGTCATTAAGAAACTTTAATATTTATTTTATTTTAATTCAATTTAATATTAATTCAAGTAATGTTGAATGTTAATAGAAAAGAAATATTGGTTTTGTTTAGTTGCTAAAGTATAGTTAAATCAAAGTGCTTGAGATCAAATGCCAACTGTGCCACTTACTATGTATGTAAGACTAGAATTATTCAATCTTGGTAAACCTCAATTTTTTCATCTCTAAATTGGGTTGGTATTGGTGCATACCTTAGAACAACTGCGAAGATTATACAAGATAACATTTCCACTTAGCCTAGAGTCTGTACATAGTAAACACTAAACAAATGGTGCCTACAATTTATTTTTAAATGATCTACACAGAAATGATCAAAACAGCCCTTAGTCTTTGGGCTGGAGAGACAGTTCAATGATTAAGAGTACTGTATGTTCTTCCAGGGTACCCAGATTTAATTTCTAAAACCAACATGGTAGCTCATAACTATCTGTAACTCCATTTGGGCACCAGGCACACACATGGCATATAAAACACCCATAATTTTAATAAAGAATTGTCAATTGTAACTAAATAGATAATTTCTGACTAGTACTTACCGAAAACCTAGTAAAATTAAGTTTTCTGGGTTATAATCAATTCAGTTATAAATCAATGATTGTAATTAGTCTACCTATGATTCTTCATGACTCCATGAGAAACTTTGTGCTTTCTATTCCTATTATGTTACTTTTTCTATTTTTTTCCTAACAGAATCTTTCCATGTAATGTGGTCTGGCTTTGAACTGACAATTCTGATTGTTTAATTGGTTAATTCTGATGGTTTCTTTTTGTGTCCCAAAATTAGAATCTCTAAGAGGTGACCATGGTTTTTTTCCAAATTAATTCCCATTTCCCTGAACAATTCTGCCAAAATCTGCCTCAATTGGTACCTTAAATTTTGTGATTCCAAGCATTAAGCTTAAATTTGTAAAAGAATCAGCATTCATTTCAATGCTATGAGACAGAGGACATTCATCACAACACTTCATTTTACTTAGTATCCTCCTATGAGGAAAGCACATTTAATTCCAGTAACACCTATGAGATAGATATTATTTCTATATTATGTAATTAATAAAATCAGTAAAACATGTAAATTTCCCAGATCTTCTATCGACCTAAATGGCAAATCCCTTATTCTTTACTTGTATCAAAGCCTCATCCCTACATCATCTTCCTCAAGACCTTGTTTTAAAGCTTTTCCAACCATGAAAGAAAGGATGGCCCTGATTTCTCCATTCAGCTGAGAATATGTTCATCACTCGTCTCTCTAAATGACTTCTTCCATAAGCTTTCCTAGATTAACAGAACTGAAAAAAGGAAAAGGGGGAATTTACCTATACTATAAGGAGAGGAGAAGAATATAAGTAGAGTGATCAAAGAGCTTGATTGATTAATTGATTATAGTAGCCAACAGAAAGCAAATGTTTATTTCTGATGAATGAATAGCAGAAATTTACATTTTCATGCAATTGGGGTTGTTATTTAGTTTCAAAAAGAAATGAAATTCTGATATATATTATAACATAAATGATCCCAAAAATCATGCTAAGTTAAATAAAAAAGATCCAGAAAAAGACAAATATTATATTCCACTAGGAAGAGTAGTCAATTCACTGAGAACGTACGTAGAATGCTCTTTACCTGAAAAAAACAAAGAGGAATTGTTTAATTGGTTCAGAGTTTCAATGTGGAATATTAAAAATATTTTGGGAATAAATTGTAATGAAGTCCATGCAATAAGATGGGTGCATTATGTAATGGTATTGAAAGGTACATTTTAAAATATTTAAAATTGAAGCCAGTAGGATAGTGTAACAGGTAAAGGCCTTTACCATCAACCCTGACACTCTAAACTTAATCGTTAGAACCCATGTGGAAGAAGGAAAGAACCAACTCCCACAAGTTGTCCTTTGACCCCCACATATGGCATATGTGTGCACACACATACATATTTTAAATGATTTCAATTATAAATTTAGGCTATTATATATTTTACCACAATTATAAAAACTTGGCGTGATTTCTACTTTTGCTAACAACCACAACCTATTGTCATTTCTCCATAATTTTGGTTTTTGAGTTTTTTCTTTTTCTTCTGAATATTGGTTAGCTAATTAGTTTGTTTGATTATTTTTTAACAGAATGAATAGCTGTGAATGGTAGAACACACTATAATCTTAGCAGTTAGGAGTCTGAGGCAGGAGAATCACAGGCATAAGGCCTGCCTGGGCTACTTAGTGAAACCCTGTCTCAAAAATTATAGATGCAACTTTAAAAAAAATAGTTAAAATGTCTAAGTAAAACATTTTCCTGCTTTGGTCTAATTATAGCACGATAAAATTCACTAGACCTATTGTACTTTAAAAGTATCTGAAAGCCAAAATGGTTAGAATTCTGAAACTAGAGAAATCTCTAAAGACATTTCAACCAACAAGCAAAAGAAAAAACAAAGAATATTTCTAACTTCCAGGAATGCTAATAAAACCATACAAGCTTTTCTCCTTGACATTTTTGCCACAAATGCTATTATTCACTGTCCTATCCTTTGAAACTCTTCCTTTGGCTGCTTCTTTAGCTGTTCCCTAAACACTTTCTCTGTGAATCCTTTCTGAAAAATAGTCCAGCACTTAGCCCTCTGCTTTTCTCTGTATATATAACCATGTTACATGTTATTTAGTGACTTTGTCAATAAAAATTCCAGAGTTTTGAGAAATACAGCCCTGGTTATTCCAAAGTGAAAAACAAACATTTGTTTTTCTAAATAGGAAAATTTAAAACCTTCTAAGCCTGAGCAATTTTCTAGTCTGTTTGCTGTATGGCATCTCTGGTTTATGCTTCAGTCAATCATATATTCTGTTCATATTGCCAGAGTTCAATAGAGTCCAGACAAGGAGTTCATTGTACTTTGTGTGTGTGTGTGTGTGTGTGTGTGTGTGTGTGTGTGTGTGTGTGTGTGTGTGTGTTTGTGGTGTACCATACTTCAATAAAACATAGAAAACATGAACTCAAAGGAAAAACAGGAACGGGAATAGCGTCATGAAGAATCAGTAACCCAAGTATCTGGAGGTTTATATCAGCATAAATCTATGATTTCTATTTGTGTATTGGGTCTCTATTCTTGGAGAAAAACAACAGGATTGAAAACAAACATGGAAGAAAGACAAAAGAAAGGATGGGTGAGGAGAAAGGTTACCATATTAATAGAGGAAGTATATGAATAAACATGGATGTCCTGCAGACCAAACAAGTTGCAAGCATTCAATGAATTGAAGTTGTTTCTAGAGGAGGCAACTCTCAGGGGAATGGCAATTATTCATGCAACGTAAGAATGCAAAGAGAAAAGATACTAAGTATTTAGCTAAGAAAATTTTAATCATAGATAAATTACACTGAAATTAATGAAAAGCCTACTGGAATAAAATTCAGAAGACTTAAAACTAACAGACTGTTATACAAGCAAAGTCTCTTAGTATTCCAGGCTCAGCTCCTCATCTCTAAAATGAATATAAACCATGTATTCTGGTTTCAGAAATCTGTGGACATCTGATGCTTGGTGGATTAATGCCATATGATGATTAAGTCTTTAACAGTACATGGCTGATGTAGAGTGTGACAATGAGGAATTATATGAGTCATGAGCACGAATGTTGGCAGCCAACTGCAGGGACAGGAAGACTGTGAGTCTTGATGTTTTCTAAGAGAGTTATAAATGGAATAAGGTGGATGGTAAGTGATAATGAGGATTTGAAATAAATGTCATTCATTTCAAATAATATGAATAAAGGGAAAGCTAATTTGATATTCTTTAAGAACATAGAATTTTTTTAAGAAAGGGAGTACTTTTTAAAGACACAAAGTCAATACTTCTGGCTTCTTATTGAACTGAGAATACTTGAAAATATTAAGTTTTGCCATCCTGTTATCTATCTTTTAAAATATTAATTGCACATGTCTCTTCATGTATATCTGCTTTGCTATTACCATCATCTGAATTCTCATCTTCCCACTTCTTATCATCAAGGGCTTCAAGTAGGTTTCATTGGCTCAAATATTTATTTAAAATTCATGTCATACATGGTTATAAAAAAATTCCTTAGTATTTCACAATGACTATACATCCAAATATCATATCATACATGTAAATATACAAAAGTGTTTTTTAAGTACACCGTGATAAATCAGGGTTAAATAAAATTATTTTATGAAGAGTATTTTATCATATTACACCCCTGTTTAAAAATCTCCACTGGCTCTCTTGCTATCCATACCAAACTCTATCAGACTCTCAAGGTCCCCCTTCCTCTAATCTCAGAGCCTTTCAGCCCTGACTCCTGCATTCTTCAGCAATACTCTCAGTCCACTCTCACAAGGAATTCTAAGCATGCCGATACAAGTGCCTTTAGCTCATTTCTCTCCTATGTCCAAAACACACAATGCAATTCTAATCCCTATGTCTTTGCTGTATTTTGTGTCACTTGAAAATATATTATCATATGCTGTTCATCTACTAAAAATACTATCTGCATAGCAAAAAAAAAATAGCTAAGTATTCAGCTTATCCACTTATTTACTGTTAACTGAGTACAGATGACAACAGTCCTAGCCTTAAGAGGAGTACTTTCCATGGAGGAAAATGTATAAATAAAACAAAATTTACAATCTCTCTAAGCATAAAGCTTAGGTTCCATAAGAGGGTAGAGGAAAGGCATTTAAGCCAGACATACCTGGTGAATGAGAGACGGCTACTCACTATAAATGAGCCTTCATCAAAGGCTTCAAGGCACAGGAACACAAACAGAAATGTCATATACAAAGACATGAGATATCATAATGGGTTCCAAAATGAAATCAGTGGAGGGTTTGTGGTGACTCTATATACACTTAAAGAAATGCAAGATATGAGGCCAAAAATAGAGAATGGTAATGGCTCAGCTGGCATGCTAAAGACTTTTGATTTTGCTCCAAAAATAGGAAACTGGGAATTTTCTGTAGAAAAATAAGTTCAAGAGATGAGACTCAGGAACTTGAATAAAAGAATGAACAAAGTTTATTCAAAACTAAGGCAGAGACCATGTTGAAGGCAAAGTCACCATACTATGCATACAAGCACACATGCAAAATTACCTTCACTTATTATGAAGAAGGCAGACATTAGAGAGAATTATAAAGAATAAATAGTGATGAATTAATGGAAAGCAAAGAAGAGAGGGTCTAGGATTTTCTGGGAAGCACAATATAGCCACACACAGAAGTGCCATTCACACAGTACTACAGACAAAACCATGGAGTATAGCTGCCTGTGATTCCTGATCATAACTAAATGTTATTGAAGGAATGTAAGGTACAGATGGCCTGAGAAATTTTTAATTAAAGTCAGGTCCACTTCTAATATCAATATTTTCAACGTGTATGTTATACTACCCAAAGTAGAAGAACAGTCCATTCCATTTTGTAATGGTTAACATAAAATTTATAACACTATTCTTGAGAAATTAAATATCTTAAGTCCTAAAATAGACAATTTCATTAATTTGTAACATAGTTCTAAAGATCTATGTGGGCTACAGTGTGAGTTTCATAAGCCAAGGTTTTAGTATCTCAATACTCAATACATCATCAGACAGGAAACAGAAAGTAAAGAAAAGGAAGGAGAAAACTGGCAGACATGCAAATGCCACTACAAGGCAACAGCATGTGGGCAACAAAAGGCTGAATCATTGTAAACAGTGCTTCAACATCTGCATCTGTAAGCCACACCCAACTCTTCTCCAAGGGGTATAAGCTTGATCATTTTGCCCACTATAATTATATTATAATGACTACAAGATTCTTTCCATGAAACAAATTTTCTAATGTGCCAGATGTTGAAAGTTCTTTATTTGGGACAGATTATGAGTTTCTTTGATAATCTAACAACAGTTCTCTACCAAAATAAGCATTCAAGAGGATATCCACAAAGTACTATTTCTATAATTTCAAGTGACCATGAAACTCTCTAAATCTGTATAGTCTAAGTTATTCAAATTGTAGCCTGGATGTTTACCATCATTGGTCATTCACCTGCTTCTTAAAATTAGAAAACAAAAACAAATTCTAATTTAAACAAAAGGGTAAAAATACATTATTTTATCGAGTCAACAATGATATAAAAGTCAAAGACGCACAGAATCAAGATATATTATGCTAATCTTAAAATAAACAGTATATGTTCAACGTGTTTTTCATAAATTTTCAATATTGGTTAAAATAATGATTTTTAAATTTAAACATAGTATTAAGTAATTAAGTTTTGAGTAAAATTTAGAAATAATTTATAAGAAAATATAAAAGGGATAAGAGACAATGTAAAAGTCCATTATAAAAATATAGTTCTTTGACTTCCGGTCTCCATCTGCCCCAGGGGGAGATAACCCTGTGCGACAGTTCTCCTTACCAAATAAGCCCAGGAAAAGCTGATCTCCCAGGAGAACTGATACATGCAACATCACAGGTGAGACTACCACTATTGCTCTGGTAGCTGGCCCAGGAAGGACCTGCCAGGAGCACACAGGGCACAAGAATCACAGAGCACCCAGGGACAGGAGCCCTCTGGTTTCCATCTGCACCCCAAAGATGAACCTTTGCCACAGCACTCCGTACTAAATTCCAACCAGAGAGCTATTCTCCCAGGAGTGCAGACACCTGAGATCACAATTCTCTGCATTACATTAACACCTGGAGAGGGGGTGGACTCCCAGGAGTGCTAAGATCATACCTAAGATCATAAGCTCACAGGAGCAACAAGCTCCAGTCAGAGAAAGGAAAACCACAAAACACCAGAGATAACCAGATGGCTAGCGGCAACTGCAAGAACCTAAGCAACAGAAACCAAGATGTTCTGGCATCATCAGAAAACAGTTCTCCAAACACAGCAAGTCCTGGATACCCGAAAACACCTGAAAAGCAAGATTCTGATTTAAAAATCACATCTCAAGATGATCCCATAGGGACTTTAAGAAGGACAAAAATAAATTCCTTAAAGAAATACAGGAGAACACAGGCAAACAGTGCTCAAAGAGGAAACACAAAAATCAAAATTAAAGAACTACAGGAAAATATAGTCATACAGGCAAAGGAAATGAACAATAGCATCCAGGATCTAAAAATCTAAATAAAAACAATAAAGAAATCACAACAGGAGACAACCATGGAGATAGAAAACCTAGGAAAGAGATCAAAAGTCATAGATGCAAGCATCACCAACAGAATACAAGAGATAGAAGATAAAAATCTCAGGTGCAGAAGACACTATAGAAAACATTGACAAAACAGTCAAAGAAAATGCAAAATGCAAAAAGGTCCTAACTGAAAAAAATTCAGGAAATCCAGGACAAAACAAGAAGATCAAACCTAAGGATAATAGGTACAGGAGAGAGCCAAGATTCCTAATTCAAAGGGCCAGTAAATATCTCGAAAAAATTATAAAAGAAAACTTCCCTAACCTAAAGAAAGAGTTGCCCATGAACATATGAACATACAAGAAACCTATAGAACTCCAAATAGACTGTATCAGAAAATAAATTCCTCCTGTCACATAATAATCAAAACACCAAATGCCCAAAACAAAGAAAGAATATTAAAAGTAGTAAGGGAAAAAGGTCAAGTAACATATAAAGGCAGACCTATCAGAATTACACCAGACTTTTCAACAGAGACTATAAAAGACAGAAGATCTTGGGATGATGTCATAGAGACACTAAGAGAATACAAATGCCAGCCCAGGCTACTATACCCAGCAAAACTCTCAATTACTGTAGATGGAGAAACCAAGATATTCCATGACAAAACCAAATTAACACAGTATCTTTCCACAAATCCATCCCAACAAAGGATAATAGATGGGAAAATCCAACAAAAGGAGGGAAACTACGCCCTAGAAAAAGCAAGAAAGTAATCTCTCAACAATCCCAAGAAAGCCACACAAGCATAATTCTATCTCTAACAACAAAAATAACTAGAGGTAACAATCACTAGTCCTTAATATCTTTTAACATCAATGGACTCAATTCCCCCAATAAAAAGACAGAGACAAACAGACTGGATACATAAGCATGACCCACCTTTTGCTATATACAGGAAACACATATCAATGACAAAGACACTACCTCAGAGTGAAAGGATGAAAAAAATTTTTCAAGCAAATGGTCCTAAAAAACAAGTAGAAGTAGCCATTCTAAATTGAATAAAATCGACTTTCAACCAAAAGTTATCAAAAAAGATAAGGAAGGACACTTTATACACATTAAAGGAAAAATCTACCAAGAACTCTCAATTCTGAATATCTATACTCCAAATGCAAAGGTACCCACATTCATAAAAGAAACTTTACAAAAGCTCAAATGACTCATTGCACCTGACACAATAATAGTGGGAGACTTAAGCACACCACTTTCATCAATGGACAGATCAAGGAAACAAACTAAATAGAGACACAGTGAAACTAACAGAAGTTATGAATAAAATGGACTTGACAGATAGCTATAGAACATCTCAGCCTAAAACAAAAGAATACACCTTCTTCTCAGCACCTCATGGTACCTTCTCCAAAACTGACCATATAATTGGTCACAAAATAGGTCTCAACAGACACAAGAAGATAGAAATAATCACATGCATTCTATCATATGACCACAGAATAAGACTGGTCTTCAATCCCAACAAAAAACAATAGAAAGCCTGCATACACATGGAAACTGACAATAACTTGGTGATGGAAAAAAATAAAGAAATTAAATACTTTTTAGAATTCAATGAAAATAAAGGCACAACATATCCAAACGTATGGGGCACAATGAAAGCAGTACTAAGAAGAAAACTCTAAGAGCCTCAAAAAGAAACTGGAGAGAGCATACACTAGCAGCTTGACAGCACATCTGAAAGCCCTAGAACAAAAAAGAAGCAAATACATCCAAGAGGAGTAGACAGAGGGAAATAATCTCAGGGCTGATATCAAGCACAAAGAGAACTATACAAAGAATCAACAAAACCAGGAGCTGATTCTTTGAGAAAATTAACAAGATAAATAAACCCTTAGCCAGACTAACCAAAGGTCATAGAGACAATATTCAAATTAACAAAATCAAAAATGAAAAGGATGACATAACAACAGAAACTAAGGAAATTCAAAAAATCATCAGATCCTACTAGAAAAGCCTATACTCAACAAAACTGGAAAATCTGGATGGACAATTTTCTAGACAGAAACCAGGTACCAAAGTTAAATCAAGATCAGATAAACCATCTAAATAGTCCCATAACCCCTGAAGAAATAGAAGCAGTCCTTAAACGTCTCCCAAGCAAAAAAATAAAATAAAATAAAAATAAAATTAAAAAAAAAAGCCCAGGACCATATGGGTTTAGTGCAAAATTCTATCAGTCCTTGAAAAAAGATCTAATACCAATACTCTTCAACCTCCACAAAATAGAAACAGAAGTAACACTTCCCAGTTAATCCTATGAAGCCAGAATTTCACATATACCTAAACCCAAAAAGACTCAACAAAGAAAAAGAATTTCACACCATTTTCCTTATGAATATAGATGCAAAAGTACTTAATAAAATTATTGCAAACTGAATCCAAGAACACATCAAAATGATCATTCACCACAATCAAGTAGACTTCATTCCAGGGATGCAGGGGTGATAGGGAAATCCATCAATGTAATCCACTACATAAAAAAAATTAAAAAATAAAAAATAAAAAGATCATCTCATTAGATGCTGAGAAAGCATTTGACAAAATTCAACACCCCTTCATGTTAAAAGTCTTCAAAAGATCAGGAATTCAAGGCCCATACCTAAATATAGCAAAAGCAATATACAGCAAACCAGTAGCCAACATCAAACTAAATGGAGAGAAACTTGAAGCAATACCATTAAAATCAGGGACTAGATGAGGCTGTCCACTCTCTCCCTATCTATTCAATATAGTACTTGAAGTGCTAGCCAGAGCATTAGACAATAAAAGGAGGTCAAGGGGATACATATTGGAAAGGAAGAAATTAAAATATCACTATTTGCAGATTATGTGATCGTATACTTAGGTGACTCTACAAATTCTACCAGAGAACTTCTAAAACTGATAGACAACTTCCACAAAGTGGCTGAATATAAAATAAACTCAAACTCAACAGTGGCCTTTCTCTACTCAAAGGATAAACAGGCTAAAATAGAAATTAGGGAAATGACACTTCACAATAGTCACAAATGATACAAAATACCTTGTTGTGACTCTTACTAAGCAAGTGAAAGATCTATATGACAAGAACTTCAAGTTTCTGAAGAAAGAAACCAAAGATCTCCCATGCTCATGGATTGGCAAGATTAATATAGTAAAATGGCCATCTTACCAAAAGCAATCTACAGATTCAATGCAAGCTCCATCAAAATTTCAACTCAATTCTTCATAAACTCAGAAAGAGCAATTCTCAAATTCATTTGGAATAATAGAAAAACCTAGGATAGCAAACAATAAAAAAAAATTTCATGGGGAATCACCATATCTGACCTCAAGTTATACTATAGAGCAATAGTGATAAAAACCACATGGTATTGGTACAGAAACAGGCAGGTAGATCAATGGAATAGAATTGAAGACCCAGAAATGAACCCACACATCTATGGTCATTTCATCTTGGACTAAGAAACTAAAACTATCCAGTGGAAAAAAGACATTATAATGATGGTGGTTCAACTGGCAGTCAGCATGCAGTAGAAAGCAAATTGATCTATTCTTATCCCCTTGTACAAAGCTCATGTCCAAGTGGATCAAGGACCTCCACATAAAGCCAGTTACACTTAATCTAATAGAAGAGAAATTGGGGGTGATCCTCAAACACATGGGCACAGGGGGAAATCTCCTGAATAAAACACTAATGGCTCTAGATCAAGAATCAAAAAATGGGACCTCATAAAATTGAAAATCTTCTGTGAGGCAAAGGACACTATCAATAAGGCAAAATGGCAATCAACAGATTGGGAAAAAGACCTTTATCAAGTCTACAACTGGTAGAGGGATAATATCCAACATATACAAAGAACTCAGGAAGTTAGACTCCAGAGAACCAAATAACCCTATTAAAATGGGGTACAGAGCTAAACAAAGCATTCTCAGCTGAGGAATACTGAATATCTGAGAAGCAACTAAAGAAATGTTCAACATCCTTACTTATCAGGGAAATGCAAATCAAAACAATCCTGAGATTCCACCTCACACCAGTCAGAATGGCTAAAATAAAAAACTCAGGGGACAGCAGATGCTAGAGAGGATATAGAGAAAGAAGAACAGTCCTCCACTGCTGGTGGGATTGCAAGCTAGTATAACTACTCTGGAAATCAGTCTGGCACTTCCTCAGAAAATTGGACATAATACTACCTGAGGACTCAGCTATACCACTCCCAGCCATACGCAGAAGATGTTTCAACATGTAATAAGGACACATGCTCCACTATGTTCATAGTAACCTTATTTGTAATAGCCTGATGCTAGAAAGAACCAGATGTCCTCAACAGAGGAATGGATACAGAAAATATTGTACATTTATAGAATGGAATACTACACAGCTTTAAAAACAATCACTTCCTGAAATTCACAGCAAATAGTTGGAACTAGAAAATATCATCCTGAATGAGGTAACCTTGTCACAAAAGAATACACAAATGGTATGTACTCACTAATAAGTGGATATTAGGCAAAAAGATCAGAAAAGCCATAATACATCCTTGCCAAAAATACAGCCATAAAAAATCCTTGATGTTTCCAGGCCTCACAAGCACATTTACATCAGGGACTGAGGAAGAGTTGCCTCCCTACCACATAATGTCAATAAACATTGACTGTAAAGGCCATTGTCCTTCAAATTTATTACAGCTATGTTGAGCTACTTAAATACAAATTCACAATTCTCATCCTGAAGTCAGTCTTATTTTCTTACAGTAATTGAAAGTGAATGGATCTACTCTTAAGAAGGTTCTTTTAAAATCTCATTAAATTGCTACAACTTGGAAAGAGAAATAAAAGCTGATAGTTGACCATTTAGAGAAATGTCCTGCTTAAAGGTATTTGATTTGGCTGAATGTTGAGAGTTTTTTGTATGTCAAAATGAACTCAACAAAATCACTTTCTTCAATTTTTTACCAAGTCCGTCTTTCTAACTAAACTGTTTGCCCTTTAACATAGAAATTTCTACTTCATAGTCTGGTGTGTCAACACATATATGCACTGCTTGCATACAATAGGCATCAAATGCAAAGTGTGTATTGTGGAAGAGAGAGAAGATTATTTGATTTCTGAATTAGGGTAAATATAAATGGGTATGTATACAGTCATTTCTTCCCCTGAATGCCATTTGTCATCATTATGAAAATCAGACACTGTCATCAAATTCCAAGTGACCAACTGGGAGAGCTCCTATTTCATCAGCAGGGTTTTGTAAACTGCTACCAAGGTTCCGTTAGCAGCAGGACAGCTTCCTCCCAGAAACTGCACCAAACTATCTAGCCATAATCATCATGAAACTGATAGGGAGAGAGTTTATCCCATTACATTTCTAATAGGTAAAGGAATTTTCCAAACACTTATTCAAAATGAATACAAGTTTCTCTCTTGAAAATAAAAACTAGTGGGGTAGGGGATGGCTCAGAAGGTAAACTACTTGCCTTCCATCCTTCAGGAAGTTTCATCAGGAGTTCAACAACCAGAATCCAAATAATAAACAAACAAGCAAACTAGGACAGTAGGGATGGTCATAGCAGGATATGCCCACAGGTGTCACAAATGTTACAAGTTTCATCCACAATTTTCTCATTAGATTTAGGGCCTACTCTACAAAAACTGACTCAAAAAAATACTGTGGCATTAACAATTTTCCTTTGTATCTGGGGGTCTCTGATATTTTTAAAAATAAGGTTTCATAAGAATAAATATCCTAGACAAGGCTGAGTTTCTGACATTAAGTAATTCAACATATCAAGTCCTCTATGGTATAGATCATGCCATCTACAACATTATATCTGTTCTACCTTACCTCAAATATAGTATAAAACTGCCAACCCATACAAAATGATATGAAGATATGAGAAAGGAAAGGTAATCTAAAATTATTTTTTGTTTTATATTCTCTGGATCTATTTGAAAAGTATACATGTTCTGCTTGTTTACAGTTTTAACTAAGAAAAGTTTAAATTTTTTTCACAAAACTTATACATTTCACCCTGAAGTATGATATCTCACTGATTTTTCACTGTCATTGAATTTAATTTTCTCATCATATTTAAATATATAAACGATTTAAAAATTTCAAACTAAAAATAAAAAGATGGGTGAACATAATTCTCACAGTGAGTCTGAGACTGCAGAGATGCCACCATTTCCTCTCCTGTAGAGAGGAGACCACCATAAGCCTTCCCTTTGACAAGGAGCCCAATGACAACGGCACCTGGCCAGTGCAGCAGGAGGCCAGTGTTGGCTTTCTTACTCCCTTCTCTTTTGTCACATCCTTGTCCTCCCAAAATCCTTCCATGTCCCTCTAAGGAAATAAGCTGAGTTCCAAGTACCCAGAAAGTAAGGGACCACATATAGTCTCTTTTGTTCCTATTTTTTAAATTGAAAATAGATTCTTTTTCATAGAATATATTCTGTTTCCCCTCCCCTAACTCATGCTATCAGCTCCCCTGAACACCTACGCAAATCCAAAGCCTTTCTTTCTCTCTATTAGAAAACAAACAGGCATCTATTAATAACTAGAAGATAAAACAAACAAACCATAATAAGACAAACAAACAAAAGTCAAAAAAGAAGTACAAGAAACTCATGCAGACTTAAAAACACATACATTTGGATAAACAGGAATCCTGTTTTATAAAACATACTATACAATCATTCTATATAAACAAAAAGATCTGTATGGATTCAATAGTCAATCCTACCCTAACCTTCCTCCCCAGACTCAATCCTTATATCCCCATTCAACTTCAAAAGGCACCCATAGGGCATACCTGCCAGAAAGCCAGGTAAACTACCTTCAGACCTGTTCTCTCTCTGTTCCCCCAGATCTAGTCCCATAGGTTCATTCCCAGCTCTGCAGCAGAAGAGTCACAGCAGTCCTCCCCTCCCTTCTGCTCCTATCTCCTGTAGATCCCATAGATCTCCACCGCTCAGTTCACTCCTCTGTCCCAGACTCCAATCCAAGCATGGACATTGTGCTAACTCCACTCAGCGTATCAAGTAGGCTGAAGGCGTATCTACAGCTCTCCTACTGTTTCTGAGATTCAATATCCCCCCATCAGTTGCATCCTTAGCTCTATAGCAGGAAACTCACTGCAATCTCATTCTTTTTTGACCCTACTACCAACAGATTACAAAATCCTTCTCCCCAAAACTTCCTTTCCCCAAATCATCCCACCCAGCCTCCAACACCATCAGGCATGCCTGTGAACACATCAGTTGAGCAGGCCAGTAAAACAGAAAACACACAGCCATCACACTCTCCAAAAATCCAGAGAGGAAACACAAAACAAAAACAAAACACACACCCAACAAAAGACAAAACCAGAAATCAGAACCTAGAACTATCATCATCCCCTACCCAGATGCCAAGATACAAGTGTGAAAACACAAGCCGTATAATATCCAGGGTGGTGTGTCTCCACAAAAGGCCAGCTATTCTACCATAGCAGGCCCTCGATATTCCATTATAACTGAAGCACAAGAAGAAAACCTTACAACCAACTGGATGAAGATGATAGAGTTTCTTAAAGAGGAAATTAAAACACAAACTTATAATCGGAGGAAAACTATAAATCCCCCAAAATCTAAACAATTGAGGAAATGAATAAAACTGTTCAAGGCAAATAGAATCAATAAAGAAAACATAAAATAATGGAAATGGAAATTTGGTAAATGGATAAGTTAAAACTGATCTAGAACTACAGAGACAAGCTTCACTAACAAAATATAAGAGGTGGAAGAGAGAATCTCAAGCACTCAATACATGGTAGAAGAAATGAATGTATCAGTCAAAAAATGTTAAATCTAAAAATATCCTCACAGAAATCACTCAGGAAATCTGGAAAACTATGAAAAGACCAAATTCAAGAATAAGAAGAACAAAGGAAGTAAAAGAATCCCCACTCAAAGGCTCAAAAACTATTTTCAACAAAATGACAGAAGAAAAGTTTTCTAACCTAAAACACAGGTCAATAGAGTTACAAGGAACATACAAAACACCAGATAGGTTGGACCAGAAAAGATGTTTCCTTCTCTACATACTAATCAAAACACTAAACATATAGAAAAAAGAAAAAAATATTAAGGGGAAAGAACAAGAAATGTATAATGGAAGACTTATTCAAATGACACCTGACTTCTCAACAGAGACTTTAAAAAGTAGAAGGGCCTGAACAAATGTGCTGCAGACTCTCAGAGACCATAGATGTAAGATATCGAAGCCCATAGACCCAGAATACTATACCCAGCAAAACTTTCAATGACCATCAAAGGAGAAAATACAATATTCCACAAAAAGTCAAATTTAAACATTATCTATCTACAAATCCAGTCCTATAGAAGGTGATAGAAATAAAACTCCATTATAAGGAGGTTAACAACACCCATGAAACACAGGAACTAAGTATTCTCACATCAGCAAAATCAGAGGAAGGGAAATGTATACACACACACACACACACACACACACCAATGGTCGGTCACTAATAACAACATCAATGAAATAACAGGAATCAACAATCATTGGTTCTTGATATTTTACAATGTCAAAGGCTTCAATTCTCCAATAAAAAGACCAAGTCTAACAGAATGGATGGTAAAACAGTATATCAGAGTAAAGGGTTAAAAAAGGATATCCAAACCAAATGGATCTTAACAGCAAGCTGGTGTAGCCATATTCATATCAAACCAAATAGACTTCAAACCAAAACACTCACCAATAGATAGTTCATCCACAGAAAAACAAAATGGAAAAATAATGGAACTAACAAGCATTTATAAACCAAATGGATCTAACATTTTGGTTTATATTTACAGATATTTACAGAACACTTTGCCCAAAGAGAAAAGAATATACCTTTTTCTATCCACCTCATGGAACTTTCTCCAATATTGATTACATACTTGGACACAAAGCAAGTCTCAACAGAGACAAGAAAACTGAAATGACTCCCTGCATGCTATCAGACCACCACCAATTAAAGCTAGACATCAACAATAACAGAAACAACACAAAGACAAAAAAACTCATGAAAACTGAACAACTCTCTACTTAATAAAAAGTAAGTCCATGTAGAAATAAAGATTTTCTAGAATTTAATGAAAATAAATAGACAGTATACCCAAACTTATGGGGCACAATGAAAGCTCTAGTTAGAGGAAATTTCAGAGTACTAAGTACGTACACTAAAAAATTGAAGAGATCTCATATTAGCAATTTAACAGCATACTCAAAAGTTCTAGAACATTGCTTCTTTAGCAAGCATACCCAAAAGAAGTAGACAGCAAGACATAATCAATCCAAGGACTGAATCAATAAAATTGAAACAAAGAGAAAATACAAAGAATAGATGAAACATGATGATCCTTTGATAAAATCAGTATTATAGACAAACTTACTAAAAACAACAAGATACCCAAACTAAATAAAAAACACAAAAAGACTATCCAAACTAATAAAATCAGAAAGGAAAGGACACTTGAGGAAATCCAGGGAATCATAAGGACATACTTTAAAAACCTGTGATTCTCTAAAAGGTCAGATAAACATTTTAAATAAACCTATAACACCTAGGGAAACAGAATCAGCCACTAAAAATATCCCAATTATAAAAGGCACAGAGTCAGATGATTCTAGTGCAGAAGTCTACCAGACACTCAAAGAAGAGCTAACTCCAATACTCCTCAAATTATTTCACAAAATAGAAACAGGCCAACTCAGCTCAGTTTATTTCAAATAATGTGCAGTTAAACATGAACTTTGTCACCTTTCTGCCAAAGATGGCATGTACTCAAAGGCCTCCCTACCTTGCCTTCTGCAATAGCCCTCTTTAGCCCAGTTCTAAAGCTGATCTGAGCTTCTCACTGCCAGCAGCAACTGTGGCCATGCCAATCAGGTGCTCATCAGAAAGAACTACTGAAGCCATTATCTACATGCATGTCTTTCCCAAGGAGTTGAAAGAGACCAGCTGAAACAAACAAGCAACTGTTTTCTTGTCCTGGTGCAAAAGGAAAAACTAAACAAAGAAAATCAGCTCAGAACATCTCCTCCACAACAAAACAGTGTCCAACTCCTCTCCCTCCAACCCAGAGAGGAGGCTGTCCCTTCCAGTGCAGTTCCTACAGGCCCAGCTGAGCATGGCTGCAATGGACTAGCAGGCAGCACCTGCGGGCGTGGCTATTGGCAGGGCTTATCAAGGCTGGAGCTCCTGCTGAATGCTTGCCTCAGTGAATACATTTATAAGGCTTGCCACCTGTGTGAACCCTTTGGTGTCTATTGAAGTTTGACCTCTGATTAAAGTTTTTCTCACAGATGGGGCATTTATAGGTTTTCTCTCCTGTGTTTCTTGTGGTTTTTCTCAATTCATTTTCTCAATTTTCTCATGGTTGCTCAATTCGTTTTATGAGACCTCAGTTACCCTCATACTCAAACCAAATACTTAGCAAAGAAAAATAATTACAAAGTAATTTCCCTTATGAAGATAGATGTAAAATACTCATTTAAAAATTTGCAAACTGAATCCAAAAACAAACCAAAAAGATCATCCATGATCAGATGCTTCATCTCTGAAATGCAGGAATAGCTCAATATAAAAAAACAATAAATAATTAAGATAGTTTATAGCCAGTCCTTATACCTTGGGATAACCATAACCATGCAAGGGAAAGATTTTTAGGACAAAAACTTCATGTTATGAAGAGAGAAATTGAGGGAGATAAGAGATGAAAAGATTTCCTGTTCCAATGGATTGGAAGGATTAACATAGCAAAAATGGCCATGCTTACCATCTAAAGCAATCTACAGATTCAATGCAATCTCATCAAAATTCCAACACAATTCTTTACAGAACATAAAAGGATAATTCTCAACTTTATATAAAAAACTAAAAACCTTGGATAGCTAAATCAATCCTGAATTTTAAAAAAAAATGAAAACTGCTGGATGTCTCACTATTCCTGATTTCAAGTTGTACTGAGGTACAATGTGCTGGTCAAGCTGGGTATCATCATGTAGAAGAATGTATATACATTCATACTTAATACCGGACACAAGACTTAAGTCTAAGTGGATAAAAAACCTCAACTTGAAACCACATACACTGAACCTGACATAAGAGAAAGTGGGGAATAGCCTTGAATGTGTTGGCATAGGATACAACTTTCTGAACAGAACACCATTTGCACAAGCACTAAGATCATCAGTTAATAAATGGGACCTCATGAAACTAAAAAGCTCTGCAAGACAAAGGATGCCATCATTCAGACAAAGCAGCAGCCAGCAGAATGGGAAAAGATTTTACCAGCCCCACATCCAATAGAAGACTAATATCCAAAACATATAAAGAACTCAAGAAACTTGACATTAAAAAACCAAATAATCCAATTTAAAGATGGGATATAGTTCTAAACAGAGAATTATGAATAGAGGAATTTCAAATAGTTGAGAAAGACTTAAAGAAATGTTCAATATCCTTAGTCATCAGAGAAATGCAAAACAAAACTACTTTGATATTCTATGTTAAACTTGTTCAGAATGGCTAAGATTAAAAACACAAATAACAGCACATGCTGGTAAGGATGTATAACAAGGAGAACACTCCTCCATTGCTGGTGGGAGTGCAAACTTGTAAAGCCACTATGAAAATCAATATGGTGGTTCATCAAAAAGTTGGTAATCAATCTACCTCACAATCTAGCTATATCACTGCTGGTCATATACCCAAAGGATGCTCCAACCTACCACAAGGAAACTTGCTCAATCATGTTTATTGTGGCTTTATTCATAATAGCCAGAAACTGGAAACAACTTAGATGTCCCTCAACAGAAATGGATAAAGAAAATGCAGTACATTTATGCATTGGAGTATTATTCAACTGCTTAAAAAAAAATAACATCATGAAATTTGCAAGCAAATGGATGGAACTAGAAAAAAAATCATCCTGAGTGAGGTAAACTAGACCCAGAAAAATAAACATGGTATATACTCACTGATAAGTGGATATTGGTTAAATAAATGATAAACAATCTACAATCCATTGACCCAGAGAGCTTAGATAAAGAGGAGGGGTCTAATGGTGTGCCTGATCTTCCCATGAGAGGGAAATAGAATATATTTTATGAGGGGACACAGGACAAGTAGGGACAGGAGCCAGGGATCAGTAGGGGGTGATAGGGTGAAAGTAAAGAGTTCAGGGAGAGGTGGCTTGAACTGTGTGGCATTTGGGTGTGATGTGGAAGCCTAGCATAGTGCAAACTTCTGGAACTTATGAAGGTGATCCTATGAGAACACCTAGTAATAGGAGATACTGAGTCTCAACTGCCCATTGCTTGTCCAGGGTGAGGCTTCCAGTGGTGGGACTGGGTTTCATCCAGTTGAGTTGTTGGCCAAGGGTGTCCATGGAAACTCCCAAAGAACCCAGACTGTTGCTAAAACAAATGGTTGCTCTCTGCGAACTGACAGGGGGGCATTAGCAAGGACAACAACCACAAAACTCATTGAGCACAGATAAGTCAAATTGATGCCAAAATGGAGCCTTGGCCCCTACATTCCAGTCTCTTTAGTGTGTGAAGATACAGGTTGCTGAAAGAGAAACCTGGATGCCAGCCCAGTCACAAAACCTTTGAGTTACAATCTGTCCTGCCTATAAAATATGCTAGGGCAATGGTGGCAAGTAGCCAAGGATGTCTGGTTTTACTTAATACCCACTCCACACGAGGGAACTCATGATTAACACTGCTTGGATAACCAAGAACTGGAGACTAGATAGCCCAGAGACCTAGAGTAAAACCAAACACTACTAGTCTAAACAACAACAAAAAAAGTAATGAAAAAAAAAAAGACTCCTAATGATACTCTGCTATATTCACAGATCAACACCTTATCCACTCATCATAATCAGAAAGCAACTGGGAACAGCTACAGAGACCCACAACCATATATTGCTCAGGGAGAAACTCTAAGTGGGATGCCTCATTCAAACTCCTCACCCCTGAGCTCAGAGAACCCAGGGAAAGAAGAACCACAAAGATTGTAAAAGCCAGAAGGGATGGAGGACACCAGGAGAACAAGACCTTCTGAATCAACCAAGCATGGCCCACAGACACAAGCAGCAAACATAGGGCCTACATGCATTTGCACGAGGTCTTCTGCATATATTATAGCTATTAGCTCAGTGTTTTTATATGAGAGAGAGAGAGAGAGAGACAGACAGAGAGAGAGAGAGAGAGAGAGAACAATTAAGTTTTGTCTTTCCTGTTGCTTGGTGATTCCAATTAGATTATTTTATATATGTATATTTTTATGAAGCTACTACTATAATAGGTTTCTATATGATACCGTATGCAGACTTTTAACAGAGCATTTCTTCAGTGGGAAGCAAAAAATTCACACATAAGAAAATTCTGAAGATTTCTCCTTTAGACTTCTGCATGGGTAAATGCTGACTTTATGCAAAGAAATTAAACAGTCGAACCAGTGTGCTCATATTTCTTCCTTATTTTTCTCTCTATTTTTTATTAGAAGTAAAGATTGAGCAAGGATAGCTAGAGAACTGTAGAAAATAAGAATTCTCTGCCTTGACATAACTTTGTGTGGTATATTAGCAGGCCAGCAAAAGTATGCCTTAACGGAGTCTTCTGCGTCTCACAGCTTGGGCTCCAAAGGCCTTCTGCCCAGTGACTATGCACTCTCTATTTTCTTAAGTTGTACTCTAGATGATCATAAATGGTATGTAAATGATAAGCCATCTTAACATCATATGCATGTTAGGATTTAACCTGGTTGAGGATCAAATGCTAAACATGAGTGCAGTGACAGAAGCAATGAAAGATGGCAAACTTTAGCAATAAAATATTGTGTGTTCTTCACTGAAGGGAAAACAAGCAGAACTTAACATGGTGGCACTGGCTTGAAAACCCAACACTGGGATACCAGAGACTGTTGGATCCCTACAGGATGCTGGTCATTTAAGCTAGCCTATTTAGTGAAATTCAGGCAAGATAGAGACTTTATTCAAGGGAAAGATGGATGACACCTGAGGAACATCATCCAAGGTTGTCCTCTGATCTCCATATCTATAGGCACCTGTGCATACATGTACACCTGCATATGCATACAAGCATGCACAAATGAATAAGTAAACATACAAATACTACCATTGGAAGTCACTATTATAAATTGTGTATCTATCAGATACAGTACACTTGGAGTTAATGAAACTGGTTTGTATAGTATTCTTAATCAGCTGAAACAAAGGTAATATTCTGTGGTGACTATTTCATAGATATGAATACTGAAAGTTACGGGTTAATTTCACAGTAAGCCGGAAAGAGTTTGTGTAAATTACCAGATTCTTTCAACATTATTTGAGAATGATACTTTTAATTCCATTTTTGTTAACCTACTGTTTCACCAAAAGTGCTAATTAGAAGGGTAGGCTATTGATTTTTATACAATTTCACCATCATCTCCCTGGTCAAACCAGTTTTCCAGTCTAATAATGCTCCTTTCACATGGCATAAGAATTGCCTGAGACTTTGAAAGTACCAGAATGGTTTGACCTTTATTTGATAACCTAAAATAACTGTCCTCATTTCCAGAATTGCACCATCTTAAAATGTTTTCTTTTACCTTGTACCTCTGAGCACACAATTTTAAAATAGTGAAAGTAGCTGCAATTAAATGAAAAAATAACAAGATAGATTCAAAGCACGTTTACACTTAAGGAAGTATAAAATTAGATACTTAATACAATTTAGCATTGAGATTTAACACTAACAGAATTAGAGCAATCATTTGGAGTATGAAGTTAATGTCTGTGGCACATTTTTCCAAACTATGAATGGCTTATTATATACAATCTTTTACAGGAAAATCTATATAGGAAGAGGTAAATACCGATGTATAAAACATTTGTTTCAAACATCCCAAACACCAGATGCTCAAAATCAGAAACTCAAGAAAAGAAGCCAGGCTGAGAAAGGCTATTTTCTCTAACTTGCATAGGAGGGACAATACATAAAATAAATACATATATCTTATAAAAGACACAGATATATAATATAATATAAATGGAATTACCAAATCACTGTCATTTTCTTACTTGCTATTTTGCTTTTTAAAATGCATCACATTTTACAAGCTATTTCTCATGTTTTTAAAAATAGATGAGGCCAGAGAACTAGTCATTTTAAAATTAAAATTTCCTTCATAAATCATTCAAATCCCATATCATTTATAAAGAGACTGATGGGACCAGGAATGATGACTCAGAGCTGTAATCCCAGTACTGGGGAGGCTGAGTGGGAGGCTGAGGCCAGCCTCTACTACAGAGTGAGTTCCAGGCCAGCCTGACTACATTCTGAGAAGCTGACTCAAGAGAAATGTGGCCAGTCTTAAATAGTTTAGACTGTGTGACTTTACTTCTCGGGAGCCATCAAGTCTTCAACGAATTGTTCTCAGTGCTTCCTATGTGCTCTGCATTCCCACTTTCCCAGCTTGCCTACACCCACTCTCCTGTCCCTAAGCTCTTTCAATAATGCTTAATTCAAAATGTCATTGATTTTCATGAAATATTCCCTAATAAATCCTATAAGAGGTATGTAATCTTTTCCTACAATGCACCAAAATATGTTACTGCCCTATTTGTCTTTGTCACTGTTCTGTTGCTGTAAAGAGACACCATGACCAAGGTATTGGTCATACTCTTATAAATGAAAGCATTTAATTATGGGGGCGAAGACTTAGGTTCAGAGGTCTACTCCATTATCATCACAGCACCAGCCATGGTGCTGGAGAAGTAGTTGAGAGCTACATCCTGAGCAGAGAGGGGTGGGGAGGAGGGGAGGGAGAGGGGAGAGGGAGGGAGAGATGGAGAAGCAGAGAGACAAAGAGAGACAGAGAGGCAGAGAGAGACAGAGGCAGAGAGAGACAGAGAGAAACACATAGAGAGACACAGAGACACAGAGAAAGACAGAAACAGAGACAGTGAGAGAGAAGGAACCTGAGCCTGGCATGGACTTGAAATCTCACAGTACAGGCAGAGTGACAAGGTCACACATCCTAACCCTTCTACTCTTTCAGAGAGCATCACTTCCTGGTGACTAAGCATTCAAATATATGAACCTATAGGGGCGTTGTTATTTAAACCACCACACCACTCCTTAGCAACCTATTTTCTTTCTTTCTTGATCTAGAAGGGTTTTATCTTCCTCTTACCAAATTGAAAATATCTTAAGATAAGAAAAAATTTTAGTGATTCTGTTTTCCCAGTACCTAGCACTATGACTATAGTTTAAATTCTAAAAAATACTTTACACAATAGAATACTATAAAATGATTTAATATAGTCAATTTACTTTCAGAAATTTTCAATATACAATACACTCAATGCTAAAGTGTAAAATAACATAATTATTTTGTCAACAATTCAAATAAACCAATTGTCTTGGTATATTAATGATATTACAACAAAATACCAGATGCTTGCTATTTACAAACAAACAAACAAAAATCATTTCTAACACTTCTGGAAGCTAGAAGATTCAAATTAAGGCATTAGTAGCATCAGTGGTTAGTCTGGTCTTTGCTTTCACCACAGTACCCTGCTGCCATAACCCCTGAAAATTAAAAAATGCTCTCTCAGTAAAACTTAGAAAAAATGAGCCTGCTCCTGAAAACCCTTTTCTAAGAGCCCGGTGCCATCCATGGGGGCACTGCTCTTATCCCACATGTGACCCTGGAGGCCACCTCCTTGTACTGCCACCACACTACTGATTAGGTTTATAAAAACATTTAGAGGAGAGCATTTGCATTTGTCAAAGTTATGTGACCATTATACTTTTGATCACCAGTTGTGGAGAGAAGAAAACAACAGAATGTTAAAAATCTTTCTTGCAAGTCATATTAATACAACACGCAGGACAAAGCATTTTATGTGGAAAGATATAAGAGGAAATTTTGCAAAATACTGAAGTTTGATATCAACTCTGGACATTTTGATTTTCTTATAGTGCAGAAAAAATGTAAAAAGGGATATAGAAGCAGATGAAAAGAAACAATGTATACAATCCTAAGGAAAAGAAAGGTGCCAAACTACAAAATACTTATAAAGAAAGGTAATCTTGTGTCCTTTCTACTAAGCTACTAAGCTAACAAAGCTACTTAGGGTTTAACTCATGTGAACATAGGAACAAACCAAGTTGTGACTGAAGGGGCAGGCCTGTAATCCCAAGGTCTTGGAAGTAGAGAAGGATGGTAGTGTAAGGCTTACTTTAGCTACAGTGTGAGTTCAACGCCAGCCTGAGGGACTTAATGAGACTTTGACTCAAAATAAGAAGTAGAAGAGACTAAGGAAATAAATCAGAGATAAGGTGCTTGCCTAACACACATGGGGCCCTTGTTTCAACATCTACTTCTACAAAGAAAGGATTGCAAGAATAATGGGATCGAACAGTCAACAGCCCTGCCATATGGCATCGCCACATTGGCTCTAGAGGCTGAACCACAAGAACAATGTTGCCTTCCTGTACCAGAAGATAAGCCGGGCGTGGTGGCGCACGTCTGTACTCCCAGCACTTGGGAGGCAGAGGCAGGCGGATTTCTGAGTTCGAGACCAACCTGGTCTACAGAGTGAGTTCCAGGACAGCCAGGGCTACACAGAGAAACCCTGTCTTGAAGAAAAAAAAAGCTGTACCAGAAGATATTTCATACATAAATACATGATACACTAGGAAAATGAACATTTCTTTCCTAGCATACAGTAAATACTCACTAAATGCTCAAAAGGGAGAAGAATGAAGTGAAGCGGAAAGGGCGACAGAGCTCAGCGGTGGTACCTCAACACCATCTTTCTCAGGAAACCAAATGAACAGATAGAAAAGCTGAGAATAAGGGAGACAGCCTGAGTTAACTCTCACTTCAGACTTTGCGGTTACAATCCTAAAAATGGTATGCATTAAAAATACATTTAGCTACAGCTTCATGATAACTGCCATTATTTCCACTGAGTTACACAGTTGGAGATCAGGATTGTAATGTAAATTATGTCTTGACTCACTACACTTTTTATAAAGTAGCAGTAAAAATAAACATCTTCTTTAAGATAAAAATACATCCTTCTGCCTCTGCCACAGGAATACTGAAGGGTTAATCATATTTTAAAATATTAACTTTGTTTATATATTACATAATATTACCAATTTAATATTTCAAAATATTGTCCATCAGTATAAAGTCTAAATATAATGTTACTTAAATAAATTTGAAAGAGAGCAGGGGGAGTTTGAAAGGGTTTGAAGGGAATTAAGGGATAAATGTGGTAATTATATCATAATCTCAAAAGTAAAAAAAATATATGTAACAGTGTCTGTATGGCAAATTAATTACACCCAGAGTAACAATGACATATTTAATTGTTAAATTAATCCACTGATACTCAAAAAGAAATCACTGGTTTTAACACGTTTTTCTCTTTCTGTCTCTGTCTGGCTCTCTCTCTCTCTCTCTCTCTCTCTCTCTCTCTCTCTCTCTCTCTTTGTGTGTGTGTGTGTATGTGTGTGTGTGTGAAACTTAAAACAAATGAAATAGATCATATGATTTCTCAAATTTTTGGTTGTGAGTCTAGCCTTTAATGGTTGAGTCATCTCTCTAGTCCAACTACTCAATACCTTTTATTTAATTTACTTATTTACTTTACATCCCAATTCAGCTTCCCCCTCCTCCTCCCCTCCCTTCGTCCCTCTTACTTCCTCCTTCCTTCCATCCCCTCTCCCTTTCTCTTCAGAGAAGAGGAGGCCTCCCATGGATATCACTCTACATTGTCATATCAAGCTGCAGTAGGACTAGGTCAGACAAGGCAGCCCAATTAGAGTAAAGGGATCCAAAGGCAGGCAGCAGAGTCAGAGTCCAGTCATTAGGGATCCCACAAGAGCTGTTTATCAACAAAGATCACAAGTCCTATAAGATTGTATAATCCCATCTTGGTAATAAAAACATTGAATTTAGATACTTTATTCATAAAAATCAGAGACAGTAAGCTTAAAAAGACTAAAAACCAATGGTTTTATCTGATACACTGGAAATTTTTGTGTCATACAGCTTGTGTCTAACTTCCAAGTATAAGTTACTTGGAAGCTAATTTTTTTTACAAGCACTGACAGAAGGCATGGTTCAGTGTGGATCAGATATAAATCATTCTTTCTAAAAGAAAGAGACCATATACACAAATTCCTAACATAAAAGCTTAAAAATCTAGAACTTGATCATTTAATGGTGAATTGGGCATCTCTTAGAACACTTAAGTTGAAATAAAACCAAAGATTAAAACACAGAATTAGCACCCTGTGCACAAACTAAATTGGAGAACCTCAATGAGCATCAATCAATCCACTTGGAAAGGTGTAAAAAACACTCTCAAAAGCAAATTGTCTGTCTGTATTCTCTGGGAATAAAAGCTCTAAGTTAAGTAATATAATTCAAAATATATCACAACATGAATGTACTTGGAAACATGATTGCAATATATGTAAAGCAATATAATTCAAAATATATCACAACATGAAAGTACTGGAAACATGATTGCAATATATGTAAAGCACGTTATACATACCTTAACCCACTAAAATTTATTTTTAGGGAGAAAAATCCTCAGATGTGGCAGAGACATACAGTTGACAATGCTATCATTTATACTTTAATTCTCTTCTTTATGCAACCAGCACGAGATCATACATTGTCTGGTTCTGGAGAAGAGTAACTAACTACTTACTAGGCTGCCTGTTCCATTGGAGGATGAGCTGTTCCTCTTATTTACTCTCGGAATCTTGATTGCCCTCTTGTAACACACAGTAAGTCTGTATGTGAGCTTTCCAGGTGAAGACAAATAGTTTCCATGTCCTCCTTGAACCTTCTCAAGGCTAAATTTTCTTAGTTCATTTACTCTTTTATTGGTAGTACATTCATATCTTGTTACCTTATCTCCATCACAACCCAGCATATTACTTTTTTTCTTCTTTTTTTTAATTTTCTATATTCTTTGTTTACATTCCAAATGATTTCCCCTTTCCCGGTTACCCCCTCCCCATGTGTCCCATAAGCCTTCTTCTCTCCACCCATTCTCCAATCACTTCCCTCCTTTTTCTCTGTCCTGGTACTCCCCTACAAAGTTAGATCAAGCCTTTCCAGGATCAGGGCCCTCTCCTTACTTCTTCATGAGAGTCATTTGTTATGCTAATTGTGTCTTGGGTATTCAGAGCTTCTGGGCTAATTAATATCCACTTATCAGTGATTGCATTCCATATGTATTCTTTTGTGATTGGGTTACCTCACTTAGGATGATATTTTCCAGTTCCAACCATTTGCCTAAAAATTTCATGAATTCATTGTTTTTAATTGCTGAGTAGTATTCCATCGTGTAAATATACCACATTTTCTATATCCATTCCTCCATTGACGGACATCTGGGTTCTTTCCAGCTTTTGGCTATTATAAATAAGGCTGCTATGAACATAATGGAGCATGTGTCCTTATTGCATGCCGGGTAATCCTCTAGACAAGGCTGCCCTCTCTCTCCATATCTTTTCAATATAGTACTTGAAGTTCTAGCTAGAGCAATTAGACAACATAAGGATGTTAAAGGGATACAAAGTGGAAAGGAAGAAGTCAAATTATCACTATTTGCAGATGATATGATAGTATATTTAAGTGACCCAAAAAACTACACCAGAGAACTCCTACAGCTGATAAACAACTTCAGCAAGGGGGCTGGTTATAAAATCAACTCAAGCAAATCAGTTGCCTTCCTATACTCAAAGGATAAGAAGGCTGAGAAAGAAGTTAAGGAAATGACACCCTTCACAATAGCCACAAACAATATAAAGTATCTTGGTGTGACTCTAGCCAAACAAGTGAAAGATCTATATGACAAGAACTTCAGATCTCTGAAGAAGGAAATTGAAGAAGACCTCAGAAAATGGAAAAAATCTTCCATGCTCCTGGATTGGCAGGACTAATATAGTTAAAATGGCCATCTTGCCTAAAGCAATATACAGATTCAACGCAATCCCCATTAAAATCCCAACTCAGTTCTTCACAGAGTTAGAAAAAGCAATTCTCTAAAAAGCAATCTGCAAATGCATCTGGAATAACAAAAAACCCAGGATAGCTAAAACTATTCTCAACAGTAAAAGAACTTCTGGGGGAATCAGTATCTCAGACCTCAAGCAATACTACAGAGCAATAGTGTTAAAAACTGCATGGTATTGGCACAGTGACAGGCAAGTGGACCAAGGGAATAGAATTGAAGACCCAGAAATGAATCCACATACCTATGGTCACTTGATCTTCGACAAAGGAGCGGAAAACATCCAGTGGAAAAAAGATAGCCTTTTCAACAAATGATGCTGGTTCAACTGGAGGTCAGCATGCAGAAGAATGCGAATTGATCCATTCTTACCACCTTGTACTAAGCAGCATATTACTCTTAAGTGACAAACTCCAAATATATAGTCAGACTTTAACAGGATTCAGGAAAACCTGCCGTCCTGTATGCTAATTAGTATAGTGTTTTATAGTTTTATGGACAAAATCATTTATTAGTTAACATACATATTACAACCACAATTTGCAGCCAACATAACACAGATTGTCTTTGTTTCTACAAGTATAATATATTTTTATTGTACCTTTTAAAATTTAACTTAAAATCAGTTTAAAGGAAAGAAGAAAGCTGTGCCTGGTAACACAGGCCTCTGTTATTAAATAATTAGGATGTAAAACTGGAGGATCTTGGACTGACAGTCCTGGGTCACAGAACAAACACAGGTCAGCCTGGCCAGCTTAAGCGAGGTCTTGTCTCAAGTTTAAAAATATAAATAAATAAAATAAGAGAAGCTGAGTTCACTGAGCATATACAAAGCTCTGTGTTCAATGCTCAGTACCAGGAGGGGAAAATATGTATAAAAGAAATGTAGGCATATTAACACCTAAGTACTCTCTTGTTTGACCATTCTATTATTCCCTCATCTTTTAATCAATAAGAATTATTTTTACATCGTTTATCTGCTTTATTTGACACTCTTTGTCCTAGGGAATTCAGGCTTTAAAACAAACAAATAAAAAAAACTAAATCTACCCTAAACATATAAAAATATGCTATGATAGTCCAAAGACAAGCCTCAAAATACAGCAAAACTAGTTTAACTAACTTAAATATAAATATCGGTACATATTCTCAAAGTTACTACACAACTCATTGTGGAAGGTATGTTCTGATGTGATGAAACCCCCGTGGCATAGCTTACGGCTAAGTATCCCTGGGACATTTCCTGAAGCAGTAACAGGACACCACAGTGTCCCTCTTGCACCGCTTGCCAAGGTTAAAGTGAAGCGTACACTTCATCACTGACACATAAGGGAATGTTGTATCTGATAAACTTCTTCAGCTGTGGGCTGTACGTTCACTGCAAGTATTAATTAGTTTATCATCCCAAGTGGACCCTAATAGAAAAATGTCAGTTTTAACCTGTTTCACCACCACTAGAACAACCTGACTCAAACAATATCTGCTAATCATTTTAGTTTGCTAAAATAACATTAGATGATTTATCAGTATGTCTCTCTTTTCCAGTGGGGCAAGGTGGGAAAAATAGATGTAAACACCTTAACACAATGCTTACAATTCTCAGATTTGTTTCTTTAGCAAATGTAGTGGTAAATGAAATACTTCACATGGATAGGAATACACAAACTTCATGCCTATGTTCATCAATATAATATTAGTATTAATATTGTGGCCTTTAATAGTTTAATAATAATTTTTCTGACTTCAACAGTTTAATAAGTTAGTTTTACTGTGAGGAGGGTTTATTATTCATATCTTAAAACTAAAAAGATTTTGCAGACCAGCTCAATAGTGTCAAAGTAAGCAAGTCTATTAATAGAAGATAACATAAGCAATGTGTTTTATAATTAAATGGTTCATTGCATTTTAAAATGATTAGCATGAACAGAAATATATTTACATAAATTACATTGTTTCTCTCAAGCTATTATTAACTAGACCATGCATTTCAAGAGCTTACTGGGAAATATAATGTATATTCAAGTAAATAAACAGCAAATCTTTAACTCCTTCCATAGTAAATGTTTCATATTCTTTATTTGTTATCTGAGAAATACTAGCTCATAAATTATTCATAGTATAAAGCCAGATCTGTTACATCAGGTGTCAGATTAAATGAGGAGGCAGAAAACGCTGAGTTTATATGAAGTATTCATTAAACTTGGTGAACTCATTAAAGTATGTTAATTAGGTAATAGACAAAGGAACTTGGTATTTGGTAGAGATTGGGCACTGTTAATACCTTGCTTTGTGCTAATACCTTGGTTGTGGTTTTCCCCCTTAATGAGCACAAGGAAAAGCTGATTATTCCAAATGCAAAAAGAAAAAAAATATGTGTTACGTATTGGAAAAATTGCCCCAGGTGACAAAAGGAATGGCAGAGCAAAGGATCCAGCAGTGGAACAAAGAAGATATCTTTGCAAAGCTTCTAAATTTTTCCTTGATATGATTTTATGTCATGAGAATCTACAGGTTAGTTTTGATATTATAAAAATGATTTTATTGTTAGCAATGTTCGACTAATTCAGCTTCGTAATCCCATTGTTCATTATCCAGCATCACTAATATATGATACCTTTCCAGTTCATTATTTTGGAAGAGTTAACATTAAAAGCTTTAAAACCTGTGACTTTGGTTCTCACTTGAGGTAAAAAAATTCAAAAAGCTGTTCATTTCAATAAACTATTTTTCTATTAAAGAAGAGCTTTTGAAGGACTATGTTAAGGGATCTACACACCGGGGGGGGGGCAGGGTTGGGGGGGACAGTACTGAAGAGCTGGCCTTCTAGACCCTCCCTAGTGCATGGAGCAGTCTCACAGTCATGAGTGAATTGCTGTAACTCAGGTGTAATATGAGAGCTTCCTCATGCCAAAGGCAGCCATTCTTGAAAACATAAGTAAATATTTTCTAGACATCAAATGTCTTAATGTTTCACCTCTTGGGAAAGTCATATCCTATATATTGAGTTCTTATCTGAAGTCCCAAGAGCCCTGCATGGTGAAATCCACATTGAAATACTCTTTTATTCCATATGAATTCACCTGACTGCTTGTTGGCTCTATTCTTTTTGTAAAAATAGCTGCCGCTCAAAGCACCCTATAACTATACAAAAATTTACTAAGCCGAAAATGCAAAGGTCATGTTTAGATGGCAAAACAGAACATCACAGCTAGCTCCATTAAAAATGTGGCTCTACTCATGCCCATGGCCAAGACTGCTTTATCATCTATCTGGCTTGGTCACCGTTATACTAGATAGCCTCTCTGGTGTACAATTCTGAAAAAAAATACATTCGCTAAACTAAAATAAGGTTTTATGAGAAATTAAAGTTCATGATTGTAGCATTCATCATCAGTTCCAAGGGGATCTATTCATTCTATGGACAACACAGCATACATCAAAAGCTGCTGCTGTTTTAGGACAGATTCCACCTTTCAAAAATTACCCCAATCACACTCCCATAATTTTACTTACAGAAGTATACTCTTCCGAATTTAAAATAAATCACTTATTAAATTTTATGCAAGATTTATTTCTAAAAATATATTTCAAATTGTAATAACATTAATTAACATAAAAGAAAAAGAATATAGCTAAATAAAATGGGGGAGTTCCTTGACATCTTATATTGCGTCTCAGAGATTCAAAAATGTTGAAAATAAATAGGCATTCACTAAGAATAACAATGTATAAGTAAAGAATATGAAATTCTTTGTCAACAAAAGCAAAAACATAGTATATAATTTTCTAATGCTATAGCAACAGAGTATAGTTTAAAAATAGAAATATTAGAATTGGAGAGACAGTTCAGCAAAGCTCAGATTGCTCTTAAAAAGTACTGGAGTCATGTTCCCTGAACACAAGTTGGGCAGCTGCCTATGATGCCTAGATGAGGTTAACTAAGACAAACGCACAAAGTTTTTGTTTAAAAATGGGAAAACCAAAAATGAGATTAAATACACACACACTAAGCTTGAACAATAAGAAATAAAAGTTTCCCACATATAAATATTGTCTTTAAAATTCTTAATATTATATTCACAGCATTTTTTGACACAATGAAAAAGCTTTAATTGGCTACAAATAAAAAAGGGCATAGAGATACAATTCATGAAGAAAAATAATACTGGACAAATAAATATACAATGTTAATATTCAAATAAATGTTAATTAATCCAACAGAAATATTTATTTTTCTCTTTAAAGTATCATGTATATTTTAAAAACAATTTACAGTCTAACAAAGGAAATATTTGTTTGTTTTTCATAAATGAGCTGCAAGAAAATATAGTCATTCACAATAAAGTCTATATGAATATAAAGTGTTTCCAAAAGATACAAAAAATACCTTAGCAAATTTTAGCAAATTATCTAGGCTGATTAGATGACAGGATTTTTTTTATAATATGCCTATCCTAATTTATTCATCACATTTTAGAGAGAAGTAGGTCCTGCACTTGCAGGCCAGCTTGCATTCCTGTCTCAGAAGCCCCACACCCACTGCTGAGGCTACTCCTGAGTTGGGGAACTGGAATAAAGAGGAAGGTATTGATAGGCACAAAGTCCCACCAGCCCAGGGTTTGGTAGGGTCTGGAGCAACAGAAAATCTTCAATATGCAGGTGGGGACCACAAAGAGCCAGGACTCCTCCAGGAACCCCTCTGGGTTCCTGATTTTGTGGTGAAACAGAGGGTATGAAGATATTCTTAATGGACCATTCCCCGCATTCTTGCTTTTAACATCTTAAAATATAAACTGCAGATCTAGATGATAAAGTTTGGTGTGGCAATAGATGTCATAGTCTCTAAATATGCAGAAGGGGTGGTATTTACAACAAATCACTGAACAGGAAACTATAACATCTCTAGATAGCTGTTATCTCTGGTCACACATTCAAAAAAATGTTTTCCATTAATTTAGTCTTTACACATAAAATACTTGATTTTACATTTTATCAACATTAAACTTTTACCAAGATTGAATTATCAGTGTTAATGACCAAGTGACCTTTAGGTATTTTAGGTACATTGATAGCCCAGACCAAACTACACTGCTATGCTACTCATTCCATCATATTAACTTTTATCACAAGATAATTGAGATATTCAAAGTGATTGCATATTATATTAGGAGAACACTATTAACAAGGATCAAATAAAAATCCAAATTAGAATGCTATGGCTTTTATTTCTGCTTTCCTGTTTTTAGTACAACCACCACTTTTGAAAATAGTTCCTAAATGAAGCCTAAATTTTCAGAAGTATAGTAAAGGACCTCAATACAAAGTGTTCCTCAAGATCATATTTCTTTGTTTCTGAAAAAAATAATGGCAAGAAGTGTTGAGGTTTGGCCTTGCTGTCTATTATAATGCTAAGCACAGGCCCCCTAAGACCTGGAGTCTGCATGTAGACCTCACCTGGCTGAGACGTAAAAATGTTTCTAGACACAGCTTCAGCTATACACAGCCTGTAAATCTTGCTGGCTACAGAATCCTCAAAATTCATCATACCACCCTTTCATATGACATAAACCAAGATTTACTACAATTTGTTTATTGACCAAACTAACTCTTTAAAAAAGACAGTTGTGTTTCATCTGCTCAAACAAGGAACAAAAAATTCATTCTTAACTGACCTGTGCACACTCCATACAAATATCTTTATAGAACTAAATATTGGTTATAAGGTTTGTGTACTACAAAATGAAACACTAAGAGGGCAGTTCTGACAAGAGTCACCCTCAGGGCTGCTGAGATGACCTGCTGTTTCAGCTCCCTGCATAATCCTGTCTCAACTGGTACTATTTGCAGAGACTTGCTTTAAGAGTAGCTTTAGGATCAGGGTCCTCTCCTTCCTTCTTCTTGGGAGTCATTTGATATGTGAATTGTGTCTTGGGTATTCAGAGTTTCTGAGCTAATATCCACTTATCGGTGATTGTATTCCATGTGTGTTCTTTTGTGATTGGGTTACCTCACTGGAGAAGTCCCTGATCCTGAAAATGCTTGTTTCAGCATTGTAGGGGAATACCAGGACAGAGAAGTAGGAGGAAGTTGATAGGAGAATGGGGGCAGAGGGAAGAGGGCTTAGGGAACTTATAGGAAGGGGGGAACCAGGAAAGAGAAAATCATTTGGAATGTAAACAAAGAATATAGAAAATAACAAAAGAGTAGCTTTAGCATCTGCTGTCCCCTGAGTTTTCGATCTTAGCCATCCTTACTGGTGTGAGGTAAGATATCAGGGTTATTTTGATTTGCATTTCCCTGATTATTAAAGATGTTGAACATTTCTTTAGGTGTTTCTCTGCCATTCAATATTCCTTAACTGAAAAACTGTTGTTTAGCTCTGTACCCCATTTTTATAAAATAGGGTTATTTTATTCTCTGAAGTCTAACTTCTTGAGTCCTTTGTGTATATTGGATATTAGCCCTCTATCAGATGTAGAATTGGTAAAGATCTCTTCCCAATCTGTTTATTGCTGTTTTGTCCTATCGACAGTGTCCTTTGCCTTACAGAAGCTTTGTAATTTTATGAGGTCCCATTTGTTGACTCTTGATCTTGAGCACAAGCCATTGGTGTTCTGTTCAGGAAAATTTCGCCTGTGCGCATGTATTGGAGGCTCTTTCCCACTTCCTCTCCTATTAGTTTATCTGAATGGCTAAAATCAAAAACTCAGATGACAGCAGATGCTGGTGAGGATGTGGAGAAAGAGGAACACTCCTCCATTGTTGGTGGGATTGCAAGCTGGTATAACCACTCTAAAAATCACTCTGGCAGTTTCTCAAAAAAAAAATTGGATATAATATTACCTGAAGATCCAGCTATACCACTCCTGGGCATTTACCCAAAAGTTGCTCCAGCATATAACAAGATCACATGCTTCACTATGTTCATAGCAGCCTTATTTATAATAGCCAGAAGCTGGAAAGAACCAAGATGTCCTTCGACAGAGGAATGGATAAAGAAAATGTGGTACATTTACACAATGGAGTACTATGCAGCTATTAAAAATAATGAATTCATGAAATTCTTAGGCAAATGGATGGAATTAGAAAATATCATCCTGAATAAGGTAACCCAATGACAAAAGAACACACATGCTATATATTCACTGATAAGTATATATTAGTTCAGAATACCCAAGACACAATTCACAAACCACATGAAGTACAAGAAGAAGGAAGACCAAAGTGTGGGTACTTTGGTCCTCCTTAGAAGGGGGAACAAAATACTTACAGGAGAAATAGAGACAAAGTATGGAGTAGAGACTAGGGGAAAGGCCATCCAGAGACTGCCCCACCTGGGGATACATCCCATATACAGTCACCAAACCCAGACACTATTGTGGATGCCAACAAGTGCTTGTTGACAGGAGCTTAATATAGCTATCTCCTGAGAGGCTCTGCCAGAACCTGACAAATACAGAGGCAGATGCTTACAGCCAACCATTGGACTAAGCAGGGGTCCCCAATGTAGGAGTTAGAGAAAGGACTGAAGGAGCTGAAGAGGATTGCAACGCTGTAGGATGAACAATATCAAACAACCAGATCCCCCAGAGCTCCCAGGGACTAAACCACCAACCAAAGAGTATACATGGAGGGACCCATGACTCCAGCCACATATATAACAGGATTGCCTTGTTGGGCATCAATGGGAGGAAAGCTCTTGGTCCTGGGAAGGCTTGATGATGCCACAGTGTAGGAGAATGTGAGGGTGAGGAGCTGGAAATGTGAGGGTGGGAGAACACCCTCATAGAAGGGGGAGGGGGTGGCATAGGTGTTTCTGGGGAGGGGGAAACCATGAAAGGGGATAACATTTGAAATGTAAATTTTTAAAAATCCAAAAAAAAAAAAGAGCAGCTTTAGAATGGACTGCTAATCCCCATGACCTCAGCTCAACCACCCTTTAAGACTGAGTCAGAACTTTAGTTAAGCTCTGAACTGTCTCAACACAAAAAGACTGAACAATAAATAATGCCAACTATTATATTTTGACTTAACCATTTTTCCAGTTTTCTTTTGGGTCCCAAACAGAAATTGTTCACCCTAATTCAGCAAAAATCAATTATAAGAAGACCATCTTCTCGATCCCTTAAATTGGGCTACATGGTTTTGCTCTTTTTATAAATTATAGATATATTGTCATTTTAAGGGATAATTTATAGATAATTATGGTCTTGGACAGGGAAGAAACCAAATAGGGGGCTTACACTCAGGGATTTCTATTTTTCCTTTCCTCTTCTCTATCCTTCTTTATTTCTTGGGTAATAGGAAAGGGGATAGAGGAAAAGGAGAGATATAGTAATATTATAAGAAATTAGACAAATAGGGATAGGTTAGTAAATCTGTTCTACTCTTAAACAGAAATATTTTATAGCCATATTCTTACATTGGCAGATATCTTTATATTTTGATGAAAATTGAGGTTATATTTTGTTACATTGATATGAAATTTTTGATATTGATACAAGTCACTTATACAGACTTGTATTTTTGATATTGATACAGATTCATTGGTATAAATCTTTGTATATTAATACAAAATTCAAAATTAATTTTATTAGTCTTAGATAGGCATTGTGCCTATAAAACTCATTTAAGAATCCAAGACTTAGACCCAATCTTTTTAATAGCTGCTATTAAAAACTATAGAATAATTAAATAATATAAGTTAAGAGTCAAACTCATGGTAATATTATATTCTCATGTAGTTAATTATAATAATAAAATAATAAAATGCTTTCAAGGTTACTCGAATAGTAAATAGCTAAAAGTAATCAAGTTTAACAATTCAGTTCTGCTATATATAGACAGATGGTCTTCAAAAGGATCAGAGATTATTTCATTATTATAAGATCTTTTGACTAAAAGACATGTCTGATCCTGATAGTACTCCCATTCCACTTCAAAGAAAGTGATAGGCATCAATACCTACAATTGGAGTTTCTTTAGTTTTGACAACTAGCCACTGGACAAGAAATGCCCTTATTTTATCTACAGACAGAATGTTGTCCAAAAAAGACAAGAGATGGTTGACTGTTAAGCTCTGTCAAGACAGGATAAGCTAGTCTTTCATAATTCCTGCTTTGTTTCACTTAAGGTCTTTCAGATGTTCTGGGACAGACAGCTGAAAGTAGATGCTCCAATGTTATAAAAAATATTAGGGACTATCTGGACAGTCACTTGTTTCTGCCAATTGTTTCAATTTTAGAAGCTGTGTTCCTGCATAGTCTACATACTAAAATATTTATTCCTTCTCAAATCTCATAAGAGATTTGAGACTAGTTAGTTATAGTCTCACAATTAAACTTAAGTTATTTAATATTAAAGAAAATGTTCGAGGTTCCAGTCCTGAGGCCTCTGGCGGGAGCCTTCGGGATCCAGAAGAGCCTGGGCTGCAACGTCACATCTCCAGGTCCTGCAAGAGGCCAGAGGGTCACCCGGGAGGCCGGCTAGGAGGAGTCAGTGTGCTCTGGTGAGTCCAGCAGGTCCCAGCGGGAGCCTTCAGGTGTCTGCTTCTGATCTGAACAGCCTGGGCCACAGCACTCAGTCTCCAGGAAGTGCAAGAGGCCTGATGAACACCCGGAGGCAGACTGGGAGCTCACAGCTTGCTCCAGCAGCATGGAGCTTAGGTTCCAGTCCTGAGGCCTCTGGTGGGAGCCTTCAGATCTCCGCTTCAGGATCCAGAAGAGCCTGGGCTGCAACACCACATCTCCAGGACCTGCAAGAGGCCAGAGGGGCACCCAGGAGGCCGGCTGGGAGGAGTCAGTGTGCTCTGGTGAGTCCAACAGGAGCCTTCAGGTGTCTGCTTCGGGATCTGAACAGCCTAGGCCACAGTACCCTGTCTCCAGGCAGTGTAGGAGGTCAGCTGTGCACCAGAGGCCACCTGGGAAAAGGCAGCTCACACTGGTGAGTCCAGCATTGACAAGACCAACTAACACCAGTGAGAACTAGATGGCAAAAGGCAAACGCAGGAATGTCACTAACAGAAATCAAGGCAATATGGCAGCATCTGAACCCAATTCTCCTTTAACAGCATGTCCTGGATGCCCCATCACACCAGAAAAACAAGATTTGGATTTAAAATCACTGGTCATGATGCTGTTACAAGAACACATGAAGGACATACTTAAAGAAATTCAGGAGAAATGGATCAAAAGTTAGAAGCCCTTACAAGGGAAACACAAAAGTCATTGAAAGAAATTCAGGAGAATAAAAAAGCCAATAAGGAAGAAACGCAAAAATCACTTAAAGAAATACAGGAGAACTTTGGTTAATAGACTGAGGTCATGAAAGAAAAAACAAAAAAATATCGTAAAGAATTACAGGAAAGTACAAACAAGCAAGTGAAGGAGCTAAGCAAAACCATCCAGGATCTAAAATCAGAAGTAGAAACAACTAAGAAAACTCAAAGGGAGACAACTTTGGAGATAGAAAACCTTGGGAAGAAATCAGGGGACATAGATGCAAATATCAACAACAGAATACAAGAGATAGAAGAAAGAATCTCAGATGCTGAAGATACCATAGAAACCATGGACTCAACAGTTAAAGAAAATGCAAAATGCAAAAAGCTTGTAACCCAAAACATCCAGGAAATCCAGGACACAATGAGAAGACCAAACCTAAGGATTATAGGCATAGATGAGAGTGAAGATTTACAACTTAAAGGGCCAGAAAATATCTTCAATAAAATTATGGAAGAAAACTTCCCTAACCTAAAGAGAGAGATGCCCATGAATATACAAGAAGCCTACAGAACTCCAAACAGACTGGACCAGAACAGAAATACCTCCCGTCACATAATAATCAAAACCCCAAATGTACTAAACAAAGAAAAAAATATTGAAGGCAGTAAGAGGAAAGGCCAAGTAACATATAAAGGAAGACCTATCAGAATCACATCAGACTTCTCACCTGAGACTATGAAAGCTAGAAGAGCATTGGGCAGATCTCATGCAGACTCTAAGAGAACACAAATGCCAGCCAAAACTACTATACCCAGCAAAACTCTCAATCACCTTAGATGGAGAAACTAAGATATTCCATGACAAAACCAAGTTTACCCAATATCTATCCACAAAACCAGCCCTACAAAGGATAATAGGAGGAAAACAGCAATAAAAGGAGGGAAACTTCACCCTGGAAAAAGCAAGATAGTAACCTTCTTTCATCAAACCCAAAAGAAGTTAACCAATCAAGTTTAAAAAATAACATCAAAAATGACAGGAAATAATAATCACTATTCCTTAATATCTCTTAACATCAATGCACTCAATGCCCCAATAAAAAGACATAGACTAACCGACTGGATACGTAAACAGGACCCTACATTTTGCTGCATACAGGAAACATACCTCAGGGTCAAAGACAAACACTACCTTAGAGTAAAAGGCTAGAAGACATTTACAAGCAAATGGTCTCAGGAAACATGCTGGAATAGCCATTCTAATATCAGATAAAATTGACTTTCAACCCAAGTCATCAAAAGAGACTCTGAGGGACACTTCTTGCTGGTCAAAGGAAAAATACCACAAGAAGAACTCTCAATCCTGAACATCTATGCTCCAAATGCAAGGGTACCATCATTCATAAAAGAAACTTTATTAAAGCTCAAAGCACACATTGCACCTAACACAATAATTGCGGGTGACTTCAACACTGCACTTTCCTCAATGGACCGATCAGGAAAACAGAAACTGAACAGGGACACAGTGAAACTAATTGAAGCTTTGGACCAATTAGATTTAACAGATATATATATAGAACATTCTATCCTAAAGCAAATCAATATACCTTTTTCTCAGCACCTCATGGTACCTTCTCCAAAATCGACCATATAATTGGTCACAAGACAGACCTCAACAAATATAAGAAGATCGAACTAATCCCATGCCTCCTATCAGATCACTATGGAGTAAAAGTGGTCTTCAATAGCAACAAAAACAACAGAAAACCCACATGGAAACAGAACAATATTCTACTCAATGATACCTTGGTCAAGGAAGAAATAAAGAAATTAAAGACTTTTTAGAACTTAATGAAAATGAAGACACAACATACCCAAATCTATGGGACACAATGAAAGCAGTGCTAAGAGGAAAACTCATAGCCCTGAGTGCCTCAGAAAAGAAAATGGGGAGAGCATACACGAACAGCTTAATGACACACCTGAAAGCCCTGGAACAAAAAGAAGCTATTTCACCCAGGAGGAGTAGAAGGCAGGAAATCATCAAATTTAGGGCCAAAATCAATCAAGTAGAAACAAAGGGAACCATACAAAGAATCAACAAAACCAGGAGCTGGTTCTTTGAGAAAATCAACAAGATAGATAAACCCTTAGCCAGACTAACCAAAGGGCACAAAGACAGTATCCAGATTAACAAACTTAGAAACGAAAATGGAGATATAACAACGGAAACTGAGGAAATTAAAAAAATCATTAGATCCTACTACAAAAGCCTATACTCAACACAACTGGAGAATCTGGAGGAAATGGACAGTTTCCTAGAGTGATATCAGACACCAAAACTAAATCAGAATCAAATAGATCATCTAAACAGTCCCATAACACCCGAAGAAATAAAAAGGGTCATAGAAAGTCTCCCAACCAAAAAAAGCATGGGACCAGATGGCTTCAGTGCAGAATTCTATCAGACCTTCATAGAAGACCTAACACCAATACTCTTCAAACTATTCCACAAAATAGAAACAGAAGGAACTCTACCCAACTCTTTCTATGAAGCCACATTTACACTGATACCAAAACCACACAAAGATCCAACTAAGAAAGAGAACTTCAGGACAATTTCTCTTATGAATATTGATGCAAAAATACTTAATAAAATTCTTGCCAACCGAATCCAAGAACACATCAAAACGATCATCCACCATGATCAAGTAGGCTTCATCCCAGGGATGCAGGGATGGTTCAATATAAGGAAATCCATCAATGCTATCCACCACATAAACAAACTCAAAGAAAAAAAAACATATGATCATCTCATTAGATGCAGAAAAAGCATTTGACAAAATTCAGCATCCTTTCATGCTAAAAGTCTTGGAAAGAACAGGAATTCAAGGCCCAGAACTAAACATCGTTAAAGCAATATACAGCAAACCGGTAGCCAACATCAAACTAAACAGAGAGAAACTTGAAGCAATCTCACTAAAACCAGGGACTAGACAAGGCTGTCCTCTCTCTCCATATCTTTTCAATATAGTACTTGTAGTTCTAGCTAGAGCAATTAGACAACATAAGGAGGTCAAGGGGATACAAATTGGAAAGGAAGAAGTCAAATTATCACTATTTGCAGATGACATGATAGTCTACTTAAGTGACCCGAAAACCCACCAGAGAACTCCTACAGCTGATAAACAACTTCAGCAAAGTGGCTGGTTATAAAATCAACTCAAGCAAATCAGTTGCCTTCCTATACTCAAAGGATAAGAAGGCTGAGAAAGAAGTTAGGGAAATGACACCCTTCACAATAGCCACAAACAATATAAAGTATCTTGGTGTAACTCTAACCAAACAAGTGAAAGATCTATACGACAAGAACTTTAAGTCTCTGAAGAAGGAAATCGAAGAAGACCTCAGAAAATGGAAAAATCTTCCATGCTCGTGGATCGGCAGGATTAATATAGTTAAAATGGCCATCTTGCCAAAAGCAATCTACATATTCAACGCAATCCCCATCAAAATCCCAACTCAGTTCTTCACAGAGTTAGAAAAAGCAATTCTCAAATTAATCTGGAATAACAAAAAACCCAGAATAGCTAAAACTATTCTCAACAACAAAAGAAATTCTGGGGGAATCAGTATCCCTGACTTCAAGCAATACTACAGAGCAATAGTGTTAAAAACTGCATGGTATTGGCACAGTGACAAACAAGTGGACCAATGGAATAGAATTGAAGATCCAGAAATGAACCCACATACCTATGGTAACTTGATCTTCGACAAAGGAGCCAAAAACATCCAGTGGAAAAAAGCCTTTTCAACAAATGGTGCTGGATCAATTGGAGGTCAGCATGCAGAAGAAGGCGAATTGATTCATTCTTATCTCCATGTACTAAACTTCACTCCAAGTGGATCAAGGACCTCCATGTAAAACCAGACACACTGAAACTAATAGAAAAGAAACTGGGGAAGACCCTTGAGGACATGGGCACAGGGGAAAAGTTCCTGAATAGATCACCAATAGCTTAAGCTCTAAGATCAAGAATTGACAAATGGAACCTCATAAGATTACAAAGTTTCTGTAAGACAAAGGACACTGTTAAAAGGACAAAACCGCAACCATCAAATTGGGAAAGGATATTCACCAACCCTACATCTGATAGAGGGCTAATATCCAATATATACAAAGAACTCAAGAAGTTAGACCCCAGGGAATCAAATAACCCTATTAAAAAATGGGATACAGATCTAAACAAAGAATTTTCACCTGAAGAAATTCTGATGGCCGAGAGGCACCTTAAGAAGTGCTCACCATCATTAGTCATTAGGGAAATGCAAATCAAAACAACCCTGAGATTTCACCTTACACCAGTCAGAATGGCTAAGGTCAAAAACTTCAGGAGACAGCAGGTGTTGGTGAGGATGTGGAGAAAGAGGAACACTCCTCCACTGCTGGTGGGGCTGTAAGATGGTACAACAACTTTGGAAGTCAGTCTGGCAGTTCCTCAGAAAACTGGACATGACACTTCCGGAGGACCCTGCTATACCTCTCCTGGGCATATACCCAAAGGATTCCCCGGCATCCAATAAAGGCACGTGCTCCATTATGTTCATAGCAGCCTTATTTATAATAGCAGAAGCTGGAAAGAACCCAGATGCCCCTCAAAGGAGGAATGGATACAGAAAATGTGGTATATTTACACAATGGAATACTACTCAGCAATTAGAAACAATGAATTCACAAAATTTTTAGGCAAATGGTTTGATCTGGAAAATATCATCCTAAGTGAGGTAACCGAATCACAAAAGAATACACATGGAATGCAATCGCTGATAAGTGGATATTAATTAGCCCAGAAGCCCTGAATACCCAAGGCACAAATCGCATAACAAATGACTCCCATGAAGAAGTATGGAGAGGGTCCTGATCCTGGAAGGGATTGATCTAGCATCGGAGGGGAATATAAGGACAGAGAAAAAGGAGGGAGGTGTTTGGAGAATGGATGGAGAGAAGAAGGTTTATGGGACATATGGGGAGGGGGGATCCGGGAAAGGGGAAATTATTTGGAATGTAAACAAAGAATATAGAAAATAAAATATTAAAAAAAGAAAATGTTCTAGATTTCAAAAGATGGTTTTCAGATGGTAATATAAATTAAAATCAACAATGATGGAGATACAGAATTGTAAACTCTTTCAATTAAGATAGATGATAAAGTACTTTATCTAAATATCCAAATACAATACCTTAATGTTAGAAATATATATCAGACCTTATAATTTTCATAATTCTTATCTTTGTATTCAATTTATATCTGAGAGAAAAGGAGCATTTTATTAGACAAAAAAGAAAATTATTGAGGTTTGATCTTGCTGTCTACTGTAATGTTAACTTCAGGCCCCTAAGATCTGGAGTCTGCAAGTAGACTCAGATGATCTTGGACCTAAGTTATTCTGATGGTAAATAAAAATGCCAACAGCTAAACGCTGGGAAGAAGAAACATAGGTGGGGTTTAGGTTTCCTGGGCTTGGAGTCAGAGGTGAACCACAAGGAAAGGAAGAAGGTGTAGGAGGAGAAGCTACCTTGGTTTAGGATAAGAAAACAAGGCCCTGAGAGTTGGTCAATTGGAGTTAAGAACAATTCAGATGAAACATAGTAAGTAATAATTCAGGGTCATCTATAGAAACTAGAGTCTATTAATAGAGGATAGGTATCTGCTCAGCTCTTGTGTTGTCGAAGGCTTACTGGTTATAAAGTTCATATAAAGGTTATAAAGGTCATATATGTTTTTTATCCAGGAACTAATTGGTCTAAGGCAGGTTATGGATTAAATAATTTTAACAACAAAATAGAAACAAATTTTATAAACAATCTATTACTAGAAGAAGCTCATGAAATCACAAACTATATAGACTCTACAATCTATAAAAACATAAAGATCTTTTATCATATCCAACTGCTGTATTTTTAAAAAGTACAGAATTTTACAATATTTCATTATCAGCACTTCTGGAAAGGATGAAACAAGTGAATTTTTAAAATGTGCAGATAAAGCAAACTTTTATTAATATTTCAAACTAGTAATAGCACACCGATCATGTAATTTTATATTCTGAAAGAATATCCTACATCCCCCAAAGTACTGTTTACACAAGAGCAGTACTGGGAACTTCTAGCATAATACTATCCTTTTTCATCTAATTTGCAAAAGTAATTTACTGTGTTATCTAATGGTGCCTCCACAAGGACACACAGCTGGACAGGTAAGACAATATGCTCTACCTATGTTATCAGGTTTATGAATGTCTTTCTTCTCACTTGGAAAACAAAGAGAAACAGGTTGAAGATGACCACCCTCACCAACTTTTTTTTAAATCAATATATGATTCAAAACAAAATTGATCTGCCTGCAGAAACTTAGGAATTTAGGACACATAGAAACAAGAGAGTTATCATCTTGGAGACCAATAGGTAACTGCTACTGATGATTCATTTGCTGGTTCAATATCTGGATAAAATGGAAAAACAACACAAACAAAATCCTCTGGAATATTGTTTTCTTAAATATTTATGTTAAATATTTTATTATTTATTATTTTTATGTGTATGAATGTTTTGCCAGCATGTATATTTGTGCAACAATATATGCAGTGGCCACTGGGGCCAGAAGTGGATGTCAGATGCCCTGGGAAGTTACTGACAGTTGTGAGCACTGACATGGGTGCTGTGAATCAAACCATGGTCCTCTGGAAAAGCAGGTTTTGGACTTTCCCTCCAGTTTCCCTACAAACTTTTAAATATGCATGTGAAAGATTTGTTTAGACTTAATGTACTTCTTTTTTATTTATTTATTTCTTAATATTTTTATTTTCTATATTCTTTGTTTACATTCCAAATGATTTCCCCTCCCCGGATCCCCCCCCTCCCCATATGTCCCATAAACCTTCTTCTCTCCATCCATTCTCCAATCACATTCCTCCTTTTTCTCTGTCCTTATATTCCCTTCCAATGCTAGATCAATCCTTTCCAGGATCAGGACCCTCTCCATACTTCTTCATGGGAGTCATTTGTTATGCGATTTGTGCCTTGGGTATTCAGGCTTCTGGGCTAATTAATATCCACTTATCAGAGATTGCATTCCATGTGTATTCTTTTGTGATTGGGTTACCTCACTTAGGATGATATTTTCCAGACCAAACCATTTGCCTAAAAATTTTGTGAATTCATTGTTTCTAATTGCTGAGTAGTGTATGTGCATGTATATATAGTCAAGTACAAACTATATTGAAATCTAATTATCCCTGGTCAAAATGACCCAGGACCTATCAGTCAATTAACCTAGAAAATATCATACTGAGTGAGGTAACCCAATAACAAAAGAACACACACAGTATGCACTTGCTGATAAAAGGATATTAGCCCAAAAGCTCAGAATAACCAAGATACAGCTCACAGACCACATGAAGCTCAAGAAGGAAGACCAATGTGTGGATACTTTGATCCTTTTTAGAAGGGGGATCAAAATAACCATGGCTCACAGTCAACAAATAGGGTCCCCATGGAGGTGCAAAAGAAAGGACCCAAGGAGTTGAAGAAGTTTGCAGCCCTGCAGGAGGAACAATAATATATACCAACCAGTACCACCCGAGCTCCCAGGGACTAAAGCACCAACCAAAGAGTACACATGGAGGGGTCCATAGCTCCAGCTTAATATGTAGCAGAGGATGGCCTTCTCAGACACCATTGAGAGGAGAGGTCATTGGTCTTGTGAAGGCTCAATTCCCCCAGTGTATGGGGAATGCCAGGTCAAGACAGTGGGAGTAGGTTGGTTGGTAAGCAGGGGAAGGGGGATGTGGTAGGAGGCTTTCAGAGAGGAAAGGAAGAAAGGAGATACCATTTGAAATGTAAATAAAGCAAATATCTAATAAAATTTAAAAATGCAAACACTGAAAGCTACAAAAAAGGACCGTAGCTAGTTTTTAATGTCACTATTGTTATTATATTGTTTTATAAACAGGCAACCTATCCTTATATGGAATAATAATTTCTAGTCATAGTATTATTAGCAGATATCTTTAAATACTCATTAGCGGTAAAACTTTTAAATAGAAACTAATTATAACAAATTATAATTTTAAGGAAATCGTAATCCCCTCTGTGTGTCTTGCTCAACAAATTGAAAGATATTGTTGCTGTGGACCATTTTTTAAAATTAAATTTCTAAGCAATATGTTTTGCTGATTAAAAAAAAAGATCTGTGAATCAATTTAAAAAAAATCTGCCCAAGTGACAGAAAACAAAGGAACTTTGGTGATGTCTTTATTTGTTTTAGAGTTTCAAGAAATTATGATTTGAAATGTGTATATATCACTTAGCTAATAATACTTAGCTAAAAATAGTATATAGAAACTTAAGAGTCTATAGAGATTTGACAGTATTCACTTTAAAATACTGATTACTTAACAGATGATATCTATAAAGCATATTGTGATGGAAGACTACACTTTTACTCTAAAAGAATAAGGGTTTATTTTGATGGCTTAGTGAATTATGGGTTATGCTGCTGTAGTTGATGGGCTGGGTTGGTTTCCTGAGACCCACATGGTAGAAGAAAAAAAACCAACTCCAATTATCCTCTGACCCATCCCCATGGACATACAGGTGCATGCATGAGTACACCCACATAATAATAACAACAATTAAATGTTATTTAAATGTTCTTAAGTATCAGATATGATGGTTCCATGTTTGCTCTATAAATACTGCAAGGTTAACTAAATTCCATTGCCTAAACAAAGTAATAATATTACAAAGTGTTTATTTAAAATGAAAACTATAATATGTTCCTGATAGATTAACTTCCGTTACTTTTACTGCCTACCCAATTTTCTGATAAATATGTTAACCATGCAGTTTGAGGAATACAATTTAGGAAACAAGTAAATGTCTAGAAGTATTAATGAATTCCTCAGATATCTAGATGTAAGCATTACCAAAAGTGAAACCCTATATTTTCAGAGTAAAATACTGGAAGAAAATTTCATAAAGTACACTGGAAAACAAAACAAGTCTCAGACTATACTGATGATTTCTACATTTAATCCAGTCAAAAGAGACACTTCCATTCATTCTGTTTCATCAACATAGTCATTAAACATTCTTATCATTCTTTTCTATGAAATTAACATTGCATTAAAAAAACAATTTAAATTGGATATCCCTAATAAACAGCATCGAAAAAGGAAATAATATATTTAAAATTGTTAAGGCTACAGTTTTACATTGACAAGGTATGACCTGTAGTGTTCCTAAAGCTTACTCATATAATGAAGCCTCATGTCTAAATTAAATGCAAGAGGAAAGGGACCTCGTTGTTTAACAAATACACCTTTGTCCTTCACTTTTCTACCCATAGGACTGCATGCTGCTTTGGCAAAATATGGGAAGATATGGGGAAAGCAGTAGATAGAACATGTTGTACTGGTTCCTACTGGAACTTCTACAGTTTGAAATTGAAAATCAAACATGCTCAAAATAAAAAGGCCCAGATCTTTAAAACTAAGAGAAGTAAGGAGAGCAGACAATTTAGTTGCATCAAAATACTAAAATGTCATGTAGCTCAATATTTGAGCATTATTTTTATTTTATTGAAATAAATGATCCAGTGTGCATTCACATGCCCATGGGGCTGTAAACTTCCAGTACAACTGAACTAAAGCATTTCATCTCGAGCAAAAGTAGGCTTATGAAAGCAAGATAGTAGGGAGAAGTGATCCACTTGATGGCTTCATACCTGTTAGTCAAGTTCTGGTAAGCAACAAAGGGCAAGGTATTGTTTGAAGAGGGGACTACTTAAAGCCACTATCAACCCACCAACAAATCACAGTGAGGTTTTGCATACCCAGAATGGAATTTTGGTTTTTCTTTTATCTTTTTTTGGTTGGTTGGTTGGTTAATTTTTAATGACATTTAGGAAAGTCATTATCACCTATATAGGTGAAATCTATTTAAATTTATACATACATTATATTTTTATTTATTTATGTATTTAATAAATATATACACTTCTAACATAATAGGCTTTCAAATGGTTTTTCAAACACTTTAGAGTTAATTATCCTTCCTTATAGTTCTTCCTCTTCTCTCTCTTCTCAGACTCCTCCCAGTAAATCTCCCTCCATCCCATTACTCCTTTAATCCTGTCTCTAACACTCTCTAGTCACTTAAGTGCAGTGGCACTTACCTTTAAATCCCAACAATCCAAAGACAGAGACAGGGCGATCTGTGAGTTCAAGGCTAGACTGGCAGAGTAAAAGCCATATTCAAAGAAAAAGAGGAAGGAAGGAAGGAAGGAAGGAAGGAAGGAAGGAAGGAAGGAAGGAAGGAAGGAAGGAAAATAACGGGAGAAAGGAGGAAGGGAAGGAGAGAGGGAGAGGAGAAAAGGGAGGAGAGAGGGAGAGAGGGAAAGAGAGGAGGTAGAGAGAGAGACTAAATTCTTGGTATTCTGAGTCCTCATCTTTTTTCCATAACACTGCACTCTTTAATGCTTCAGACATAAAGCAAGAATAGAACTTTTTTTTAAGAAAGAAAAGAACCAAATATGTAACTCTGATTGTAGCTGTGATGAAGTAACATTCTCTACAATAAAACACTGAGCTATTTCTATCCTTTAATCTATATTCTTTATTCACAGTCCATTTGCAGTTTGTTTATTTCTTTGTTTGTAATCCAAAAGAAAGTAAGTGAAATCCTAAGGCACATTGTCACCTGGAAAACTCTCTTGGTATAATCCTCACCTTTGTTATTCTGTTCATCTTTAGCTTCCTACAAAAATGACATGCAAATGAAACTGCTCCAGGTTTCTACTCTACTTAAGCTAGTATGTACAATGCTAATTCTTGTTCTACTCACAGTTTTTGTAAACATTTCTATTTGCTACATTTTTTCTTCTAACTCCTTTTTCAGACTTCTTGAATCATTATCTTATTTATCATTTTTATTAGATATATTCTTTATTCATTTCAAATGATTTCACCTTCCTTGGTTTTCTCCCTCCCAGAAAGTCTCATAAGCCCTCTTCCCTCCCCCTGTTCCCCAATCAACCCCCTCTCTCCTCCTTGTCCTGGTATTCCCCTATACTCCTGCACTGAGCCTTTCCAGGACCAGTGGCCTGTCCTTCCTTCTTCTTGGACGTCATTTGATATGTGAATTGTGTCTTGGGTATTCCAAGCTTCTGGACTAATATCCACTTATCAGTTAGTGCATACCACGTGTGCTCTTTTGTGATTGGGTTACCTCACTTAGAATGATTTTTTTCCATTTCCACCCATTTGCCTAAGAATTTCATGGATTCATTGTTTTGAATAGCTGAAATGTACCACATTTTCTGTATCCATTCCTCCACTGAAGGACATCTGGGTTCTTTCTGGCTTCTGGCTATTATAAATAAGGTTGCTATGAACATAGTGGAACATGTGTCCTTGTTATATGTTGGAGCAACTTTTGGGTACATGCCCAGGAGTGATATAGCTGGGTCCTCAGGTAATACTATATCCATTTTTTTAGGAACTGCCAGACTGATTTCTAGAGTGGTTATACCAGTTTGCAATCCCATCAGCAGTGGAGGAGTGTTCCTCTTTCTCCACATCCTTGCCAGCACCTACTGTCTCCCGAGTTTTTGATCTTAGTCATTCTGACTGGTGAAGTTAGACAACATAAGGAGGTCACAAATTAGAAAGGAAGGAGTCAAATTATCACTATTTGCAGATGATATGATAGTATACTTAAGTGACAAAAAAAAAAAAACTCCACCAGAGAACTCCTACAGCTGATAAACAACTTCAGCAAAGTGACCAGATATAAAATTAACTCAAGAAAATCACTAGCTTTCCTATACTCAAAGGATAAACCAGCTGAGAAAAAAAAAATTGAGGAAATGACACACTTCACAATAGCCACAAACAATACAAAGTATTTTGGTGTGACTCTAACTAAACAATTGAAAGATCTGTATGATAAGAACTTCAAGTCTCTGAAGAAAGAAATCGAAGAAGACCCCAGAAGATAGAAAGATCTCCCATGCTTGTGGATTGCAAGGATTAATATAGTAAAAATGGCCATCTTGCCAAAAGCAATATACAGATTCAATGCAATCCCCATCAAAATCCCAACTCAATTCTTCATTGAGTTAGAAAGAGCAATTCTCAAATTCATCTGGAATAACAAACAACCCAGGTTAGCTAAAACTATTCTCAACAGTAAAAGAAATTCTGGGGCAATCAGTATCCCAGACCTCAAGCAGTACTACAGAGCAATAGTGTTAAAAACTTCATAGTACTGGTACAGTGACAGACAGGTAGATCAGTGGAATAGAACTGAAGACCCAGAAATGAACCCACACACCTATGGTCAGGTGATCTTTGACAAAACAACTAAAACCATCCAGTGGAAAAAAGATAGTCTTTTCAACAAATGGTGCTGGTTCACCTGGAAGTCAGCCTGCAGAAGAATGCAAATTGATCTAACTTTATCTCCTTGTACAAAGCTCAAGTCCATGTAGATCAAGGACCTCCACAGAAATCCAGACTCACTGAAACTAATAGAAAGGAAACTGGGGAAGAGTCTTGAGTACATGAGCACAGGGAAAAATTTCCTGAACAGAACACCAATAGCTTATACTCTAATATCAAGAATTGACAAATGGGACCTCATAAAATTACAAAGTTTGCTGTAAGGCAAAGGACACTGTCAATAGGACAAAGTGGCAACCAACAAATTGGGAAAAGATCATTACCAACCCTACATCTGACAGAGGGCTAATATCCAATATATATAGAGAACTCAAGAAATTAGACCCCAGAGAGCCAAATAACCCTATTAAAAAAATGGGTTACAGAGCTAAACAAAGAATTTTCACCCGAGGAATATTGAATGGCTGAGAAGCACCTAAAGAAATGTTCAACATCCTTACTCATCAGGGAAATGCAAATCAAAACAACCCTGAGATTTCACCTATCTTATTTATCCTTATGGAGATTAAAATTGCTCTGCTTTGGCGGATCAATGGAACAGGACTGAAGATCCAGAAATGAACCCACACACCTATGGCCACTTGATCCTCGACAAAGGGGCTGAAAACATCCAATGGAAAAAAGATAACCTTTTCAACAAATGGTGCTGGTTCAACTGGAGGTCAGCATGCAGAAGAATGCGAATTGATCCATCCTGTCTCCTTGTACTAAGCTCAACTCCAAGTAGATCAAGGACCTCAACATAAAGCCAGACACTCTGAAGCTAATAGAAAAGAAACTGGGGAAGACCCTTGAGGACATCGGTACAGGGGGAAAGTTCCTGAAAAGAACACCAATAGCATATGCTCTAAGATCAAGAATTGACAAATGGGACCTCATAAAATTACAAAGTTTCTGTAAAGCAAAGAACACCATCAAAAGGACAAATCAGCAACCAACAAATTGGGAAAAGATCTTCACCAACCCTATATCAGATAGAGGGCTAATATCCAATATATACAAAGAACTCAAGAAGTTAGACCCCAGAAAACCAAATAACCCTATTAAAAATGGGGTACAGAGTTAAACAAAGAATTCTCACCTAAAGAACTTCGGATGACTGAGAAGCATCTTAAAAAAATGCTCAACTTCATTAGTCATCAGGGAAATGCAAATCAAAACAACCCTGAGATTTCACCTTACACCAGTCAGGATGGCTAAGATTAAAAACTCAGGAGACAGCAGGTGTTGGCAAGGATGTGGAGAAAGAGGAACACTCCTCCACTGCTGGAGGGGTTGCAAACTGGTACAACTACTCTGGAAATCAGTCTGGTGGTTCCTCAGAAAACTGGGCAAGTCACTTCCTAAAGATCCTGCTATACCACTCCTGGGCATATACCCAGAGGATTCCCCAGCATGTAATAAGGATATATGCTCCACTATGTTCATAGCAGCCCTTTTTATAATAGCCAGAAGCTGGAAAGAACCCAGGTATCCCTCAACAGAAGAATGGATGCAAAAAATGTGGTATATATACACAATGGAGTACTATTCAGCCATTAAAAACAATGAATTCATGAAATTCTTAGGCAAATGGATGGAGCTAGAGAACATCATACTAAGTGAGGTAACCCAGACTCAAAAGGTGAATCATGGTATGCACTCACTAATAAGTGGATATTAACCTAGAAAACTGGAATACCCAAAACATAATCCACACATCAAATGAGGTACAAGAAGAACGGAGGAGTGGCCCCTGGTTCTGGAAAGACTCAGTGAAGCAGTGTAAGGCAAAACCAGAACAGGGAAGTGGGAAGGGGTGGGTGGGAGAACAGGGGGAGGGAAGGGGGCTTATGTGACTTTTGGGGAGTGGGGCCAGAAAAGGGGAAATCATTTCAAATGTAAATAAAAAATATATCGAATAAAAAAATTGAAAAAAAATTGCTGTGCTCTGATACTTGAACCTGGTGACTTCACAGATATCTGGGATATATATTACTGCAATGTAAGGGTAAAATATCTCCAATATTTTTTTCTAATCACCCCCCCCACACACACACACACAATAAGAGAGAAGGCAAATAGGATGTTTTTCAAGAAATGTGGGTTAGGAAATATTTAAAATGCTACATACTCCCCTGATGCTTCCCTAGTACACCATTATCAGTTAGTGTCCCTTGCTAATTTTCTGTGTGTCTATTTGGCCTCCTCCTCACTCATCCCCATCATGAGTCCACAACGTACAGAAGAACCATGACAAACAGGACTGGAAACATCCTGAAAGCTCCTTTCTCCTAAACTACCTCTCACTAATTCCCTCTCAAATTGCTACTTCCACTGAAGATGGGTGTTGTGATCATATTAAACCTTGTTAAAGTCTAAATAGGACTATGGAACTCAAGAGAAACAACAAAAAGGTACACTCTTTTGACAATAACCAAGATAATTATATTTAAAGGTTTTTCCTTCTAGAAGATAATAAAGGGATCTCCAAAATGCCAATAGAATCATTTCTCTCATCTTGTTTATTGCATTTATGCCTATAACAATTATAAAATATAAAAAGTAAAGGCACATTTCGGTAACTAAATACTACTTTTTATAGAATTTATTATGAAGCTGACATTCTAGTTCAATGTACATGGATGACTGCTGCCAAAGAGAAGATGAAATGTCAAATTGAACAACTTTAGACTTACATTTTAAATCTTGTTAGAAACAACCTGTCAACCTAACATTAACCTAGTATAATATTTTATAACACATAATATATCATGTTTTAAAGAAATATTTGCAGTATCTGAATCATAGTCAGGGCTATCCTATAGGTTTCTTCATTCTGTAGGCCATTGCCAGTGCTCTTGGTTGTCCTCCAGAATTTAATGATAAGACCTATTGCTGAAAATACATATACTTGAGTCATGGACGTGGAGAAACCAGTCTAGTTATGACCTGGAGGCATAATTTCTACCAGCTACCCTTCCTAGTTTTTGGGAGGCAACATACTACATAATTTTATAGCAATAGGTATTAATAGCACTATGGTAGAAATTGGCCTGGCAAAATAAAACCACTGGTGTGAATGCTATCGGAATAACCAACTGCTTTCTGTTAGGATTATAGCCTACTCCGAAAGAACGGCTTAATAATGGAGCTAAAAGCCAAGAACAGAATAGGTCCTTGGGGAGAACCTATTACAATTATTCTGCTAATAGACACCATATTAAACCTTCTGAGTACTTAATATTATACACATAGATTATAGCATTTATCAACCCTCATCAGAGAACTTGTTCATGTAGTAGATGATAAATTAACACAGAGCTAATGGATATCTAGAGAATAAGAGACTATTGAGTGCTCAGCCCTAAATTTGACATGTATATAGCTCTCTGTTATCCCAAGACTCAAGGATCATCAGGGAAGAGAGAATTGAAAGACTTTAATATTCTGAGGTTAATAAGCTACTAAAGCAAAATAGTGTTTTGGGGACAGATCAGGGCAGTTACCCACACAGTTGTGACTGCTTGTACTAAACCTTGATATCAAGCCAAATAAAATTCCACCATACAAGAGGCATGGGATCAACAAAACCCTATAGCTGAAGGGCCACTGGCAAATGGTATTTGCTAGGAGGAGAGTCAGTTTTCTTCAGGAATGCAAGCCCTAACAGGCTATTCATACTTCAGCAGATGACCCTGCACCCATGCACATAGTGATAGCATTAAGTAGACTCAATGGAAACATGAAATTGGGAGGGAATTTGATTCAATGTGATAGAAAAGTGAACAGGGAAATGCTGGGAGTGCAAAGGCTTAGGCAGGAGGGGAGCAGGGAGACACAGGATTTTCATTTTAAAAATGTTATTCATATAGAATATAGCAATGAAATTGAACTATTAACTCTGTCTTAAATTACTACCCAAAATCTACGTAGGTTTTATAATGCTTCTAAATTTAAATTACTATCTATGTAGAATATCTTCATGAACTGAAATTTTAAAAAAGGTAATAACTGAAAAAATGATGAATTAGACTAAATTACACTAAAAAGCTTCTTTTAAAATATTAGTAAAATAAATCTGAAAATGTAATATATAATTAATAAAGTATTTTCTATAAGCAAAAGTATATTTTTAAATTTATACAAAATAATTAAAAGAAATACCCAAGAAAAAAATAGCCAAAACACTTAGAATCATACTCTAAGGAAATATAGATTCATAAACAGTCACATAACTGTTTTTCTTTCTGTTAGGTTAGGAAAAGCAATTGTTAATATCATCATTCTTGGGAAAGGTATATGGTATAAAAACAAAAGACTATATAAAAATTGGCCCAGGGCGGTGGTGGCGCACGCCTTTAATCCCAGCACTTGGGAGGCAGAGGCAGGTAGATTTCTGAGTTCGAGGCCAACCTGATCTAGAGAGTGAGTTCCAGGACAGCCAGGACTCCACACCGAAACCCTGTCTCGAAAAACAAACAAAAAAAAAATCAGCTTTAATAACTAAAAATTGGCCCAGACAGTCTAGAGGTCAATTTTCTGAACACCTAGTGAAGATTTTTTATTCAATTAGGAATATCAGTATCCACTCTAGAGAATACACAGACTTTTTCATCAAAGCACTATTTGTAAAAATAAAAAATCAAAAGCAACTTATTTAAATGCTCATTAAGGAAATAAATATGCTGCTGAAAAATAAAATAGGTCAAATATAAACATGAATAAATCTCTAAAATATATTTCCTAAGTTAAAAAATAGTAGCATACTGTCATTTGGGGAACACTTACAATATGTATTATCTATGAGTGCTTGTGAAGTATGGAAGCTTACTCACCAAAGCATACCAGTAATTAATTGAGGGGACTGGAGAGAAGGCTATATTCAGGCTGATCAACGAATTTTAATCTCTGTGATATATATTATTATTGATATATGATATCAATATTGATTGATATATTATATAGAAATTGATTGATATATGATATAGAAATACATATATATGTTAGAGGAAAATTCTTACTTTTAAAGATCATTTGATAATAATTATCAGTTACTGAAGTTGTAATAATAACAGTACTTCAATAATTAACACATTAACTTTTCAGTGTTCAGGACATGGAATCACCTCACTTCTACATGAAACTGGAATCCATTAAACCAAATTCTTAGCACACCGGAACATACACTGTGCATTTTCAGGAGTATTTTAATAACCAATAAGTTATTGAGTAAATGATAACATGAGACAGCTGTCTTTGAAAAGGATAGTTTCATGCTTAACTAGGGGAAACAAGGAAATTCATCTTTTAAGAGCAGCAGCAGAAAGTTAACCAAATTCAGACTCAAGACATCTTAAGGAATTCTAGTGCTAACTTTACCACTAGCTTGTTAGATCATGGTCAGATAACTGAGCCTAAACTATCATTAAAAATAACTATCATTATTTTTCTGAGAGTAACACAACCTGTCCTGATTACTTCACAGAAAGTAGAGGCAGAAATACAGTCATGTGTGTGTTTGTTACACTACTGGCAAAGACCTCTGACAGAGCTTTTGCGAACCAGCCAGCACGGGGCTGGGCAGTCAGCACTGTGATGATGCAGCAAGCACTGCTAGTAAAAGGGTGGTCCACGCTCCCTTCCTTCCCCAAACCTGCAGATTTATGTGACAATTGAATGACAGTAACATTTGTAATTTATGAAGACCAGAGAAAGAAACTACCTATATTCAATTTTTAAAAGCTAAACCTATAAGAAAAAAATATTCTAAAGAGAAAAACTAAATATTTCAAAAAATGCATGTTGATATTTTTTATTTTTATCTAAGAAAACCTGTCTCTCTTTTATTCTGTAAGAAAATATACACCCTAAAAAAAACACTATTTCACTTGGTTGTGCTTCCAGCATCTCAAAGCTGTCTGTTACTAGAAATGAATTTATAAATTCTAGCCTGACTTTGAATTTAACTTCAAATTGGGGCAGCCATTACTACCACTTAAAACATATGAATTATTTTATATTAAATGTTCTAATAAAACATAACATAAAAGGTTACATTTGTTGCTAGGCTTACATGCATACAATATGATTGGAATATTGGCTTGGGCATGTCTCCTTGATTGTTATTTAATGCTTCAAGTTCTTTGTGTTTAACCTCTTCCAATTTGGATGTCAAAACAAATAAATCCCTTCATAATTGCTTTGCTATACTGAAACACCAGAAATTAATATGTTCAAGTGTGTGCAGAATTGTGGCACTATTAAACACAATGAGCATGCTACCTGTGTAGTTAGAAGAATATCTGACCAATAGTCTAGTTTCAAAATCAAATATGAGAAGTTTGATTTCTCTAGTAAGAGAGAGTTTTTCACAACAAATTCTGTTAACAGTTTGTCATTAAGAACATCTTTCATAATCATTCCAGAAAAAGAAAAGGTAGATTTTCAAATGCCTTCTCTAAGATCTCTCAGAATAAAGGATATGACAATCCCACAAGAACAGTACCTATTATAGAGCTATGAATAAATGAAGAAACTTTTAAAAAGCGTGTTGTCATAGAACTCTTCCTACCAAAGATAATGAAAATCAAGAAACATACAGATAAAACTCCATGTAAGGAAGGATTTTAAGGAATATGAAATGTTTTTATATCTTAGTAACTAAGCTTCTCAGGAGTACTTGTCTATATATGAAAGATAAAATATCTGTGGTATTGGTTATGAAAAATTATTCTGAGTGAAATAACCCATATGCAAAGGGGGAAATATGGTAGCTGTTAGCATTTAAGCCTTTGATAGGCATGCCACGATCTATAGAACCACAAAGATAAGGTATATCCTAAAATACTAGGGGGAAAGGAAATCATTCAAGGAAAAGAAAATAGAATATATAGTTGTGGGTCGGGGTTAAGACTGGAACAGGAGGAGAGCAGCAGAGGGAGCAATTCCCCATGGCCATCTTCTCAGCCCGCCGGGGCAGAAAAGCATCACTAGACACCGTATTATCCCCAGCTTAAGATCTCTGGGGGTGCAAACCACCAGGGATCTGCCTATGCCCAAGACCTGAGCACATAGGCGGTTCGTCTACCAGCCTGCCTGTCATGGGGCCTGTGTCCTGCTGGAGATCAGCATAGGGAGAGACTCCCCGCAGCCATCTTTGTGCCCTGCCGGGGCAGAAAAGCATCACTAGGTACTGTATTATCCCCAGCTTAAGATCTCTGGGGGTGCAAACCTCCAGGGATCTGCCTGTGCCCAGGACCTGAGCACATAGGCTGTTCATCTGCCAGCAGGTCAGTCATGGGGCCTGTGTCCTGCGCAGAGAGCAGCAGAGGGAGCAACTCCCCACAGCCATCTTCCCTGCCTTCTAGAGCAGAAAAGCATCACTAGGTACCATATTAGCCTGAGCTAATGGGGGTGCAAACTGGCAGGGGTGTGCCTGTACCCAGGACCTGAGAACATTGGTGGTTCATCTGCCAGCCGGTCAGTCATGGGGCCTGTGTCCTACGGGAGAATCAATAGAGGGAGTGACACCACCACCACCACCACCACCACCCACCATCTTCGCTCCATGACAGAGCAGTCCAGGAACACTTGGTTCACCTTGGCAACCCAAGTATAACATTGCTTGAGGCAAGACTGAGCAGAGCTCCAAAGGCACAAAAAAGGAAGGCAGCATATCAGCAATCTGTGCCAGAGGAAACCCAGTCATCCAGTGTCACGGAAATAGCCTTAAAGGTCCACAGTAGGTTGAAGCACCAGCCAGTGACAATAAGACCATCTAACACCTGTAAGAACTAGATGGCTGAAGGCAAATGTAGGAACGTTACTAACAGAAACCAAGGCAATATGGCAGCATCTTAACCCAATTCTCCAACAACAGCAAGTCCTGGATACCCCAACACAACAGAAAAACAAGAGTTGGATTTAAAATCACTGGTAAGGATGCTGTTAGAGGAACACATGAAGGACATAAATAAATCTCTTAAAGAAATTCAGGAGAAAAAGGATCAAAAGCTAGAAGCCCTTACAAGGGAAACACAAAAATCACTTAAAGAAATTCAGGACAATATGGGTCAGAAGTTAGTAGCCAATAAGGTGGAAATGCAAAAATCACTTAAAGAAATAGAGGAGAACTTTGATCAACAGGCAGAAGTCATGAAAGAGGAAACAAAAATCTCTCAAAGAATTACAGGAAAACACAAACAAGCAAGTGAAGGAACTGAGCAAAAACCTCCAGGATCTAAAAACAGAAGTAGAAACAACTAAGAAAGCACAGAGGGAGACAACTTTGGAGATAGAAAACCTTGGGAAGAAATCAGGAGCCATAGATGCAAATATCAACAACAGAATACAAGAGATAGAAGAAAGAATCTCAGATGCTGAAGATACCATAGAAACCATGGACTCAACAGTGAAAGAAAATGCAAAATGCAAAAAGCTTATAACCCAAAACATCCAGGAAATCCAGGACACAATGAGAAAGCCAAACCTAAGGATTATAAGCATTGTTGAGAGTGAAGATTTACAACTTAAAGGGCCAGCAAATATCTTCAATAAAATTATGGAAGAAAACTTCCCTAACCTAAAGAGAGAGATGCCCATGAATATACAAGAAGCCTACAGAACTCCAAACAAACTGGACCAGAACAGAAATACCTCCCGTCACATAATAATTAAAACCCCAAATGTACTAAACAAAGAAAGAATACTTGGGGCAGTAAGAGAAAAAGGGCAAGTAACATATAAAGGAAGACCTATCAGAATCACACCAGACTTCTCACCAGAGACCATGAAAGCTAGAAGATCCTGGGCAGAGCTCATGCAGACTCTGAGAGAACACAAATGCCAGCCAAGACTACTATACCCAGAGAAACTCTCAATCACTGTAGATGGAGAAACCAAGATATTCCATGACAAAACCAATTTTACACAACATCTTTCCACAAACCTAGCCCTACAAAGGATAATGGGGGAAAACACCATTACAACAAGGGAAACTATACCCTGGAAAAAGCAGGATATTAAACTTCTTTCATCAAACCCAAAAGAAGATAACCACACAAATATAAAATTAACGTCCAAAATGATAAGAAGCAATAACCACTACTCCTTAATATCTCTTAACATCAATTGACTCAATTCCCCAATAAAAGGATATAGACTAACAGACTGGTTACATAAACAGGACCCTATATTTTGCTGCACACAGGAAACACATCTCAGTGTCAAAGACAAAAACTACCTTAGAGTAAAAGGCTGTAAGACAATTCAACCTAATGTCGTCAAAAGAGACATGGAAGGACACTTCTTGCTGGTTAAAGGAAAAACCCAACAAGAAGAACTCTCAATCCTGAACATCTATGCTCCAAATACAAGGGCACCCTCATTCATAAAAGAAACTTTACTAAAGCTCAAAGCACACATTGTACCTAACACAATAATTGTAGGTGATTTCAACACTCCACTCTCATCAATGGACCAATCAGGAAAACAGAAACTGAACAGGGACACAGTGAAATTAATTGAAGCTTTGGACCAATTGGATTTAACAGATATATATAGAACTTTTAATCCCAAAGCAAAAGAATATACCTTTTTTCTCAGCACCTCTTGGTACCTTCTCCAAAATTCATCACAAGACAGACCTCAACAAATATAAGAATGAAATAATCCCATGCCTCCTATCAGATCACTATGGAGTAAACGTGGTCTTTAATAACAATAAAAACAACAGAAAAGCCACATAAACATGGAAACTGAACAATACTCTACTCAATGATACCTTGGTCAAGGAAGAAATAAAGAAATCAAAGATTTTTTTTAGAATTTAATGAAAATGAAGGCACATCATACCCAAATCTATGGGACACAAATGAAAGCAGTGCTAAGAGGAAAACTCATAGCTTTGAGTGCCTCCAAAAAGAAATCAGAGAGAGCATACACTAGAAGATTAATGGAACAACTGAAAGCCCTGGAACAAAAAGAAGTTAATTCACCCAGAAGGAGAAAGAGACAGGAAATCATCAAACTCAGGGCTGAAATCAATCAAGTAGAAACTAAGAGAGCCATACAAAGAATCAACAAAACCAGGAGCTGGTTCTTTGAAAAAATCAACAAGATAGATAAACCCTTAGCCAGACTAACCAAAGGGCACAGAGACAGTATCCAAATTAACAAAATTAGAAATGAAAAGGGAGATACTATAACAGAAACTGAAGAAATACAAAAAATCATCAGATCCTACTACAAAAACCTGTACTCAACACAACTGGAGAATCTGGAGGAAATGGACAATTTCCTTGACAGATACCAAATACCAAAATTAAATCAGGATCAAATAGATCATTTAAACAGACCCATAACCCCTAAAGAAATAGAAGGGGTCATAGATAGCCTTCCAATCAAAAAAAGCACATGACCAGATGGTTTTAGTGCAGAATTCTATCAGACCTTCAAAGAGGACTTAACACCAATACTCGTCAAACTATTCCACTAAATAGAAACAGAAGGAACACTACCCAACTCCTTCTACGAAGCCACAATTATGTTGATACCGAACCCACACAAAGATCCAACTAAAAAAGAGAATTTCAGGCCAATTTCCCTTGAATATCGATGCAAAAATACTCAATAAAATTCTTGCCCACAGAATCCAAGAACACATCAAAACAATCATCCACCATGATGAAGTAGGCAGGGATGTAGGGATGGTTCAATATATGGAAAATCATCAATGCTATCCACCATATAAACAAACTCAAAGAAAAAAACCACATGATCATTTCATTAGATGCTGAAAAAGCATTTGACAAAATTCAGCATCTTTTCATGCTAAAAGTCTTAAAAAGGACAGGAATTCAAGGCCCATATCTAAACATAGTAAAAGCAATATACAGCAAATCGGTAGCCAACATCAAACTAAATAGAGAGAAACTTGAAGCAATCCCACTAAAATCAGGGACTAGACAAGGCTGCCCCCTCTCCCCACATCTTTTCAATGTAGTTCTTGAAGTCCTAGCTAGAGAAATTAGGCAACATAAGGAGGTCAAAGGGATACAAATTGGAAAGGCAGAATTCAAACTATCACTATTTGCAGATGATATAACAGTATACTTAAGTGAGCCAAAAAACTATTCTAGAGAACTCCTACAGCTGATAAACAACTTCAGCAAAGTGGCTAGCTACAAAATCAACTCAAGCAAATAAGTAGCCTTTATATACTCAAAGGATAAGCAGAATGAGAAAGAAATTTGGGAAATGACACCCTTAACAATAGCCACAAACAGCATAATGTATCTTGGTGTGACTCTAACCAAACAAGTGAAAGACCTTTATGACAAGAACTTCAGATCTCTGAAGAAGAAAATCGAAGATCTCAGAAAATGGAAAACTCTTCCATGCTCATGGATTGGCAGGATTAATATAGTAAAAATGGCCATCTTGCCAAAGGCAATCTACAAATTCAATGCTATTCCCATAAAAATCCCAACTCTGTTCTTCATAGAGCTAGAAAGAGAAATTCTCAAATTCATCTGGAATAACAAAAAACCCAGGATAGCTAAAACTATTCTCAACAGTAAAAGAACTTCTGGGGGATTCAGTATCCCAGACCTCAAACTTTACTACAGAGCAATAGTGATAAAAACTGCATGGTATTGGTACAATGTCAGGCAAGCGGATCAATGGAATAGGATTGAAGACCCAGAAATGAACCAACACACCTATAGTTACTTGATCTTCTACAAAGGAGCTGAAAGCATCCAGTGGAAAAAAGATAGCCTTTTCAACAAATGGTGCTGGTTCAATTGGAGGTCAGCATGCAGAAGAATGTGAATCGATCCATTCTTATCTCCTTGTACTAAGCTCAACTCCAAATGGATCAAGGACCTCCACATAAAACCTGACACACTGAAACTAATAGAAAAGAAACTGGGGAAGACCCTTGAGGACATGGGCACAGGGGAAAAGTTCCTGAACTGAACACCAATACCTTATGCCCTAAGATCAAGAATAGACAAATGGGACCTCATAAAACTACAAAGTTTCTGTAAGGCAAAGGACACCGTCAAAAGGACAAAACGTCATCCAACAGATTGGGAAAAGATCTTCACCAACCCTAAATCCGACAAAGGGCTAATATCTAATATATACAAAGAACTCAAGAAGGTAGAACCAAGAGAACCAAATAACCCTATTAAAAAGTGGGGTACAGAGCTAAACAAAGAATTTTCACATGAAGAACTTCGGAGCGCTGAGAAGCACCTTAAGAAATGTTCAACATCATTAATCATTAGGGAAATGCAAATCAAAACAACCCTGACATTTCACCTTACACCAGTAAGAATGGCTAAGGTCAAAAACTCAGGAGACAGCAGATGTTGGCGAGGATGTGGAGAAAGAGGAACACTGCTGGTGGGATTGCAAGATGGTGCAACCACTTTGGAAATCAATCTGGCGGTTCCTCAGAAATCTGGGCATGACATTTCCAGCGGACCCTGCTATACCATTCCTGGGCACATACCCAGAGGATTCCCTGGCATGCAATAAGGACACATGCTCCACTATGTTCATGGCACCACATATTCTTAAATATCTTTTGATTTATACACACTTCTTTCTAATCAAACAATCAAGTAGGAAGGAAGAAATTTTATTTCTAATGTGTAATTGTGAATACTTTTATTTTGTTGAGGATAATAATGTTTTCTGCTTCAAAATATTAAAGTATCTTCCATTTATTTGTGATGCATAAGCCAAACTAGAAAAAACAAGGTACAAAGAAAAATTTGTGTTTTATTTTTAGAACCCTGAGTCAATTGTTTAAGGGCATTATCAAACAAATTTGAGGTAGTCAGCATGAAGAATATCATAATAAAATCTAGCCAGTCTTAAATGGATTCACTCTCAAGGTCTAAACGAAGTACACTAAATTGGCACTATGAGTTATAGCCTCACTTGACCTTTATGCATTTTGAATCTGATTCTGGAGCTCATGCTTATGAGAGCTTAATACATGTATCTACATAGTTGAATATTATAAATAAACAAAAACATAGCACAACTTGCACCAAAAATTAACTCATACTAGTAGGTATAAATCTTTGTTGTTAAGAGCTGAATTTTTCACACATTTCCTAAATTTGTAGAATTTTAATTTTTTCAAGTACTTGCAAGCATAATTTATTTTAAGCTGGAGTATCATATGAAACTGAAGCCCACTGTCACCTTTTTCCTGGTCTGTTTCCTTTCCTTCACCCTCATGTCGATGCTTACTAACATTAGGGGGGTATCATACATAAAACAGATCCTTATTTATTGGAATTTCAAACTCATTAAATTTTATGAACCATTCCATGCTTATGATTACTCAAAATTTCATTCTACCAGGGACTTTTGCAACTGGTTTTCCATTTATTCAGAAATGTTTTTTAAGAGAAATATATTGGCAACTTATACCTTCTGGGAGGGGTATTATACCCTGTCAAGGATAACTCCAATTAAACATTGTGTGTGTGTGTGTGTGTGTGTGTGTGTGTGTGTGTGTGTGTGTGTGTAAATTTACATATTATATATTAGTCTGCTTATGTGAATATATTTTTCCAAATAGATTTTTCAAGAAACCTTAATGTTAGTTAAAAAGTCCAGTGCCAGGTATGAGATTCCCTCAAATCTAGTTAGATAGGAAAGGCCCCAAAAGCCCCACAAAACAATACAAACTTTGCTCATTGCTCTTGGTTGCTGACAAGAACTTGATGGTACGATCTCCTGCTGAAGACACAAACATGACATGGAGAAAGGACTTGGAGAAATCAAAATGTTACTAACTAAGAAGCCTCCTTTCTATTTACTAGTTTTCATAGTAGTGGAAGATGCTATGTGGGCCCCTAGGGCAAAAAGATATCCAGGTTTGAACCTCTCTCAAGTCACAGTAATGACTGGTATATGAAGGTATGCCCATGGATTCAGTAGTGGCACCAATGTTACAGAAGTAACCAACCACTTTCTACTTGGAATTAAGTCGTGTTCCACAAGAAGAAGCACATTCCTGGGACTTTAAATTCCTGGGGACAAGAATCCATAGCTGCACAGCTCACAGGCTCCAGGGTGAACCTATTACTATTATTTTACTAAATGGGTTTAATATAAGAGTTTTCTCTTAATTTTTCTCTTCCTAGCCATATACTATCTCAACTCTCAGACTTCAAAACTCCAGGCCTGAATTACACTGTTAAGACAGATAAGGAGGCTGAAGAAAAATAGAAAAACTATAATACATTTCTAATCATAAAAATGATCTGATAAAATTACAGCTTACAAAAGCTAACTTTTTAAAAAATGCCTTCAGAGCAACCTGATATAGACAATACATTTGAGATTCTCTTCCCACAGTATTCTAGATTCTGTTCACAATTAAAGCTATCACATATGTAATTACAGGCTTTCTGCAACAACAAAGATGTGGAGACAGCCTAAATGCCCATCAATAAACAAATGAATAATGTGAAGTATCTACACACAGTGGAATGCTTTAAAAGCCTTTGAAATAAATAAAGGAGAATGATGATAGCTCTTTAGACATCCTCCTTGCCTCTGTATAAAGGTTACATTACATATATGGTTTAATGATGACCTCTTTGTGACTACAGTCTATAAAAAGTATCAAAAATATGTCATTATGGCCAATTATTTTAATTAAAATCTGGACATCTTTTTACTCTGACAAAATAAGTCATAATATATACATATATGTATATATATGACATATAGTTGTACATAATCTGTTTAGAATAATTAGCACTAGTCCATAAACTTGAAAGAGATTTAAAATTAAAATTGTCAATGTAAGGAGCCTGGAGAGATGGTTTAGACGTTAACAGTACTGACTGCTCTTCCAGAGGTCCTAAGTTCAATTCCCAACTACCATATGGTAGGTAACAACCATCTGTAATGAGACCTGATACCCTCTTCTCGTGTGTCCAAAGACAGGGACAGTATACTCACATACATTAAATAAATAAATAAATATTCATAAAAAATCATTTAACATTTAAAAATTGTCAGGGTTATATACTTATTTTACTAAACTAAAGATTCTAAATTTTGCTTTTATACAACTTTCATATAAGCTATATCTGTGGCATGATGCTAATTACTTCTGGCTTTATGAATAAGATGCCTTTTAAATGCTGTAAGCCTTCTGAAGATTGGTATGTTTTAGATATCTGTAAATCTGTACAAAATTACCTAATTTTAAAGCAGTTTAACTCCTATTGGTTATGTTTTTAAAAAAAACCTTATGACTCAGTATTGTCTATTATGTGACATTTGTGCTTATGCAAAGCTTTTGACAAAGTAACTGGATAACATTCCTAAAATGCTGACATATTACTCACAAGACAAGCAGCATAAACTTCAGGTACACCTGTAAATATAAATGTCACTCTTTATTTCAGATGAAGGGATGAGATGAGAGTTGTAATCAAACTTTATGAATACAAGGCTTGGGCTGAGCCTAGAGCATGTCTATCTAACTATCCCTAGGCCTAGGCCTGGAAGCTTCTAGCCTCTGTACAATCTAATCTTCTCAAAGCCTAGACCTTGAAGCATTTAGCTTCCAGTTTTTGTCTGCTAACTAGGCCTAGAATGTTTCAACCTCAAGACTTACTGCTGTATAAACTCACTCTTTCTAGCTCTTTCTGAACTCTGGCTAGCTGATTCAACTCAGGTGTTCTGGCTCAAACTCCTCTCCAAACTGACTGATTCAAATTGGTTTCTCTCTGCTTCTGACTGAAATGCTCTGCTGGGAAAGACTGCCACTAAACTCCAGGAACTGAACTGCTCTAACTCTACTGAATCGAACTGAGCACAACTGCAGTCAAACTGAACTGCACGTAATTTAACTGCTCTACACTCTCCCTCACCATTCTTTGTGTAGCCTCTATTTCCTGACCTCATGAAAATTGGACATTTCCTATCTGATTCATTCTGTCAAATCCTTCTTTGATTCATCACTTTGTTTACCCCTAAATTAGACATCACTGTTTGGAATCAAAGGTGTGCACTAATGGAATATCTGTATTCCATCCAGAGAATCAAAAGTGTGTACTAAGGGTATGACTGTATTCCAGCCAGAGGGATTAAAGGTATGTAGCATGTCTGCATTCCAGCTGGACATGCGATCCCTTGCCAGAACAGCCATGTTACTGGATTAAAATTTCTCCACATCTTCCCCCTTTCTGTTTAAGATAAAATCATACACAGTTTAACTATTACAACAGAATCCTACAATCTTAACAGTCTAAATGTACTTATAAAGATTTTTTTTGGTGCAATAATCCTTATCCCATAATCTTAGAGTCCAAATGTCCTCATGAAGATCACCGTCCTGATCATCTGTTTTTCAGCAAATGTCCATTTAAGCATCAAGATTTTCCAGTTTGCCAGCCTGAGAAATGATTTGTCCTTTCTCAGCAAGTTTGTTGAGTTGTCCTCATGCAGGGGGATCAGCTTTCTGTGTCATCTGCATTGTTCTCTTTCTGTGTCTCTTCCTTCCTTGAGTAGACCTTTCATGTGAAAGTTTCTCATAATCAAATTGGATTTTTACCAATTATGGTGGAACCCATCGTCTTTTATCACCGGTGGAAGTATAGACCAAACTTCTTCCCCAACACAAAACATTCCTGGACTTCCATTCTGACGTTAAAACATCTTTAAATTATACAGATTAATCTAATTCAGAAGTTCTTTTTACAATCCAGTGATTTTTAGCAGCTGTTAGTCCTGCCTCATTGACATTCAAAAATTTAAAGTTAAATAAGCATTTTTCAGCTTATTTCTGGAAGTTCTTATATGCCTGACCTAAGAGTCATTTCTTCTATGTCTCAGTTACATAAATTGAACACAAAGAGTTTACTGTTATTAACTTTTTGACACTGGAGAGGTCAGCTCAAGAACTTTGGAAAATTCCACTAGACCCCTCCCCTCCTGGAAGAGAAAGGTCATAAAGAACATAGGCACCCCTCCCCTAGAGAAGGGAGGGGCTAACTACGTTCCTCAGACTACAGAGAGGAGGGACCAGCCATGGGCACCTACTGATAGAGGAGGCACAGAGCTTGTAGACACATTCTGTGACCATTGGCCACCTACAGACAAAGGAAGTCCTCTCTATATTCACTGTTGAATGTTCAAACTAGTATAGTCACTCTAGAAATCATTGTGGAGATCTTTAAAAATCCAGAGACAGAACCACCATTTTAGCCAAATTGTCTACTCCTAGACAAATGGCCAAAGGACACTAAATTCAACTACAGTGATGTATGCTCACCCATGTTCGATGATGTTCTTTTCATAACAACAAGAAAGTAGAATCACCCTAAATGCTAATCACTCGAGGAGTGGATAATGAATGTGGTAAATTATACAATTAAAATTTATTCAGTTGTAAGAAATTGAAATTATGAAGTTTGTAGATAAATGGCTAGAACTGAAAAAATTATATTGAAGTATGAAATCCAATCAAATAAAACAACTGCAGTATGCTCTCTTTAATATATGGATCCTAACTTCAAATTCCTAATTTTGCCTGTTCAACATGGATCTGTGAGAGCCAGGAAACTAGAAAGAAGCTGTTGGGAGGGAGATTTCTTAAGGAATGGAGAGAATGGAACAGGATACTCTTCAGGAAAGCAGTAGAAAAGAAGTAGAGATCTTTAAACAGGGAGGAAGAGAGGAGAAAGGGAACATAAGATGGGAGAAGATAAACCAAAATCAAAGTGGTAAGAAAAGTCATATGAAAACCTCCTGTCTTGTAACCAAATTCAGAAATACAATTTACATGAGTTATAATTTATACGTTTCCCCCTCCAAAAAATCAAGTAATATTGTTGAAATATAAAGCAGGAAAAAAAAAAAAAAACGAAAGAGTCAAAATATAGGGTAAAAGGCTGAAGAATGTCATCTCCTGGGCAAGACACAGGCATTACAATCATGAACTCACAATGCTAAGAATATTTACACTAGGTACACATAAGAATAGACCAATTAACAGTCAGGTATCAATAAGGTAAGATCTCAGGTACTTCTCAGTACTGGACCACCTGTTACTGATAGATTCAGAGAGAGGAGAGTCATTGCCATCAATTGTGTACCCACTAATGATCCCACAAGGCACTAACGGATAGTTACAATCCAATGGACACAGAGATTTCCCTAGTTAACCTACAAGGGGCAAAAACAAATGAAAAAAGTCAGGAACCTGGGAAAAGGATTGACAGCAATGCCTCAGTGTTAGCAAACAGTCAACCACAACCACTGAACTATAGTTATTGCCTGTCCCCCCCCCTTTTTTAAGATAAGCCTCACTAAGCTGCTCATGTGGTCTTGAACTCATTCTGTAGCAGAGGCAGGTTTTAAGTTTGCAATCTCAGCCTCCCAAGAAGCTAGAATTTCAGGCCTAGACTTTATATTTTAAAGATGGAAATAAAAGAAATAGAAAAATCATTATGATGTAGTAAACACTAGAATACTACAGGAAATATTCACCATGAGGATACTAAAGCTTAAACAAAGTACATTTGCATCTCTACCAGAATTTTATTAGAAAAGAAAACATTTTTATTTTGTTTTTTTGTTTGTTTGGTTTGGTTTGGTTATTTGGTTTGGTTTGGTTTGTTTACTTGATAGTCCAAATTCTAAGAAACACCTCCATAATACAGGTTAATGTTGGGTTTCCACCCTGGACTGACCTGCCTATTTAACATAACAAAGCAGACTTGGTGTCCAGGTCCTCTATGCATCCTATAGACCCTACCTGTTACAGGTATGGCTGGCCTATTGGCCTTCTACCCTGAACTCTCCAGCCTACTGAGCCGGTCTGGTCTTCTCGATATAATCCAACCATTTTGGTTACCAGTCCTCTTTGTACCTGTGGGCCTCCTGGATGCTGCTTCTGCTTCCTCTCTCCTCACATGCCTACCCCCAATGGGGCCCAGTGCAGGTCCTGTTCACTGTGGGCTCTCCCAGAGGTCCCTGCCTCTGGCTATGCTCTCCTACATGTCTATAATATTTTTTTCCACCATGCCTAGATGAATTCATGTTTCTTTTCTTTTCCTTATTTCTTTTATTCATTCAGTAAACAGCACCAAAAACAAGAGGTTTTTGTGTCAAGTGATACAAGGCATAGAAAAGAAAACATTACCTCCATGGTATTTATGACCAAAAATTTACAGCCTGAATCATATTATACAGTTCTCAAACAAGTGCACAATAAGAAATCTAGTTTTGGGTTGTTTTTGTTTTTGTTGTTGTTGTTTTGGTTTAGGGGTTTTTTTGGTGTTGCTTTTGATTTTTGTTTTTTTAGACATAAAATTGGGTGGGAAAAAGGGTTGGGGATCTGGGAAGAATAGGAGAAGAGAGGGCGAACTTGATGAAAATGCATTGCACAAAATCCTCAAAAAATCTAATAAAAATAATAGCAATATCTTTAAATAACTTATATATGTCAAAAGTATGAAGGTCACAAAGAAGATTAAAGAGGTATGTTATGTAATGAGGCTTTCTGAAATGTGTTTTAAATACATTTAATAGAATATTTTATGGATAGGAAAATTGGTTCTGTCTATTTAAAAACTTTTTGTGGTGTGCGCGCATGTGTGTGTGTGTGTGTGTGTGTGTGTGTGTGTGTAAGCCAGAGGCCATGTCAGATGTCTTCTCAAATTGTTCTCTACCTTTTCTGAGATGGAGATTCTCACTGAATCTGAAGCTTCCCAATTCTGCTAGACTTGCTAGGCAGTGAACACCTTGGATCCTGTCTCTCCCTCTCCCAGCTGGGATGCCAGGCACAGATCACTACAGTTAACTTTCCACAGAGACAGAGATCCATACTCAGGCCTTCGCACTTGTGCAGCAAGCTCATTACCAACAGAGCCATCGTTCACAGTTGAAGTAATTCCTTAAATAAGATAGCAAAGTTAATTGCATAAATATCAGTGTCCTGTTTTTGTTAATTATCTAGTTATTTAAAATGTTAACATTAGGATAACCATATAATACACATAGAAGCTATATGTATTTTTTATAATTACTATGTCAGAGTAAGATTATCTAAAATAAAAATTTTAAAAATAATAAAAGGTCAAAATTACATTTATATTCAAGGCTTTCTAAGCTATCCTAAGATGTAAGTTATACTTAGGAAAACATATTTGCATAATTGCTAGATTGTTATTGACACACTTCTCTATTACTATCAAATAGATAAATCAAAATACTAAATCAATTGTTCAATAAATTATGTATATCATTTTAAAATCTTGACATAATTATTTTCATTCTAAAGTAAAAATATGAAGCCAATAATAATAGCAGTAACCATAGTTACTTGTCATTAATCCAAAGAATCATATATATATATATACATATATATATATATATATGCATATATATATATTACTTACTCTACAAGGCAGGTATCGATGCTACCATTTCTAGTTTACAGATAAGAATAGTAACAAGTTAAATATGTACTTACCTTATCAAAATTTGTATAACTTCTAATCAGAATAGCTATAAATGTCCATCCCTAACATTCTAGCTCTTCATTAATATGAATAGTATTGGTGTCTAATAGATTATTCAAGAAACATTTAAGAAATTCAGTTCACTTGGCCGTGTGAAAGTATTACAATGTCACCTAAAACAGAAAGCTTTGAAGAGACTAGAACCCACTGAGGAACAGGATATAGTTTGATATGTGCATATTCAAATATAATTCTAATACATTACTAATGCAGATGTGATATTGCTAAGTCATGTGCAATAAATGATAAATAAGAAATTTATTTACTACCTACCTATTGGTATTTATATTTTTAAAGTCTATGTTTTGGCTCTTGTCCTTGTACTTGGGTATCTACCAGAACCAAATTTTAAGACTGTACTGTTGAAGAAACTACATATTTGAATCACAGGAGATGGGGCTGGTCTTGATCTAGAAATTTGCCCTCTGGAGAGCATTCATAGTGCTGGAAGGTGCTACACGGGCTACTGAGAGAGAAAAGTCATTAATAGACTTACCCAGTTGTAAACCCTGCTAACAACAAAATCATCAGACCTCGCAAGGATGCCAACTGGTGCACTAGTGACATAAATTGTATGGAGTAACCAATTGCTTTCTGATTTGATTAAAGGCCTACTATGTAAGACAAAACTTATGCCTGGCACTGTAACCCTGACAAGGACCATGGATGGGGAAGTTACAAGCCACAGGGAATGACTGATTATGATTATTTACTAAATGGGCATAGTGTCAAACTACTGCCTAAATAATTGTCTCTGTCCACACATTAGTGCAGCCCTCAGTCCTCCTCAGAAAGGCTTCATTTTGCAGCAGGTTGAATTTAATATAGAGAGCTGCATCTGGTCAGAGCGCAGAAGATGATGTTTAGGGCATGCTTAGCTTACTTCTCCCCTTCATGCTGGAATTTTGTATGGCTTGAAAAAATTTGGGAAGGGAGCTAAATGTTTTAAAACAAGATTATAATGACAGTTGCACTACTATATAAAATTATCGAAAATTTTTGAATTACACACTTAAAATGGGAAAATATATTTTATACACTAACAAAATTCTTTAAAAACAAATTAATTAAAAGCAAGGTTTCTGGGGCTAGAAAGATGACTTGTTGGTTAAGAGCCCTGACTGCTTGCTCTTCTAGAGGTCCTGAGTTCAATTCCCAGCAACCACATTGTGGCTCACAACCATCTGTAATGGGATCTGATGTTCTCTTCTGCTGTGTCTGAAGACAGACAGCAAAAGTGTACTCACATATATATAAAACAAAGTTTCTGAAGACAGGTCTGGTGACACATGTCTTTACTTCCAGCACTCAGGATACAGAGACAAGAGGATCTCTCAGTTGTAGGCCAGAGTTCTGATCTTCAGAGTGAGTTCCAGGACAGCTAGGGCTACAAGAGAAACTCTGTCTTGACAAATGAAAGAAAAAGAAAAAAGGAGAAGAGAAGAGAAGAGAAGAGAAGAGAAGAGAAGAGAAGAGAAGAGAAGAGAAGAGAAGAGAAGAGAAACAAACAAAACCCCACAATATTTGTTTCAGTTGGGTGATCACGTATATGCATAGATTTGTCAGGTTTGCCAGGGAAGATTCAAGATACCTGCATTTAATTGTTAGAAAACATCCGAAACATGGGTCATAACACATGTATGCAAGCCCAGTACTTGGAAGTCTAAGGACGGCAGGTCACAAGTTTCAGACCAGGCTGAGCTATACATCAAGTTTCATATCATTCTAGGCTACATAGCAAAACCAAGAACGAAAGGAGAAAATATTGAAGGTAAAGAAGGAGAAGAAGGGCTGGAGAGATGGCTCAAAAGTTAATAGCATTAGCTGCTCTTCCAAAGGTCCTGAGTTCAATTCCCAGGAACCACATGATGGCTTGCAACCATCTGTTATGAGACCTGGTTCCTTCTGGTATACATGAAAATGGAGCACGCACACACACACACACACACACACACACACACACACACACATACACACACAATGATTTTTTAAGAGAGAGGGCAAGCAAGAAAAAGAGGGAAGAGAAAAGAAAGAATTCTACATGTAGAATTGATGTTAGTTTCCTCTTTATTGGTATTAATATTAGAAAATGATATCTAAATAGTAACATTGTAAGTTTTTAAAATTTTATTACATTTGTGTGTGTATTGGCATGATATGGAAATCAAAGGACAAATTGTAGTAGATTCTTTCATTTGACCTCCAGTTCAAGGAATTTAAATGTTGTCAACCTTGGTACCAAGATCTCTTATTTGATAAGACATTTTCCTGGCCAGGTTTTAAGTTTTTATGTAATTTATGAAGAACCTTAATCAACATTGAAATGTGAAGGTGAAAATAAACACCTGTAACAAAAACATTACATGTTTTGTTATATGTGGAACCATGTTCTCCAAAAAGAGATCTTGGGGCTTTAGTCCCCAATATCTGTGAATGGGATTCTTGCTTGTGAGTAAGGCCTTTTCAAATGTGCACAAGTCAAGATGGGATTATTAAGGTGGTCTCTCATCAAACATGTTGGTATCCTTACAAAAAGAGAGAGGATTCTAGAGGAAGACCGGCATGCAAAGACCAGAGTAGAGCATAGAACACTCCTGATGGCACCTTGATTTCAGGCTCCAGGACCATGGGACAATAAATGCACATTGTTTTAAACTGGAAGATTGTTTTCCTATTTTATGAAAGACCTAGGAAACTAATCTTATAAATCTAAACAAGGAAAACAACCTCAGAATGAAACAATTAGTGATTACTTAAATTATTTAAGAGGTTGTCCCATCACAATTGAAAACTCTTTATTAAACAAAAGAAGACTACTTTTATATATTTAATAAACCACACTAGGTTGTTCTTTTAAACATGTTTTTAATATTCCTTTTGCAGCAATGTATGGAACAGGAATATATTACTAAAATTAAAATTATAAACATTTTAAGCAAGAGTATTTTTCACTCAATATACATTTCAAAACACCTGTATTTTCAAACTAAATAAAATATTATTAATAATATATATTAGTTTCAAAGTAGTGTGTAAAAGATTTCCATAAACCTAGTACATATTTGTAGTAAAATACTTACTCCGGCCCATAAATAACCCTTATCTGTTCTCTGTTGATTCATATCTGCTTTTCTTTTGCTTCACCCCTTACATATTTGAAAGAAGAAATACACTAGTTTATAAAAATTATCTTCAAGCCTGAAATTTTTGGAGAAACTTACTATGAAAGTCAGAAAACAAAAAGAGGATGATTTTTAGCGTTTGATACACTGTACTAGAGTAAGGCATATTTCTATGAAGACAGACTAACAGTGATCTTGAAAACTGAGGTGAAATGTTAGTTCTTTACATATTATTTATTCTTGTAGTTCTTTTCTTATTATTTATTTATTACTTTATTTATTTATATCCCAAATGTTTCCCCATTGCAGGTTGCCCCTCCCCTTCACTTTGACGATGAGAAACTCATTGCTTTTCAACTAAAACCAGGAACAAGGAAAAGATGTCCCATTGGGTTGCTATAATTTTAACATTGTCCTAACTACAACAATAACATCAAAATTAAAAAAAAGAAATATAGATTTGGAAGGAAAAAATAAAAATTATCTTTACTTGTGCATAAACGAATTGTTTCTGTAAAAAAAAAAAAATCCTAAATAATCAACAGAAAAATCCTCCTGAAGATAATATGTATAACAAAGTGCAAGATACATGATTAATACACAAAATTAATTACTGTCATATTTTCTAGAACAAGTACAATTGAACTCTAAAACATATTAACAATTATACTGATACCAAAAGTACTTAAATATAAATTTAACACAGTATATACAAGGTCCATGTAAGGAAGAAAAAACTCTAATAAAATAAATCAAATAACTAAATAAATAGAGAATGGAGAAATTCTAGTTCTCCCAAATCTTTAGATTCAATACAATCACAAGCAAAAGAAAAAGAGCAAATCATTTTGTTGATGTTAATAAACTGGTTCTCTGTTTCTGTAGAGAGGTAATAATCCACAAAAAAATAACATTTTTGACAAAAAGGAATGAATCTAGAGTACTGCCAGTGCCCAACATCAAGACTTATTATGAAGTTCCAGCAATATATGAAGTAGGTTGAGAGAGCAGAGAAGAGACCAGAATAGACCCACAGACACTAGAGGGTCTATTATGCCTTAACTCTGACAAAAGAGTAAGACAGTATAAGTAGATGAACGATAGTAACTTTCAATAAAACTCTGGAATATCTAGATATCAATACACACACACACACACACACACACAAAATTTTAACATATATTTTGCATTGTTCAGAAAAATAACTCGATGAGCTGGAAATTTAAAAAACACAAAACTATAAAGACCACTAGAAGATAACATAGGAGAAAATCTAGATGGCCCTGAGCTTGACAGGGACTATTTAGATAATAACAGTAAAAGTGTGTGCAAAACCGGAGCAAGCTCAAACTAGCGAAAAAAATCCCAGCATAGAGATGGGAAGGCAGGGGCAAAATTCTCACCACAAACTGAGGAGTGTCAATAAACATTCATAAACTGTAACAAAATATCCCATTCTGGAGGGCAATACTGTTAATAAAGGTGTCTAAACATGTGGACAGGAAAATAATATATAGAAAATGTCGACATCTTCTATACAATATTGCTGGGAACACAAACTGCTCTAAAGCAAGATCTATCCAGAGGTCATATTGGGGAATTGCTCTATTATCAAAACTTACCTACAGATTCAATGCAATTTCCATTAAAACTCTAATAGAAATCTTCATAAATAAGGAAAACAAAAGAAATCATGAGCTCCAACCCCTAAAAGTCATAGTAACTTGAGCAAAAAGTCCAATGCTGGAGGTGTCAGAGTATCTGAATTCAAATTACCCTCAAGTCCATCATAACGGAAATAGCATGGTGCCGGCACAAGAAAAGGCATAGAGGCAGTAGGGCACAGTAGAGGACCCAGAAATAAACCCACAGTGCCACATCTAGCTAATTATTTACAAAGGTCCAGAAAAGTTCATTGCAGAAAGAGAAACAAAAACCAGCCTATCAATGAACAGCATTCATAAAACTAAATATCCTCATTTAGAATGGGAGTGAAGTTAGCATAATGAAGTTATTAGATCGGTATCACCCTATATCTCATCCCAAATTAACTCAAGATGGATCAAAGACCTTAGGGTAAGATTTTACAACTCAAAAATGCTGAGGAAAAATATAGGAAAGACAAGATATAGACATTAACCAGTACTTTCTGAATGGGAAACTAATGCTATAGTAAGTTACTCTAAGAGCTGACGAACAAGATTGCATGAAGTTGACAAGCTTCTCCACAGAAACAGCAGAGTGAAGAGATCGTCCACAGGATCAGGAAAATCCTTGCTAGTCACTTCTCTAACAGCAGGCTCCTATCAAGGTAGGATGCACACAGAATCCAAAAAATAAACCAGCCCAAAACCAACCCACCCAATACAATCAGTAAATGAACACCATAGACAGTTTTAAATAGATAAACATGAAAACATGTTCACCATCTCTAGTCATCAGGAAAATGCAAATCAAAACTACACTGAGATTCTATCTCTCTCCAGTCAGGGCAACTATCACAGAGAAAATAAGCAGCAAATGTTGACGAGGATATAGGGGAAGGAACCAATCTGATTACTATTGGAAACACAGACTTGTACAGCCACAATGGAAATAAATATGGAGATTCCAAAAAAAGTTAAATATATCACTACCATGTTATGTGGGTGTCCACTTATCATTATCTACTCAAAGGAATGTAAATTAGCATATCACAGAGATATTTGCACTGCCATGTTTACTGTAGCATTACTTATAACAGTATGATGTGGAACAATCTAGTTGTCTATCAACAGACAAATAAATATGTGATATATATAGATATAAATATAGATATATATAGAGAGAGAGACTTTTTAGCTTATAAGAAAAAAAGAAATGGTCTTATTTGCAACAAAATCTTGGTAAAACATTTTGTGTGTGTGTGTGCATGTGTGTGTGTGTGCATGACATGAGAGTAGAAGAGAGTCCATTAAAGGAGAGGATGGGGATTGATGAGAGAGAAGGAGGAAAGAAGAGAGAATAAAGGTAAAGTGAACATGAGCACCCATTACACACACACACACACACACACACACACACGAAGATTGCACAGTAAAACCCATTGCTTAGCACCCTCTAATACACACACTATTCTATAAGTGATATATAGGAAGGGTACATGGTATAAGGTAACTGGGATTATGAATGAATCATTCCTTGTTCCTAAAGAAAAATAACATCCCGGAGGAGTGTATGAGGCAATATTTATGACAAAAGCATTACAGCCAGATGGGATGGCATATATTTGCAACTCCAGCCCTTCCAGTGCTGAAGAAGTGAATTTCCTTGAGTTTGAGGCCAGTTTGGATTGGATGGGAATGAGTTTCAGTGGTAGAGTGCTTGCTTAATTCTGTGTGTGAGTTCCTAGGTTCAAGTGTCAGCATGTAAGCAATGAATCTTAGCCAGCACTCACTGCAGCCTGCTGGTTGCGGCACTCAAGGAGCAACATAGTCTATGCCGTGAGATATGGGAAGAGCTGAGGTGAAAGGGTGCTCACATGTCTCCATTCACATTCATTACATAGAACTGCACTCCTGTCTATGCAGGTACAGCTGAAACAACCATCATCAAAGCCTAAACTAAAGGGATATCATAAACAGATAGCCATGCATCCTGATTCTGATTAGATTGACTGCTCAGCCCAGAATTTTTCTTCCCTTTCTAAACTATCCTACTTTCTTAATCTGAACTCAAAACTTTTACCATAAACTTAAACATGTAGATTTTAGTTTCCCTTCACCCCATTCTCACAAACAGCACCCTGTGCGTATATTTATTCCTATAGTACACCTTTCTAGAATAGATACTCAAGAAAGAATTAGGATTGATTTCTTACACATGTCTTCCAAACCAGCAATGTGTAACAAGTTTGTTTTAAATTAAAATTATAATTTAGATTATAATTCAAATGAAAAATGTTATTTAGACAACCCATGTTCTCTTTTTCTAACATTTTCCATTTCCTAAGATAACCTAATCTACTTTTCCACAAATAAAATAATAAACTAGACAGATCTTTGCCCAGAGGCAACTAACTGAATGAGTCAATGTCTCTCCACAGCTAACCTAAAAATCAAACTACATTTAAAATGTGGCCTTAGGCCTGTGAGATAAATAAGTTGACAAAGGTGCCTGTTGCCAGACCCAAAGACCTGAGCTTATTTAGTACCAAGGACCCATGGTGACAGGAAAGAACTGACTCTTACAAATTGTCCTCTAGAGGAATACCAGGACAGGGAAACAGAAGGTTGACTGGGGAAGAGGCGATGGCTTATGGGATTTTGGAGGGAAAGGGGAACCAGGAAAGGGGTCAACATTTGAGATGTAAATAAAGAATATATCTAATAAAAAAAGAAAGAAAAAAGAAAAGAAAGCCCCCCAAAAGAAAGTTATAAAAACTTATAGTGCTTTTAAAAATGCTTCAGCTCTGTAGTACATTAATTTCAGCTTGTTAAAATTATTTTATTAATATTAAATATAAAAAATGAAAACATAATTGATATAAAGTATTAGTCTTTAAATAATTAGATGTGTTTGCTAAATATGTATGCATATATAATTCCAAAATGATTTGTCAACTATTAATCAGCAGTATATAGGCAGATAAAATTTAACTACTTTCACTGTTCTCATGAGATTCTTTTACTGTAAATTTCAAATTTAATAAACTATTATAATCCTGTAAAAAAATTGTCCCCTGACTTCCACACATGTGCTGTGAAGTTACACCCTAATAGAGAGAAATAAAGAAACAAATATTTTAAAAAATTAAATGAAAAGGCATATACCATAGCATTCCCATTTTTCAGTTGTGGACTGTTAAGATCTAAGTGTTCCAAGGTTACAGGAAAAAAAAATAGAAATGCCAGACCTCAGTATAATACACTCCTTAATAATATTGCTTTCTCTTTATATGTATGTATATGCATACATATAAATGTATAAATATATACTTACATACATTTAAACATACATATAAATGTATATGCATAAATAAATGTGTATAAACATACATATAAAGAGCCCAGAAACTGATTGTAGTAAGCCTGATTCAAAAAATCTAACACAAAAATATTGAGTGATGTTTTTTAAAACTAGTTTTCAAAGATCTATATTCTAGCCTGGCTTCCTTACAATGTAAGCATCAACATTTTATTTGGACTCCATGTGCCTAGATTTCTTATTTATTACATTGCACAATTTATTTTTTTTCTTTTGATTAAAGCAATTGGAGAAGTTAAAAACAACACTATACAAATGTAAAATCGGGCCAAAACTTCACCATTTTTCCTAATTTTTAGACTTTTTAAAAACATATTACTAACATTGTTCTGCCTTATCATTAAACTGTAAATTTATTCTACACTAGCCATTATTAATATCCAGGAAATGAAAACTTTTAAATGTGGCCTTTAATTTTTTTCTACCAAACATTGTAGAGCCTCTTTTTTAGCCAAACTTTTATGTCCCTTGCTCTTTTAAGACACAAACCGGTTGCCCATGCAGCCCAGTAAAGTCATCCATTTCTAAACCCCTGCAGATAATCCTCATTTGGTCTTAAATCCTTTAACTGCTCCCACCAAGTGACAATCCATAAGCCACATCAAACTGGCTTCAGCCTGCTTTTCTAGGACAAGTCCCAACCCCCATCCACTCCCCTGCCACAAAAAGGATTTTCCCCCTATATTTAATCTTTCCTAAATCTCCATCCTGTAATTCCTGTGTATAGTTCCTGTTGTTTACAGGACAAACAGCTCCTGGTATCATTAAGACTATTTCTTCGGAGTCATAATTTATGTATCTTTTCAAGTTACAAGGGTACACAGATCTTTTACTCATTTTTTTCAACACTACACACACACACACACACACACACACACACACACACACCACTAGCTTTACGCAGGTCAGGCCGACTATCTGACATACTTTCCCACTCCCACCCCCCACCCCACTGTCCTTGCTCTTAATTTAGGCTCTGTTTTTCGTGGTGACACCGGTGTTCTTCCCACCTCTCTGCTCCCTCCCTATCCAAACCCGGTGTCCTGGGGAGCACCGGGCATGCTCAGTAGCCACAGCTGATGCAGGAAGCAAACCGGGATCTTTTTTGCGGCATTAGAACCGGTCGCAGCCGAAGGCCCTAAACCAATGGCCCAGAAATTGCTCTATCCTTCTACGGCATCACTTAACTGTGTATTCGAAAGATGAGTACGGATTTGGAAAGGGACAGTTTACAGCGGTCCTAGTCTGCAAGGTGGGTCACAACCGAGGGGCTTAAAAGAGCCTCTTAGATGGTGTGGTGCTGTGGAGATTTCTGCTGTTCTGGGATATGATCGCGGTGACGGAAGGCTAGGAGCTAACATCTCTGCTTCACCATGTAAATACTCACCTCCCCCCACCCCTCAGTCGCAGCTCCCTCGAGCTGCCCCAGACTAAAAGGGATGCTGCCTTAAGTCCAAAGTCTGTGCGCCAGACAGAGGGATCATCCAGTAGAAGACAGGCAAATCAATCACTCCAAATATTAAATCAAGCAGGCAGCTAACAGATCCAGCGACAAACAAATGGGCTAATGCCAAATGACAGTTCAGGAACCTTTCAGATACTCATATGTGAATAGTATGCCTGTCTCCAAAAGAGCATACCTTCCACGTTCGTGAACTGTGGTACACTTCCCTTTGAGAAAGATACTGACAGATCTCTCTCTCTCTCTCTCTCTCTCTCTCTCTCTCTCTCTCTCTCTCTCTCTCTCTCACACACACACACACACACACACACACACACACACACACACACAACACACACACGACCCTTTTCCCGTTTTTTATGCTGAGACTGCATCTCTAGAGCTTCAACAGCAGCAGATTCCCTCACCTCACTGCCTAAGGATGGAGCACAGGAAGAAATGTATTAAGGGCTAAATAGGATGGGGGAGGGTGTTCTTTGCAGGGGCTTGAGTCAAAACTGCAAATCTTCGGAAACAGAAAGATAAGCCACAGCAGGCAGAGAGAAAGACACACAAGTGCCCCTGCTGCTAAACCCTAGCCATTTCTCCAAACAGCAACAAACATGAGATTTCATCACCATGCTGCATCCATATTGAGAAGGTGGGAAAAAAAAAGCATGTGCTCTGCTTTAAGCATTTCGGTCTCCGGAGATGGGAGGAGACCCTGTCCATATGTTGTGGGAGCTATCCACCACCCCAAAAGTACACTCTGTTAGCACCTAGCAGCATATCACTTGCTGGACAGGTTCAGCAGCAACGCGGCTAATCTATCTGACAGCAGGTTGTCTCTTACCGTAGGCAGCAGCGGCTCCATTTGGGCTCCCTGGTCTTTAATCTCCATGTTCCGAAACACCTCTGGAAAAAGCACCTTGCTCTGCAGTGTCTTCGGTGTCTTCCACTCGGCCGGCCGAGCACTCGCTCTGCTTAGTATTCGGATCAGGTAGCTCTGAAGCAGGAGGCAACTGCACACTCCAACTCACCAGAGTCACATGGCTCCTACTCACTCGGGCTGCTGGCCAGGTTCTGCACTGATTGCTGTGGATCCTTGGGCCGGCAGGAGAGATCCCCAAAGCCCTGAGTCACTGCCCACACCTGGATACTTGGATAAAGTACAGCCGACAATGCTACAAGTCCGAAGGGCATTGAGAATTTTGCAGGAGATGATAACTTCTTATACAAATGAGTTCACGCTAGCCTCTAACCAGCCCAGTCTGATTTTGACACCTTGAGGCACTCACTGCATTCCAGAATCCTATAGGAAATAACAGTTCAAATATGGTGATGTCAATTCAAAGTCTTAATACGAGTTCTCTTACCTACTACCATTTAATATGATATTTGAGGTAATATGACTTCAAAATTAGAATGTCAATGAGCTTGAACTATTCACTAAATTAAAATTTTAAGTTATTTGTAAATTTGTAAAATAGACATTTTCTATGTTTAAATTGTGAAAAACTGGCAAGTCATATACTATTAAAAATGATTTTTTTCTAAAATTTGTCTCTCAAAAAAGAGAGGAATGTAAAATATTCTGACAATAGCAATGACTAAGAAATATTAAAGGTCAATTAAAAGGTAGCAAATCTGATGAGTAGCTTAGGCATATATTCCTCGCCTTAACTAGTTAAATAATTCATGGAAGGAGACAAGTCAAAGAACATCTTTAGGAAAAAAAGAAATTGGCAATAGTCTACATACACAATCTTTTAAATAATTATGGGATTAATTTCTCATACATATTTCTTGAAATTAATTATGGGATTTATCATCTGACGGTGAAGTCAAACCCAGAGCTTGGGATATGCTAGGCAAATATACTACTGCTGATCTGTCTGTCCATCTCTTTGATGGACAGATGTCTTTGAGAGAGGGTCTCAGTAGGAAGCAAAGACTCGCCTTGAAAGGTTATCTTCCTGTCTCTATGTTCTAGATGCTGAGATTACAGGTGTGAGCCAGCACTGTTCCTGGCTGTATCTATTTTAAGGAATGAAATCCTTCTATCCCTAGACCTTAGACTAACAATATAAAAGTTTAAAGTACATAGAAATAAAAATCTCTTAGGAGCTAAAAGAGGATGGCTGAAAATTATAACTATAGTTTATTGTAAAGTCGCCAGATTTTATAATCTTTAATTGGCAGGAATTTACATAAAAAGAATACTAATAATACACTAAAGTTTACATATCTCTCAATGTAGATGGAATTATATATAACTTTTTCATCTTTAATACAATTCTTAAAATAAGTTTTTATTGCTTTATAGGAAACTACTAGTTTTTATACCATAATGATAATAGTAATGGCTTTGTTCATAGGACATTTAGATTATATAATGGAATTGAATCATAAGATATTTGACCAGTAATAAGTGGGTTCAACTTGATTTCCTACAACAAACTGATGAGTAAGTGTTCTTATTCACACACATAACAGTAACAAACAATCAGAAATAATTTACATAAATAACATAATGAAAATGTCCTTTGAACATTAATTTCTATTCAAGTAACTCATCTTAAGTCACCCAATTTATATTTTTTCTAAATTAATCTAAATATAATTAAGAAAAGTCTGACTCTTAATTCCAAGTGAGAAAATAAAAACAAAATTGCATTTAAATTCCTATTAATCAGCATTTTTCTACAATATGTATTAATAAACTGTGAACATGCTTTGCTGGAACAACCATTATTTGGGCACTTCCTCTACAAACAGTACCAGAGTAATAGGATTCATCAGATTCATCAGCTAGAGCTCAAGGTCATCAAGAAGGCTCACTCAGCAGGAAGTAATGCTTACCACCAAGCCTAATGAACTGACTTGCAGTCCCAGAACACACATAGTAGTAGAAGGAGAGATCAGACTCCCACAGATATACATGAAATATAAAATAATAATAATAAATAATATAATATACATTTTAAAAAATCCTGTTGTTCTATACATCTCTGATCAAAAGCATCAAATACTTGCCTAGGAAAAATGAAAGAAGAAAAAGAAAGTTAGCTTCATTTAACCTACTATATCTACTTCATAAAATACCTTAGAGTTAATAGTCAAAGCCTGAGATACTGGATCAATCAATACCCTAACCATCTCGCAGTGGAAGAGATAAGTATAAAAGTAACAATAGTTGGAGAGAAAGTACTCATCACAAGGTAATGGAATTTTTACTAAGAAAACAAAGATTTTTCTAGCTCAGTATCATTGGTTTCAAAATTCTGGTGGTAAAGAGAAATAAAAGAGAAGAGAAATTCCAAATTGCATAAGGAAATCTGAAATACTTGAATACATCTTATCTGTACATCCTTGGTGGAGGTCAGGAGATGAATTATCTGAGACTTTCCTTTTTGAAAATTGCTCCAACGTGAATTCTGTATAATTTCTAATCCAAAGTATTTCCTCTTGGGCCTAGATCAGTACTCAACCTGTGCGTTATGACCCCATATCAAATATTTACATCACAATTCATAACAAAAGCAAAATTACAATCATGAAATAATTTTATGGTTGGTATCATCACAACTCGAGAAACTGTATTAAATGATCACACCATTCTGAAGATTGAGAACTGACTTAGATGATTAAAAATGGGCTTCTCTTGTTTAGAAATCCAGTAAGAATCTACTGAAACCTAACAGCCAGAGTTGAAGGCATCATATTAAGAACTGTATGATTCAGTTCATCAAAGGAAATAAATTAATGTTCTATACACTCTACAAGAATGTGACAATAGTCTTATTGTCATTCTATTGCTTTTGAGATACTGTGTTTACTAATGTTATTTTTCCTGTCATATCCAGCAGTATTAAAGGAGACTTTTCCTCTGTAAAAAATGAGATGAGTGTAGGAATCGGCCGGAGTCCCGCTTACAAAAAGGCACTACAGGAAGCACTGAACAATGAGTGAACCTCCTCTCTAGCTGCCCCATCCTAGCCAATCCATCTGTGGGGAAGGAAAGGAAACAACCCCATGTGAGCGTACTCCTGATTCCTATTTCCTTTTACTATTTTAAGATCTGAGAATAAGATATTCACATTAATACAATGCTTACCTTGCACAAGAGGCCATCTAATATTGACTGAATTGGAGGAAATATTGGGTTCTAGAAATTACTACTAACACTGATATTGAAAATAAAGATTTATTTTTCAGGGATTTTTTTTCAGTAATGGATTTCTAGCTTGGATCTCAAAGTTCCTTGCATTTTAATATAAAATATCTGAACATTAGGCTGGCAATGGCTTTAAAAGTTGTTTGATTAATATTTTAAAAATATTTTCCTTATGATAGTGCATCACAGCACTGTTTATATCCTTTCTTTATGCTCTGTCCAGACAATTCTATATCTTTTGGGACCTGTACAAATGTTCTGAGCAATTTAAAACATATTATGTTGATTTGTAAGATAAATCAATCAAAGCACTTCATCAAATTTAACTGACTCAAAAGATACCAAAAATGTTTTCTTTTTAAAAAAGATTTATTTATTTCTATTTATTTGAATACATGTAGCTGTCTTCAAATACACACCAGAAGAGTACATTAGATCCCATTTCAGATGTTTGTGAGCCACCATGTGGTTGCTAGGAATTGAACTCAGGACCTCTGGAAGAGCAGTCTTAACTGCTGAGCCATCTCTCCAGCTGAAATGTTTTCTTAACAGCTTAAAAAAATGAATCCTGATCACTATGGGACAAGTTAAGAATTCCTACTATAACACATAAATGTGGGACATTGTTATCCACAATTGGAAAGTCACTACTTAAACTCATTTTACAGATGCTTTGGGGCCCTAACTTGATAGTAATTTTATCCAATCATTGGAAAAAGAATATGCAAATTAAGTAATGTATTCTAGAGTTGTGCTGAAGTATAAGCTAAAAGAGACAGTTTAAACCACGTGTCTCTTAGATCATACCTGGTTTTCCCAACCTTGAAAGTTGAACAATTTTAAGTTTTAATTTTAAAGTATTGTCTTAACTTATCCTAAAGGGGGAACTCTTGCAGTCTATGTCCTCAGTTGATGGCTGAAAAACAGCATCTTAGCCCAAACTAGCTCAATTCAATAAGAACTAAAGGGCCATTGTGCATTAGAAACTACATTGAAACAAATAAGACATGGTCTCTACTCATAAAAGGCCACAGTTTAGATCTGTTGTTGTGTATTATAATGCTAGATTCTATACCCAGAGGTCTACAAGTGACGTCTCATGTTTACAAATTTTGTTCCTTATTTTAATACTATTGGTTAAATTAAAAAGGCTACAGCCAATTACTAGAGGAATTAGAGGTAGGTGGGTGAGGAGTGACTGGTTGGAGGAGAAAGATGGGAAGAGGCAGAAGCCACGTTGAGGGCAAATGAACAATGAGCACATGACCAGGAGAAGCCTCAAGTATCTTTGACACACTGCTGGGGAGGGAGCCAGGCCAACAGTTAGAAGAGTAGAGTAGGGGTTACCCCCCCCCAGTAATTGTCAAGCCCAAATAAGAAAACTATAGTCAGAATCTCACATATTTGTATGCTAATCAGGGATAAGCTTAAATTCGTTGAATAACAATTACTTGACAGTATAGCTAAACAAAAATTATATGTGAAAAACAAGAGACTGAAGTCTAAAACTGGAGATAAAATGACTTTTAATGACATTGTTCTCATCCTTACTATAAAGATTTAAACTCCATTAGGTGTTTCTTTTGTGTGAAAAAGTTAAATTTTCCCTTCTTTGACATAAAAAAAATCATGTCTCAACTTACTACTTCTCTAATCAACCTTTTTTTCTAATTATTACTGTCTTTGCTAAATGGTCCTGAATGTATCATTTCTGTTCCTAACTTTTGTAAAACTTATTATAAAGTTCATCTTGTGGTAAAATAATCTTTCTACACCAAGTTAAAGAATTATACCAAAATAATTGGTATTCAGAGTGTGCACTGTGTAAATTTTACTACACATACTTAAATTATGAGGAAAAATTTGTTTACTATAGAGTTTGCATTGTCAAAGATGACAACTGTTACATTAACAAAGGAAGAAAAAATGAATACTCAAAAATTTCTCCACTTAATTATTGGTAACCAAACTATTAGTGAATTCTTATACATTTTATATACAATATCAAGAGAAACGTTATATATTACATAAAATCTAATATCCTGAATATCCTAATTTTACTGTAATTGTCACTGAATTTCAAAATATGTTTTCTAATTATTTACGTATAAGTGGGCTTATTTTCTTATGAATAGAAAATGCCATCAGAAACTATAATTTGGACATAACATAAAATAATTTTAAGATGGTAGTTTATTAGAAATTTCAATAAAGACTTGTATATTTTGTGTTGCCTGCTTCTATAAAAGAAGAAAAAGGTGACTTTTCAATTATGATCACAGAATGAGATGTCCAGAATTTATTAGAAGACCATTACCTAGAGGTGTACTACCTAACCAGTGTGTTAGTAGGGAAAGGAAATAATAATATTTAGAATAAATTTAAAGAATAATATTTAGCCAGGAAAATCAGGAATGATATAGAAACTAGAAAAAGAGTCATTTATAATCGCACCCACTGGAAATAGTCACTCTTAACATTTGGCATGTATTACCTACTGTTGGACTTTTCTGGAGGTAATGGGAATAGTTCCTTTTTGTTTATTCTTTTCATTGCATTAAAAGCAAGTGTTGACTTATAATTATGAAATGGAAGTCCTTATCTTAAAGGTTATCTAAAACTCTGAGATTAAACCGTTTATTACCTTTACAGTGTATCTCTGCTAGTTCACCTAGGCTGTTGTACTTTCTACTTTCAAATTCTATGCATTCATTTGAAATAGCTACCTATCACTGTTTCTTCCTTTCTTCATCCTAAACCAAGGCTCAACTAACAGAAAAAAACACACATAAAGAGAGTATGTCTGCTCATTTCCAATTCTTCTTCTCTTAGTTCTACCGAAGCCTTTGCCGTGGTGGACATCTTGGATCTTCAGCTTTCCTTACCATGCTACTATTTGGAACCAGGATCTGAGTTTAGTCTCCTGAAATTCAACTGGATTTGGATATTGCATCATCCATTCCTACAAATTAAACACAATGAATAAATACAAATAAATAAATAATGACACTTAAATAACTTCAAATTTGGTTACAACAGAAAATATTATCTTGCTTCAATATAAATATATCATGTCATAAATTAATGAGAAAAATTTAATTTTTTTAAAAAAATTTATCATGAGAAAATTAATGTTTACTTAAGCATTCTAATATTTCTCAGGAACACAAGTATCTCATAAATAAAGACAAAGACTGGTTTATTCATTTAATCAGCATTTATTGACTAATTCCTATGAACACAATACTGAGCAAGGCACTGAAAAAACTAGAAAAGTATTCCCCAAGGAGGCTATAGTATGGAAAGTATATGAATACTCAGACATGTCCAAGGACAGTGTGATTGTCATATGTATATGAAAGAGTAAAGGGGCCACCTGTTCCAGAGCCAAATGAAAGCAAGGGAATATCAAGGATGATACCTCAGGGACGATGACATCTGAATCAAGTTTAAAGCATGTTTAATGTAAGAATGATTTCCCATAAATTCATGTATATGACAAAGTAAAACATTACTAATATATGGTATAGACAATGCAAAACTATAGAAGGCATTACCACATTCATATCACAAGGACAGAAAAGCCAGCTGATACTCAATGTAAGACACAGAAGAAAGGTAAGATGAGATGTATATATTGTTTTTTACTTACTTTTCTTTTGTTTCTAATTATTTAGGTCAAAACTAATTGTCTCTGAAGTAAGACTGAGTAATAGATCCAAAAATAATTAAATCTGTAACAAATATTATTTTAACTGAATATTAAGCTATAATCAGAAGCAAAATTTATCAAATAATAATGAAGTAGGGAGAAAATAATACACAGGGAAAGATTAACACACAGAAAGTTTGAAAAGCCAGAAGAAAATAGACTGTCTTATAATTTACTTACTTAAAGATGCACTATATAACTATATTATATATTATAAATCTATGATAAAATGCATATATACATATACATATATATAGGTATATATATATATATATGTATATATGTGTGTGTGTGTGTGTATGTGTGTGTGTGTGTAAAATCACCCATGTGGTATAACATGGGTATGTGGTGGTGTTGTATATATAGTTTAAATGAAATTACACCACACAAGGTGTTTAATGCTCACCTAAAGAGATACAAAATAACAAAAACCACATTGCCAGGCATAGGAATTCTTTCAGGTTGTTGGTCATGGGAGTTCTAAGAGACTCCCAAAGTAATAAATGCCAATACCATTTTCCTTGGCTGCCTCCTAGACCTTGAAGGTAAGAGCCTATTCCTCAAAACATGGCATACTTTGAACACAGAAATTAACATGCTGCCATGGGCAGAAGAAATTTCACAAGATTCCACGTCTAGATGAAAAGCTACAGACAATCAGTGCTACTGAGATGAGGAGATTGGGGTTTGACCAAGAACAAGCTTCCTGATAGGTTATTGAATCCCAAGTAGTTTGCTCTCAACACATGTACTCTAAATAGACTTAGCAGGTATGTGCATGTGCGTGTGAGTGTGTGTATCCAATTTGAAAAAATAAGGTCATAAATTTGAGAGGGAATGGAGGGACAGAAGAGGGCTGAAAGTAGAGAGAAAGAGGCAAAGAAATGATAAAAATACCATACTCATGTGTGGATTTTTCAAAGCATAAATAATCTAAATATTACAATGAGACTGAAAATAAAATTAATAAATTAATTGACATCACTACTATGACTTTGAAATCCCATCTACAAAACATAGGCTCTCAAACTAAGGAAGAACAGTGCATTCACTGCCTTAGTGTTTAAATAGGTTCAACAGAATAAATAAATAAATAAATAAATAAATAAATAAATAAATAAATATATTTTATATTTTATATATAATTTTATATGTATGTTTATGTATAATGTATATATTTTAATTTTATATGTATATACATATATAAAAATATAATATATATAAATAATTTAAGGTATCTATCGTATATAAAGAAATCACTAAAATTTATCCATAGTGAATTGATATATCTAAATTGATAGGGATGCTTTTATGTAGGTTTCATACTCAAAGATTCTAACCTAGAAAGTTGGGATGATAATAAATGTTCTGTATTTTCAAACTGAGATTTTTATATTAAGTGACCTGTCTATCACTTACTGTAACTTGATTTTCATATGTTCTCTTACTTTTCATACTTCTCCTGGTGTAGTATCAGGAAGCAAAGGTGGGAGGATCTCTCTGAGTTTGAAGCCAGCTTAATCTACAGAGTGTGTAGTACAGGAGATCCAGAACTAAGTGGGGAGACTTTGTCTCAAATCAAAAAAAAAAAAAGAAAGAAAGAAAAAGAAAAGAAAAGGAAAGAAAGAAAGAAGGAAGGAAGGAAGGAAGGAAGGAAGGAAGAAAGAAAGAAAGAAAGAAAGAAAGAAAGAAAGAAAGAAAGAAACAAAGAAACAAAGAAACAAAGAAACAAAGAAACAAAGAAAGAAACAAACAAAGAAAGAAAGAAAGAAAGAAATTTGGCTTGAATATAAATAATTATTTAGCAAATGATAAACATATACATCCTAAATGAATTGGTATGCTATGCATTATTTCACAAACAACAATAAAAAAATCCACCATGGTTTTAGTCTTCAGGTTATATACCATACCATACTAAATGTCTTATATAATTACTTAATTTACCCTTAATTTCAACCCTAAAAAATGTGTTTTTATAGCAATTGATATATTTAGAAACTGAATTACATCCAAGTGAAACAACTTGCTGAGCTTCTTACAACTTGAAGCAGCCCAGTAAGCCTCCAATAAAGGAGGCTACCTGCCTCAAAGTGAAGAGGTCAGCTCAGAAACTTTGGAAAATTCCACCAGACCCCTCCCCTCCTGAAAGAGAATGGTCATAAAGAACATTGGCACCCATGCCCTCCTCAGTTCACAGGGAGAAGGGACTGACCATCCCATCTGAGGGTAGCGGCTCCCTCCACCATTGGCCACCTACCTCATTCCCTAAACACCAATCAGTTTAAAAGTCACACTGTTCTGCCAATCTCATTGTACCTAATGGCTGCTGCCTTGAGAGCTGTATAAAGGCTCTCCAGACAGGCTGCAAATGGCTGTTCTCCTCTCTCCATGTGCAAGGTGTCCCCAACATGTTGGCACAATAAACTCCTCTTGCTTTTTGCATCGATTCCCCCACTCTGCATTGTTCACTCAGGAGGTGCCCAGTAAGCTAAGGCTCACCAGAGTCTTACAAAAGAACATACATTCTGTTTAGGTTACCAAATAAATGCTTACCTCAAATCTAATTAGCATAAAGAATTATGATGTCCACATCCACACTTAGCATTTATACAAACTAAGAAAGTGTTGCTCGTTTTTAATAAATGTGGTCAAACAATAAAACAGTATTTCTATAACAATGATTATGCAATGGAGCTTTATTTATAGCAAGGCTTCTTCAAACTTCATTTAGAGAAAAAACATGTGGTCCTTTTTCTTGACAGAAAATAATTGGAGTGATAATTCCTGTGTCAGGGTGAGAAATCCTGCAGTGTTAATGACCTGAACTAGGTTGTTTGCCTTTATTTAGTCAAACATATAATATGCTTTCCTTGTGTCGTCTATTTCTTCTATATATGTTGTAAATCATATGTTCCCAACAAATTCTCATTTAGTGTCAAAGATGATCAAATATTTAATGTCAAATATAATAAATTATTTATCTGATTATTAATTTTTAAAGCTAAAGCATTTACTAATTATTAAAATTTGTATAAAAGACTTCTACTTTGTGTCACAAAATATGCTAGGTCCTCAAATGAACTATGAGGTTCCAGTAACATAATCTTTGCTGGAGAGAGTAGAGGGTAGTCCAGTAGTAGAGTACTTGCCCAGCATGTGGGAAACCCTGACTTCAATTCTAAGTATATAAAAAAAAAAAAAAAAAAAAAAAAAAAAAAAAAAGCAAAGACAAGAGAAGTGTAAAATAAAGAAATAAAGGAACTTTGTACTCATATGTAATATGATGTTCATGCCAACTTGCACATGTTTTTTGAACTCTTGAACTTTTGGTTTTGTAAAATTAATTAAAGAACAAGTTTAAACTGTTCTGAGAATTAAATCAGCTAATGCTACTGAAGTACTTATAATATTTTCCAGTATATAGTAATTCCTCAACACATCATTATTTATTTCATTGAATGAACTAGCTAGGATGCTTAAGTTAAGATGTCAAGAGAAGAGTTGGAAGTGAGTTTGGGATGGGAAAAACATCTGAGTACAGATGTCTCTAGATTTTGCTCTAGAGCAATTTAATGAGGAGACCCCCAAGTAAACATCAACATTTAAATGCATCCTGGACTTTTCACTGGCCATTCAACATCCTAAATTTTTGTGTATTTTGAATAAAAATATATTACTATAAAATATTTTCCAATAGATCAAACCATTTCCAAATCTTTGGTAAGCTGTCTTACAATCTATAGTTATTGTTCTAGAAGCCTGGTGATGCTCTATATATGTATTTCAACTTTCCTTTAAAACACGCACACACACACACACACACACACACACACACGGGAAAAAGTTTGGAGCTAGTAAACACTGAAGTGTTTCTTCGCTAAAGCACAAATATCACATACATGTGACATAAAAATATTGAGGACTTTTACTTTCAGGAATAATTTTGACTTGAGCAGCATTATTGAAAACCAGTAGTTATAGATAAAATGTGTGCAAAACTGAGTTGTGAAAGGCATTTGTCTTTTAGTGTCTGTCAGATGTTACTTTTTCATTAACCTCATGAGCATCCCTATATATGAACATAACAATCTAGTTTTTTTAATATTTTATTACCTATATTCTTTGTTTACATTCCAAATGATTTCCCCTTTCCCGGATCCCCCCTCCCCATATGTCCCATAAACCTTCTTCTCTCCATCCCTTCTCCAATCACCTCGCTCCTTTTTCTCTGTCCTTATATTCCCTTCCAATGCTAGATCGATCCTTTCCAGGATCAGGACCTTCTCCATACTTCTTCATGGGAGTCATTTGTTATGCAATTTGTGCCTTGGGTATTCAGGGCTTCTGGGCTAATTAATATCCACTTATCAGAGATTGCATTCCATGTGTATTCTTTTGTGATTGGGTTACCTCGCTTAGGATGATAACAATCTAGTTTTTAATACCAGGACTGTCACTTACTTGAAAATCAGAAGACAAGTGCTGGTCTTGTTATTATTTCCATTTCAGCAACAGTAAAACATAGAAAAACTAATTCCAGAAGTTTCTCAAGAAATACAGGCCAGAGTGTTGGCAATCCCCAAGATGGGGATCCTTGCCTTAAGGAAAGAGGAGAAGAGAAAAAGAATTGGAAAATGGTTGGTTATCATAACCCAACATTGTATTGATCCACCTAACTTTGTTTCCAATATAAGCACTTGTAAAATTTTAATTTAGTCTATATTGTATCATATAAAAGCATTTTTCATCTTAATTAAAAGGAAAATCTAACACTGAATGTGCTATTCTAATGCAAGAAAGTTAAAGTTACATAAAGCAAGAACTTTTGTAACACAAATAATTTATTGTCTTTGTCACTAATTTATTTCAAAATTAAAATGAGTAAAAGTATTATATTCTTCCTAGTAATCCACATCTTTTGAACGTATACCTATTTCAACTATTACTGACTTTTCTAGTATAACAATTATACTAACAACAATAAAATGTTTTGCTTTTCAGCAAATTGTTATTTCAAAGCTTTTATATGCCAGATATATAATAGTCACTGTCCTGGTACCTAGAGGACATAGCAGGAAAATAAGACAATAAAATACTGTTTTGAGCCAATATCAAATTAAATGGAGAGATATGTGAAGCAATCCCACTAAAATCAGGGACAAGACAAGCATGCCTACTCTCCCCATATCTATTTAATATATTCAAAGTGCTAGCTAGAACAATAAAACAACAAAAAGAGATCAAGGGATACAAATTGGCAAAGGGAAAATAAAGGTATCACTATTTGCAGATGATATGATAGTATACTTAAGCAACCCCAAAATTTCCATCAGAGAACTTCTCCAGCTGATAAACAATTTCTGCAAAATGGCAGAATATAAAATAATTCAAATAAATCAGTAGCCTTCCTTTATACAAATGATAAACAGGCTGAGAAAGAAATTAGAGAACCAATTCCCTTCACAATAGCTACAAATAATATAAAATATCTTGGGGTAACTCTAACCAAACAAGTGAAAGACCTGCATGACAATAACTTCAAGTATCTCAAGAAAGAAAGTGAAGATCTCATCAAATGGAGAGATCTCCCATGCTCATGAATTGGCAGAAATAACATAGTAAAAATGGCCATCCTACCAAAGGCATAGATTCAATGCAATCTCCATCAAAACCCCAACACAATTCTTTAAAGACATGGAAAGAAAAATTCTCAAATTCATCTGGAAAGGCAAACAACCTAGAATAGTGAAAACAATTCTGAACAATAAAAGAATGGCTGACCATCTCTGACCTCAAGCTCTACTACAGAGCAATAGTGATAAAAACTGCATGGTACTAGTACAGAGTCAGGCAGGTTGACAAATGGAATAGAATTGAAGACCAAGAAATAAAACCACACACTTATGGACACTTGATCTTTGACAAAGATGCCAAAATATATACACTGGGGGGAAAAGCATCTTCAATAAATGGTGCTGGTCTAACTGGCTATCTATATGTAGAAAAATGAAAATAGACCCATATTTGTCACCTTGCACAAAGCTCAAATCCAAGTGGATCAAGGACTTCAGCATAAAACTAGATACACTGAATCTAATAGAAGCAAAAGTGGGAAAGAGCCTTAAAATTATTGGAAAAGGGGGAAATTTCCTAAACAGAACTCCAGTGGCTCAGTCTCTACGATCAAGAATTGATAAGTGGGACCTCATGAAACTGGAAAGCTTCTATAAGGCAAAGGACATAGTCAATAAGACAAATAAAACCTAAAGATTAGGAAAAAAAAACTTCACTAACCTCACATCTGATAGTGTGTTAATATACAAAGTATATAAAGAATTCAAGAAGCTGACAACCAAAAAACCAAACCATCCCATTAAAAAAGGGGGGGGATATAAACAGAAAACTCAAAACAGAGGAATCACCAATGGCTAAGAAGCACCTAAAGAAATGTTCAAAGTCCTTAGTTATCAGGGAAATGCAAATCGAAACAACCCTGAGATTCTACCTTACACCAATCAAAATGGCTAAGATCAAAACCTCAGGTGACAACACATGTTGGCAAGGATGTGGAGAAAGAGGAACAATCCTCCATTGCTGGTGGGATTGAAAACTGGTGCGACCACTCTGGAAATCAATCTGGAGGTTCTTCAGAAAATTGGAAATATATCTACCTGAAGATCCAACAATACCACTTTTGGGAATATGCCAAAAGATGCTCCACCATGCCACAGGGGCATGTGTTCCACTATGTTCATAATGGCCTTATTTGTGATAGGCAAACATCGGAAACAACCCTAATGTACCATGACAGAAGAATGGACACAGAAAATGTGGTTCATTTACACAATGGAATATTACTTAGCTATTAAGAAGGAGGACATCCTGAGTTTTGCAGGCAAATGGATGGAACTAGAAAATATCATCCTGGCCACCATCTTGGCTCCTGTGACCAAGTAGCCAGCTCAGCCAGGTATGCAGGGAACCACAGAGTGAAAGATCACTCAGGACACAGTCTGCCTGGGTTCCTTCTACACATAGGAGCTGGGCAGCTCTACAGCTGTCTGGGCACATATCCTGCAAGGGAGCATTTGACCTGCAGGGAGTCCTGTGCTTAGAGGGAGTCCTGCTCTCAGAGACCTGTGCCACATCTGACACGGGGAAGATCCCACTTCCTGATACAATCTAGAGAACTGGCAGGAGCAGGTTAATCGCCACTGCCCCATCCATCGGATGTGGTAGACCTGTGCCACATCTAACACAGGGAAGATCCTGCTTCCTGATACTCTCTGGAGAACTGGCAGGAGCAGGATATATGACCTGTGCCCCTTCTGACACAGGGAAGAGCCTATTTCCTGATACTCTCTAGAGAACGGGCAGGAGCAGGTCATTGGAGAACTGGCACCAGTAGGTGCATTTGAGAACCAGCATCAGCAGAGCATTTGAGAAAGAACAGCCTGCAGGGCATTCGACCCTTGCCAAATCTGCCACAGGAAAGACCCCATCACCTGATACTTCCTGGAGAGCCAGCTATTTGCAGGGCATTGATAAGAAAAGGAATCCCAACAGTACAGAAACACAGGCCAGCAGGACAGAGAAGATAGAGACAGCAAGACCAGCTAACACTGGAGATAACAAGGGGGGCCAAAGGCAAACACAAGATAACCAACAATAACCAAGGCAACATGGCACCATCAGAACCCAGTTCTTCCACAACAGCAAATACTGCATACTCCAGCACATCAGAAAAGCAAGAGCTAGATTTAAAATCATATCTCATATTGTTGATGGAGGACTTCAAGAAGGACATAAATAATTCCCTTAAAGAAATACAGGAGAACATGGGTCAACAGGTAGAAACACAAAAATCCCTTAAAGAAAAACAAAAGGATATGGATCAAAAGGTAGAAGCCCTTAAAGACAAAGCACAAAAATATCTTAAAGAAATACTGGAGAACATGGGTCAACAGGTAGAAGCCCTAAAGGGGAATCACAAAACTTCCTTAAAGAATTTCAGGAAAAAGCAAACAAACAAGTGAAGGAACTGAACAAAACTATCCAGGATATGAAACTGGAAATAGATTCAATGAAGAAATCGCAAAGTGAGACATCTCTGAAGATAGAAAACCTTGGAAAGAATTCAGGAGTCACAGATTCAAGCATCAACAACAGAATACAAGAGATAAAAGAATCTCAGATACTGAAGATTCCATAGAAAACATTGACTCAACAGTCAAAGAAAATGCAAAATGCAAAAAGATTGTGACCCAAAACATCCAGGAAATCCAGGACACAATGAGAAGACCAAACCTAAGGATTCAAGGTATAGAAGAAAGTGAGGATTTACATCTTAAAGGCCCAGTAAATATCTTCAACAAAATTATAGATGAAAACTTCCCTAACCTGGAGAAAGAGATGCCCATAAACATAGAAGAAGCCTACAGAACTCTAAACAGATTGGACCAGAGCAGAAATACTTCCCATCACATAATAATCAAAACACCAAATTCACTAAACAAAGAAAGAATATTAAAAGCAATGAGAGAAAAAGGTCAAATAACATATAAAGTCAGACCTATCAGAATTAGACCAGACTTCTCACCAGAGACTATAAAAGCCAGAAAAGCCTGGACAGATGTCATATAGAACCTAAGAGAACATAAATGTCAGCCCAGACTACTATACCCAACAAAACTTTCAATTACCATAGACAGAGAAAACAAGACATTCCATGACAAAAGCAAATTTATACAATATCTTTCCACAAATCCAGCTCTGCAAAGGATAATGGGAGGGGGGGAGGAAATACTAACACAAGGCAGCAAACCACACCGTAGAAAAATCAACAAGGTAATCTTTCAACAAACCCAATAGAAGATAGATAAACAACCAGAATTTCTCCTTTAACTAAGAAGATAACAGTAAGCAACTATCACTTTTCCTTAATATCTCTTAATATCAATGGTCTCGATTCCTCTATAAAAAGATATAGACTAACAGACTGGATACATAAACAGGACCTAACGTTTTGCTGCATACAAGAAACCCACCTCAGTGACAAAGACAGTCACTATTTAAGAGTCAAAGGTTGGAAAACAATTTTCCAAGCAAATGGTCCCAAGAAATAAGCTGGGGTGGCCATTCTTATATCAGATGAAATTGTCTTTCAACCAAAAGTTGTCAAAAAAGATAAGGAGGGACACTTCATACTGGTCAAAGGAAAAGTCTACCAAGATGAACTCTCAATTCTGAACATCTATGCTCCAAAGACAAGGGCACTCACATTCATTGAAGAAATTTTAATAAAGCTCAAAGCACACATTGTACCCCACAAAATAATAGTGGGAGACTTCAACATCCCACTGTCAAAAATGGACAAATCATGGAATCAGAAGCTAACCAGAGATATAGTGAAACTAACTGAAATTATGGACCAAATGGATCTAACAGATATTTATAGAACATTCCACCCTAAACCAAAGGAATATACCTTTTTCTCAGCACCTCATGGTACTTTCTCAAAAATTGACCATATAAATGGTCACAAAACAGGCCTCAACAGATACAGAAATATTGAAATTATTCCATGTATTTTATCAGATCACCACAGCCTAAGGCTGGTCTTAAGTTCAAACAAAAGCAATGGAAAACACACATGTATATGTACCTTGAACAATGCTCTCCTCAAGGATAGCTTAGTCAAGGAAAAAATAAAGAATGAAATTAAAGACTTTTTAGAATTTAATGAAAATGAAGACATATCATACCAGAATTTATGGGTCACAATGAAAGCAGTGCTAAGAGGAAAACTCATAGCTCTGAGTGCCTCCAAAAAGAGAATGGAGAGAGCTTACACTAACAGCTTGACAGTACACTTTAAAGCTCTAGAACAAAAGAAAGCAAATACCCCCAAGAGGAGTAGACAGCAGGAAATAATCAAACTTAGGGCTGAAATCAACCACACAGAAACAAAAAGAACTATACAAAGAATCAACAAAACAAGGATCTGGTTCTTTGAAAAAATCAACAAGATAGATAAACCCTTAGCCAGACTAACCAGAGGGCACAGAGACAGTATCCAAATTAATAAAATCAGAAATGAAAAGGGAGAGATAACAGCAGAAACTGGAAATTCAAAAAAACATCAGATCCTACTACAAGAGCTTATACTCAACAAGGTTTGAAAACCTGGATGAAATGGAAAACTTTCTAGACACTTACCAGGTGCCAATGTTAAGACAGGATCAGATAAACCATCTAAATAGTCCCATAAGCCATGAGGAAATAGAAGCAGTCATTAATAGTCTCCATTCAAAAATAAAGCCCAGGACCAGATGGGTTTAGTGGGGAATTCTATCAGATCTTCAAAGAGTTAATACCGATACTCTTCAAACTTTTCCACAAAATAGAAACTCAAGGAACACTACCCAACTCATTTTATGAAGCCACAATAATGCTTATACCTAAACCAAACAAAGACCAAACAAGGAAGGAGAACTTCAGACCAATCTCCCTCATGAACATGAATGCAAAAATATTGAACAAAATCCTGGCCAACCGAATCCAAGAATGCATCAGAACTATAATTCACGACCATCAGGCAGGCTTCATCCCAGGGATGCAGGGATGGTTCAATATATGGAAATCCATCAATGTAATTCACTGCATAAATAAACTAAAAGAAAAAAACCACATAGTTATTTCAATAGATGCTGAAAGGGCTTTTGACAAAATCCAGCATCCCTTCATGATAAAAGTCTTGGAGAGATTGGGAATCCAAGGCCCATACCTAAACATAGTGAAAGCAATATACTGGAAACCAGTAGCCAACATCAAGTTAAATGGAGAGAAACTTGAAGCCAACCCACTAAAATCGGGGACCAGACAAGGCTGCCCACTCTCTCCCTATCTATTCAATATAGTACTTGAAGTCCTAGCCAGAGCAATCAGGCAGCAAAAGGAGGTCAAAGGTATACAAATTGGAAAGGAAGAAGTCAAAATATCACTATTTGCAGATATGATAGTATACTTAAACAACCCCAAGACTTCCACCAAAGAAATCCTAAAGCTGATAAATAAATTCAACAAAGTGGCTGGATATAAAATTAACTCAAGCAAACCAGTAGCCTTCCTCTACTCAAAGGATAAACAGGAGGAGAAAAAGTTAGGGAAATGACACCCTTCGCAATAGTCCCAAATAATATGTCATACCTAGGTGTGACCCTAATGAAGCAAGTGAAAGATCAACTGGAGATCTGCATACAGAAAATTGCAAATTGACCCATACGTATCTCCTTGTACAAAGCTCAAGTCCAAGTGGATCAAGGATTTACACATAAAACAAGACACACTGAAGCTTATAGAGGAGAAAGTGGGGATGAATCTTGAACACATGGGCACAGGGGAAAAGTTCCTGAACAGAATACCAATGGCTTATGCTCAAAAACAAGAATTGACAAAGGGGACCTCATAAAACTGCAAAGCTTCTGTAAAGCAAAGGACACTGTCAATAGAACAAAACGGCCACCAACAAGTTGGGAAAAGATCTTTACCAACCCTACATCCAATAGAGGGCTAATATCCAATGTATACAAAGAACTCAAGAAGTTATTCTACAGAGAGTCAAATAACCCTATTAAAAATGGGGTACATACTTCCGGTATAGGGCTAATATCCAATATATACAAGGAACTCAAGAAGTTAGACCCCAGGGAACCAAATAACCCTTTCAAAAATGGGGTGCAGATCTAAACAAAGAATTTTCACCTGAAAAAATTTGGATGGCTGAGAAGCACCTTAAGAAATGCTCAACATCATTAGTCATTAGGGAAATGCAAATCAAAACAACCCTGAGATTTTCCCTCATACCAGTCAGAATGGCTAAGGTTAAAAACTCAGGAGACAGCAAGTGTTGGTGAGGATGTGGAGAAAGAGGAACACTCCTCCACTGCTGGTGGAATTGCAAGAAGGTACAATCACTATGGAAATCAGTCTGGCAGTTCTCAGAAAACTGAACGTGACACTACCGGAGGACCCTGCTATACCACTCCTGGGCATATGCCCAGAGGATTCCTCGGCATGCAATAAGGATACATGCTCCACTATGTTCATAGCAGCCCTATTTATAATAGCCAGAAGCTGGAAAGAACCCAGATGCCCCTCAATGGAGGAATGGATACAGAAAATTTGGTATATTTACACAATGGAATACTACTCAGCAATTAAAAACAATGAATTCATGAAATTTGTAGGCAAATGGTTGGAATTGGAAAATATCATCCTAAGTGAGGTAACCCAATCACAAAAGAATATACATGAAATGCAATCACTGATAAGTGGATACTAACTAGCCCAGAAGCTCTGAATACCCAAGACACAAATAGCATAAGAAATGACTCCCATGAAGAAGTAAGGAGAGGGCCCTGATCCTGGAAAGGCCTGATCCAGCATGGTAGGGGAGTAACAGGACAGAGAAAAAGGAGGGAGGTAATTGGAGTATTGGGTCTAGAGTAGGATGATGGGACATAAGGGGAGGGGGGAACTGGGAAAGGGGAAAACGTTTGGAATGTAAACAAAGAATTTAGAAAATAAAAAATGAAAAAATGGGGTATGAAGCTAAACAGGGAATTCTCAACTGAGGAAACTCAAATGGCTCTAAAGCACCTAAAGAAATGTTCAGCATCCTTAGTTATCAGGGAAATGCAAATCAAAACAACACTGAGATTCCACCTTATACCAGTCAGAATGGCTAAGATGAAAAACTCAGGGGACAGCAGTTGCTGGAGAGGATGTGGGGAAAAAGGAACACTTCTCCATTGTTGGTGGGATTGCAAGCTGGATAAACTACTCTGGAAATCAGTTTGGCTATTCCTCAGAAAATTAGACATAGTACTACCTGTGGACCCAGCTATACCACTCCTGGGCATATACCCAGAAGATCCTCCTAAATGTAATAAGGACACATGCTCCACTATGTTCATAGCTGCCTTATTTATAATACTCAGAAGATGGAAAGAACCCAGATATCTCTCAACAGAGGAATGGATACAGAAACTATGGTATATATACACAATGTAGTACTTACTATTCAGCTATCAAAAACAATGAATTCATGAAATTTGTAGGCAAATGGATGGAACTAGAAAGTGTCATCCTGAGCGAGGCAATCCAATCACAAAAGAACACACATGGTATGAACTCACTAGTAAGCAGATGTTAGCCCAAAAGCTCAAAATAAACAAGTTATAATTCACAAAGGTCAAGAAGAAGGACTTAAGTGAGGATGCTTCAGTTCTTCTAAGGAAGGGAACAAAATAGTCACAGGAGCAATAAGGGAGATAATGTGTGGAGCAGAGACTAAAGTAAAGGCCACACAGAGACTGCCCTACCTGGGGATTCATCCTATAAACAGTCACCAAACCCTGACACTACTATGGACGACAAGAAGTGTATACCAAAAGGAGCATGCCATGGTTGTCTCCAGCGGGGCCCTGCCAGAACCTTACAAATACAGGGGCAGATGCTAACAACCAACTATTGGACTGAGCATGGGGTCCCCAATGGAGGACTGGAGGATGGTCCAGAGGATCTGAAGGGGTTTACAGCCCCATGGAAAGAACAATGATTTCGGCCACCCAGATGCCCCAAGACTCCCAGGGACTGAACCATCAACCAAGGGGCATGCATGGTTCCAGCCAAAAATGTGGCAGAGGAAGGCCTTGTTGGGCATCAGTGGGAGAAATGGTCCTTGGTCATGTAAAAGCTCAACAGAGTCCAGAACAAAGGGAAAGTGGGAAGGGGTGGGAGGAAGGGAGTGTGTTGGGTGGAGAGGCAGGGGAAGAAGGAAGGGGAGGGGTTGGAGGGGTCTTAGGAGAGGGGGGATATTGGGATAGGTTTTACCATTGGCAATGTAAATGTCAATAAAAATAAATACATTTAAAAAAAGAAAAGAAAAGAAAATATCATCCTGAGTGAAGTAACTCAGACACAAAAGGACATGCATGGTTTGTACCCACTAATAAGTGGATATTAGCCATGAAAAAAAAGTACAGAATACCCAAGATTCAGTCCACAGAACTCAAAAAGGTCAATAAGCTGAAAGGCCCACGTGAGGACCTATGTCCCACTTGGAAAGGAGAAGAAAGCAACGGGGAAGAGGGGGAGGCCAGCAGAAAGAATGGAAACATGTAATCTCAGGAGGTAGGATGTTGGGGAACCTTCCAGAATGTATGAGACCTGGGAGATGAGAGACTCTCAGGACTCAAAGAGAGGGACCTTGGATGAAATTCCCTACAGTGTGGAAAGGAAACTTGTAGAGTCCACCTCTAGCAGGAAGACAGGGCATCAAGTGAGTGATGGAGTTTGCAATCCTACAGTCAAAACTCTGGCCCATATTTGTTCCTGCCTGAAAGAACTGCAGGGATGGAAATGGAGAGGAACCTAAGGAAAAGAAGGTCCAGTGACAGGCCCACAGTGGGATCCAGCTCAAGAGGAGCCCCAAAGCCTGACACTATTACTGAGGCTATGGTGTTCACAAAAAGGGACCTAGCATGACTGCATTTTGGAAGATCCAAGAAGCAGCTGAAAGAGTCAGATGCAGATATTTGCACCCAACCAATGGACAGAAGCTGCTTACCTCTGTGGCTGATTAGGGAAAAGCTGGAAGAAGCTGAGGAAGAGGGCAACTCTGTAGGTGGACCAGCTGAACCTCTAAGATCTCTCAGACACTGGGCCACTAACCAAGCAACATACACCAGCTAATATGAGGCCACCAACACATATAAAGCAGAGGACTGCCAGGTCTGTGTTTAATAAGAGAAGATGCACCTAATCCTCAGGATACAGGAGGCCCCAGGGAGTTGAGAGGTCTGGTGGGGGGGGGGTGAGGTGGTGGGAACATACTAGTGGAGACAGGGGGCAGGAAGGAAGTATGGGATGTGGAACAGTTGGAGGGTGAACTAGAAGGGAAATAAAATCTGGAGTGTAAAAAAAATTAAATAAAAGAAGGAATATAAAGAAAAAGAAAATACTGTTTTGTTAAAAAAAAAAAGAAAGAAAGAAAGAAAGAAAAAGAAAAGAAAATGAAACAATCAAAGGATAAGTGAGTAAGGGAATAAAGCAGACAGTCTGTGAGATAGCCATGAGAGCAGTAAATACAACACAGATGGAATGACCGGGAAAACGGTAGTCTATTGTTGAATGGAGAACCAGAGACTGTTCTCACTGGTGTGAAATTTTGAGTAAAGTTCTAATGGAAGTAACAGTGGTAGACAGTGATTCTCTCTTCATGAATCAATTTCCATATAGTAAGAACAATGGAGAAATACACAGGAAACGATAAAGACCAAGGGCACTGAGAATCTATGGGATTTGGGATGCTCCTCCTGGCACAGCCAACAGTATCTGCTGGAAATACAGTGAGGCTATAAGAGAAAGACAAGAGCCAAGGATGTTGGTAAGATTTTTGACTGAGCAAGGTTGGCATTTCTACTGCCCATGAATGCTGAGGTCTGAGAACTTTATATTTACCCACAGGAAAGCTGATGGGGAAGTTCACAGGCACAGTCCAATACAATAGTAGGTGACTGTGTACCTGTTTGTATGTGCATGGGTGGGGGTGGGGGTTGCTTGAGTGCATGCACAGCATTCCAAACCAGCCACTGTCTCCTTCCACCATTGTCAGGCTCACATGGCAGAGGCTTTTGCCTGCTCACTACCTTGACAGGCTTGGAGCAGAAATTTTAAGAAATAATATAAAAGACATTCAAGTATCAGAAGTTATACTTCACAGGATTAAAAAAGAAGAACAAAAAAAATAGTATATAATTGAAAGGAAAATTGGGCTTGAAAATGTATCAAATACTGCTTGATGACAAGATATTTTAGCCTGTCTTTACAAATTATTTTAGTATATCCTATTTACTATATCATTTTTGCCATCTTTCTGACTAGCAAGTTAGTATGAGAATGAAGTAGTTATGTTAATTCATGTTTTTATAACAAATTCACCTGATTACAAGAACATGTGAAAATGAGCAGCAATTTTTTTCATCAAAATGGAAGGTAGAACATTCACTAGGGAAGGTTTAGTAATTTGATAAGCAATAAATAAAAGTTATTTCCTTTATTAAAATGCCTGATTACATAAGAAATGCCCAAATATTTTTAAACTGTATCATGGTATCAGCTCTCTCACCATGAAACAGTAATTCCTGTGGTCTGGTAGACATGGATCTGCTGGAGGCAGGAAGCAAAGAATGTCATTCAGCTGAATGAATGAATGAATCATTATGGTAAACTAAATACAATTCCTAGAGTCAGGTCAGGACATCAGAGGTAACAACAATGCAGCTCTTTTCTTAAGAGCATGGAAGATTTTGCTGTTTTTTTTTCCCAACTCTGAATGGAGAAGATATTGATTTAAGACCTTATTCAAAAGATTCCACCACAGTCTATGATCTATAACAGTATGGACTGAGTTTGTCTTCTTCTGTTTCCCCACATCTATCTTGGTGGTAAATGCTTAACAGAACTTTAATAAACAGTTTAATGAATAAGAACATGAATGAACATACAAAAATTAAATGGATAAATTACCAAGCATCACTTGAATTTATGATGTTACCTAAGTCAAAAATAGAACTTGCTTAATAAACTACTTCTATAAAACATCACCACAAATATACTGCATATATACAGAACACTTTAAAGAACATATAACACAGGTGTATGTTTTATATATTTTATAATCTAACATATTATTAATTAATTGAATGTTGAGTTAAGTTTAATTTGGATCCCCCACCCCCCTCTCTAGCAAAACTACTCCTGGGAGGGAGAGTCCTAGCAGCTACTTTTCTTGAGAGTGAGACTATATTTTGAGAGAACCATCATGGATAAATCTGTGAAAACATACCATAGCAGGTATGTTGCTAAGGAAGATTCAGTGTATACCATTAAATAACATTTAATGGATTAATCTTTACCATGACTATGACTTTTCATAATAATAAAAAGATACCATATATATCATATATCTGACATTATATATATATGTGTATATATATATATATATACATATTATGTGAACCACATGACATTACTTATGACAACAGAAGCTTTTAAAGCAGAATACTCAATATTTCATTTTCCTTTTCTGAGTAACAAAGACCAGACCATACTTCTATGTGATAGTAAAATTCTTACAAAGATTTTCTGTCAATCATGCCGAGGCAGGCTTTAGATAGGCATGAAAAGGAACTTCTTTGATCTGAAGTTGAAGATTCTGGGTTCTGGATACAGGATTCAAGTAGATTTCTCTTTGGAGAGTATCAAGTTTGCTCTGCCACATAGTACCATAAGGGAGCAATTTGCATGAGAAAAAGTGACTTGGAGATGAGAAAACTATGTATGTTTACTGTACATCTCTCAGCATGTGGATAACTGGTAGAAAGCACAATGCATCACCAAGACAGATTAATGAAACTTAAGTATTTCTTCAGCAGCCCCCACATTAACAGATAAGTAAAAGAGAAAAAATTAACTATATTATCTGTGGGATAGCTTAGAGACATTGTTTTGGCTTCATTCTAGAAGTCTACTCCTATCTATCTATCATGAGGAATCCTCCTTTCCTTCTGAAGTGTCCTCAGTCAACTCTGGCTAGAGATTGTTGGGCAAAGGATGGGCACTTGACTTGACACACACCCATCTCTATTCTTCACCTGGATCCACAAGCTTGATATAAAATACATTTGACTTCCATGCCTCAGTAGTAGAGGAAAAATTTTTAAAAGACCCTATCTCCACTAAGAAAAAATGCCTGGAAGTCACAGGTCAAGCATGGTGGCACATGCTTGCAATCCCAGCACTCAGAAGGCAGAGGTAAAATTAAGTTGTAAATTTAAGAACAGCCTGATCTGCATGGTAAGTACTAGCTAGTCAAGTAAGACATGTCTCAAAGGATGGATGGATGCATGAATGGATAGATGGATGCATGGATGGATGGATGTGTGGGTGGATGGACAGAAGAAAGAAAGAAAGAAAGAAAGAAAGAAAGAAAGAAAGAAAGAAAGAAAGAAAGAAAGAAAGAAAGAAAGAAAGAAAGAAAGAAAGAAAGAAAGAAAGGAAGGAAGGAAGGAAGGAAGGAAGGAAGGAAGGAAGGAAGGAAGGAAGGAAGGAAGGAAGGAAGAAAGAAAGAAAGAAAGAAAGAAAGAAAGAAAGAAAGAAAGAAAGAAAGAAAGAAAGAAAGAAAGAAAGAAAGAAAGAAAGAAAGAAAGAGGGAGGGAGGGAGGGAGGGAAAGAGAGGGGGAGGGAGAGAGAGAAAGAAAGACAAATGAAAAGAAGAAAGGAAGGTAGAAAAGATAGATAGATTGGCAGACAGAAAATAAAAAGAAATGTGATGAATGACAAATTATTGAAATCTAGATATACTTCAGCATATCCTGTGTTTTGATCATGAAAAGAAATGTTTCCCTGTAGCTTAAATTGTATTTGTGTCTCTTACAAGTTATAAGATTCTTACTTATGGGACACATTAAAAAAAAAAAGTATTGCTTCATTTTATTGTCACAGACTGGCTTGATCTAAAAACATACTGGGTATATTTTGATAGGGAACTAAAACTCAAAAAAGTGTCTTACACTTCCAGTTAAAAAACACAGTAAGATACCACTGCTGAATTTTAAATCCATGTTCAAAGTCAGCTCCACTTCAATGATCACTATCTTGTAGTAACATTACTTTACTTCAGACATCTTGACTGGAGTATTTAACAATTGATAGGAGTTTTACAGACTGCTTTACCTAGCAAATGGACTGTTAGTACATGTTTAAGTTTTTATTCAATTTAAATTTTAGAAATAGATTTGTGCTACACAGAACATATGACCTATAATCTTTTTATCTACTTAACAAGTATATTGCAAGCATGTGCCACCATGCTTGGCCTATGACTTTCAGGCATTTTTTTCTTAGTGGAGATATGGTCTTTTAAAAATATATTAATTATCTTTTTATTAATCTATTTGAGTATAAAATTTTTGTAACAATTAAAGACTCACTACTTAAACTCTTAAAAACTCAGTTTTCATATACCAAACTAGCCACTTCAAATTATCTACATTTTTATCTTGCCTCAAAAACAGATATATTTCAAATATATGTAATAAACCCTTCCTTTAAAAATATACAATTCTTCTACTGTACATCAAGCAATGTTCTATGTAAAGAAGATACAGGATAAAATAAATAAGAAAAAGCACTTAGGGCTGGGCGTGGTGGCACACACCTGTAATCCCAGCACTTGGGAGGCAGAGGCAGGCGGATTTCTGAGTTTGAGGCCAGCCTGGTCTACAGAGTGAGTTCCAGGACAGCCAGGGCTACACAGAGAAACCCTGTCTCAAAAAACCAAAAAAAAAAAAAAAAAAAAAAAGAAAGAAAGAAAGAAAGAAAGAAAGAAAGAAAGAAAGAAAGAAAGAAAAAGCACTTAGAATATAGTAAGCATGAGCAAAGATAGTAATGAAAGATTTGATCCTGAATATGCATGTGTAATCCACATGCACACATGCATGCATACACACATATAGCATTATAGGAATTTAGAGGAAAAATTTGATTGTAACTGAGGTTATCCATAGGAAACATGGAAACTAGTTTTACTTAGCAAAGAGAATAAGATTTCCTGGCACAGGAATAGAAAAGCAAGTGATTTTAATCTAAGGAAATGGCATGAATGGAGAAGAAAAAGCAAGGGTATACATAAATATGAAACTGAAAGGAGCTCCAGTTGTCTTAGTAGAATACGAGGAGAGTAATTTTAATAGTGATCTTAAAACCATATAGCTAAGTCAAATACTGAATTGCAAGTTTGAGGCATTTGTAAGTAGCCAGGTTTTTACTTTGTGTCATAATTCAATTCAAGCCAGTCTTTTACTTTCAGAATTCAATTCTTTCAGATCCTTGAATCACTCCATTTTATCATTTAAATATAAATTAAAAAGACCATACTCAGAAGGGTTTTCCTAGACATTCTAATCCTGAATCTGATCCTAAATCTGAATTTACATTATTCTTCTTTTTATTAATCTATTTTATTATTTCTCCCTACAATATATAAGCTTACTTCTATTTCCCACAGCATAGGGTTAACATTAATCAAATGTCATAATCAAATACCATTGTTGCTTGTCAATAGAATTGCCTTTCTTATCTAATGATTACTCTGTCTTTGAAAAAGAATGAATTTTCTACTGCTGGAGAGATGACTCAGTGGTTCAAGTGCTTGCCATGAAAGCAGGAAGCTTGGTCCTAAAAACTTAGACACAGCCTCAGTGGGATGAAGTCAGATAGACACGGAGATGAGCTGGTGAAGGATGCACAGCCTGGTCCAAACTGGAGTGTGGGGATAGATCATCTGGGCAGAAGGTTGGATGTGACAAGGAAGAGGCCTGTGGGTAAGAACTGTGCAGGCAGGTCCTGAAGGAAACCTAGAGGTTGGTTGCAGGTACAAGGCAGGTGTGGTTAGACTAAGCTGAGCCATTGGATGTGGGACTTTAGCTAAATCTGGTTGGTTGGAAGGAGGTTGTGGATGGGAGGTAGACTTATTCTTTGGGCTTGTTCCTGGAAAAGGATGTGCAGGATCTGTCTGGGAAAGGTTGGATGTCTATCCATTTTTTGTAGTTTTGAGTTGCCACTTTATTTTAAAAGGGTTTTTTATGGAGAGGGTCCTGATCCTGGAAAGGATTGATCTAGCATTGGAGGGGAATATAAGGACAGAGAAAAAGGAGGGAGGTGATTGGCGAATGGATGGAGAGAAAAGGTCTATGGGTCATATGGGGAGGGGGGATCTGGGAAAGGGGAAGTCATTTGGAATGAAAACAAAGAATATAGAAAATAAAAATTTAAAAAAAAGAAACAACAGATGAGAGAAAAAAGGTTTTTTCTAAACAAGTATTGAAAAAAGTATTGAAACAAGTATTTGTAGGTTTTTTATTTCAATAACAAATTATTATTAAACATTGTTTATGTCAACTGCTGACTATATTTTGGTGTATTATAAGCTATGATTCACTGGGTAGTATCTCTACTTGAATATGATTTGAGCAGTGTCATAACTGGCAGTGCTTTGATATGCACATAGTGTCTATGCGGTAAGAACATACTGCCTATTAAGATGCTTCTTTAGGTCTCCAAGCTGTGTTATACTATCTCTCCTCTCACTTTCCCTTTTCTCATCTCTGGCCCCCTCTCTCACCTCTTGCAATATACCAATGTGAAAGGGTTATAAAAATAAGCATCATTATAGCCTTAGCTGTCAAACTGATGACCTGCCCCCACTCCAGCACTGCACTTTTATAAACAGTATTAACAGCGGGTGATGATTAGTACAGCCACATTAGTTTAATAGCACAAAGCAGAAGGCTTACAGCAAGTAATGATTTAAAAGAATTGACATAAATGAACTCGTGGAGTAAACTGTACTTTCTTTTCATATCTTACTCACCAATAATCAATTATTTATTTTTAATTGTTTTTGAGTTTTGAAATTATAACATAAATGTTAGCATTTTTGTCTAGGCTCCACCCCACAGTTACCTGGCAATAGCCAGGTATGCCTAACTAGCTATGAAAGGAGCTGCTCTTAGGCCCCTTATCTCTCTCTCTCTCTCTCTCTCTCTCTCTCTCTCTCTCTCTCTCTCTCTCTCTCTCCTCCCTCCCTCCCTCTCTCCCTTCCTCCCTCCCTCCCTCCCTCCCTCTTGCTCTCTTGCTCCTGCTCTGTGCCCATTCTCCTACCCCTTCTCTCTCCACATGCTCATGGCTGTCTTTACTACCCTTTCAACTTCCCTCCCCAAGTCCTGAATAAACTCTATTCCAAACTATCCAGTCATGTGGCTGGTCCCTCAGGGGGAAGAGATGCCTCAGCATGGGCATGGCTACAGAGGCGCACCCTTCCCCCACACCTGACTACACTCCCACCAAACATATTCACTCTCCCCTAATCGTTTTATAAAACACAACAAAGTCAATGAGACTTTACCAGTAAAGCTTCTGAAATTGCTAGGAGTCTCACAGAAAACTCCCTGTTCAAAAACAAGACCAGAACAATTCTAACAGTTAACATCCAATGTAGACAAAGAAAATCTCACAGGGCCCCACTCCTTGATAAAGGAATACAAGCCCTTAACACCTGCAGAGAGCGGCCCGATTTAATCTGCCTCAGGGTTGGGCCCTCAGATTGGTTAACAATAGCAAGTGGTCACCTCCAGAATCAGACAAGCCTGAACTGGGCACAGCAGGTTGTAGTCATATGTTTATTCATTTATGTTTATGTAAAAACATAAAACATTAAAGAAGAGGAGGCCATAAATTTGGGAGGGTGGGGGTTAGGAGTCTGGAGAGGATAAAAAGATGGGGGTGGGCGTATTGTAATTGTCTGTTAAGTAGATTTAAAAGGTCTTGTAAATACTTTTAAGTGTCACTAAGGATTTGGATGGAGAAAGGGAAATGGTACAGTTGTTAAACTGCTGGCTGTGCATGCAACAAGTAGCACCCTTGTAAAAGCCAGGTGTCTGAGTGTATTTATAATCCCAGAGCTAGGGAGAAAAACAGGTGATCTCAAGCGCTTACTGCTGGCCAGACTAATGGATTGGAGGGCTCCAGATTCATTAGAGACCATAACCAAAAAAATAAATTAGAGAATGACTGAGAAAGAAACTTCCACATGCAGATATAGCCACCACAAACACACATTGCATTCACACAACTGCACATACATATGCACACTCCTACATGAACATATACACACACATAAATAAATTTTTCCTTTTATTGAAAATACATTATCCCAGTCTCAAATAGGTTATTCCAGTCTCATCCTGGCTCTGAGGCAGGTGGTACCCTGCCCCTACTCCATCTCCAGTATATTCTGCAGATCCCTCCTCCCCTCCCTAACCCCCTCTTCTTGCTTGTTGCTTTATCCTAGCACACAACCCCAGCACCCCCTGCTAAATCTAGGGCCATGCCTGACAGGAAGTACTTAGACTGATGGAAATCTTTACCTCTCTTTCTGCTCCTCCAGATCCAAGCCCAGTCTTACTTATCACACACTCCATCCCCCAATCCCTCTCTAACAAAACACCTGCTGTAGTCTCTATTTCACAAAGATCTCCAACAATCCTTCCATCAACTCATTCCATTATCCCAACCTCCAAATCAAACAGGCACTTCCTGGGAGCACACACCAGATTCAAGCATTCCTTGGGAACACACTGAGGCCAGAGAAACAAGTTCAAAAACTCTAGTCTCATTCCAAGTTCTGCAACAGAATACCCTCTGCAGCCTCCCTTCCCTCCCTGTCCATGTCTCCTGTGAATTCCATAGACCTTCCCTTCTTTAAACTCCAGCCCCCTTGTCACTTTATCCCAGCCACCAATTTCAGCATGCATTCCCTGCTAACCCACAAGCTACTTCTGCCAAGGAATCAGGTAGACTTTCTGTAGATCTTACCCTTCTGTTCCTCCAGATCCAATCCCAGAGACTTATGCCCAGCTCTACACCAGCCATTCTCTTCATACTCTGCTCCCATTCCAAGGAAACTAAATGAGCAGATTTTGGTGGAACACTCTACTTTTCTTCCTCCAGTGTACCCACTTAGCCTATCCCAATTCCTAAGTGTCAGATCCCAATACCCAGAAACACTGCGTAATTGGAACCCCCCACCTCCAACCCCCTGTGGCCATACCTATAAGGTCCACAGAAAATTTCCAATCAGGCAACACACAGTCATCCTATTCTTCTAGCAGTCCAGAGAGGAAAGAGAAACCAAGAAACAAAATACCCACACAACAAAGACAAAAGCAGATATCAGCACCGAAGCCTATACTTATGAGCTTTCCAGGTATCTGGACACCAGTATAAAAACATAATCAATAACAGCCAGGCAATATGTCTCCAGTACTCAGCAACCCTATCAAAACAAACCTATATTCCAATAGAATATTCCAATATATCTTAAACACACACACACACACACACACACACACAAAGACCTTAAAACAGCCTTATGAAGATGTAAAAAGTATCTCCAACATTGAAGATACAATAGAAGAATTGGATACATCAGCCAAAGCAATGTTTAAACTGAAGAGGTCAGCTCAGGAACTTTGGAAAATTCCACCAGACCCCTCCCCTCCTGGAATGGAAAGGTTATAGAGCACATAGGCACTCTTCCACTCTGGAAGAGAGAGGCTAATTACATTCCTCAGACCACATGGAGGGCCAATAGCACTGGCCACCTGCAGATGAGGGAGGCCCAGAGCACACAGACACAGTCCTCAGGGTAAACTGAGCATTACCCAAGAGCAGATAAGGAAACCCCTTGCTACCTCATTCCCTAAGGACCAATAACATTGTGCCTAGTAGATGTTGCTCTATTCTGCCCCTGGAAACTATATAAAAACTAGCCAAATGGGCAGCCCAGGGTCACTGCCTCTCCTTCCAGTGCAGGATGATGACCCCAGCATGCTGGAACAATAAATTCCCCTTGCTTTTGCATTGATTCCCAGCTCTACATTGTAGACTCAGGAGGTTCCCATTAAGCTAAGGCTCATCAGAGGCTTACAAAACTATAAAACTGCTAACACAAAATATCAAGAAAATCAAATCTAAGAATAATACAAATAGAGGAATGAGAAGAAAGATATATCAAAAACCCAGAAAATAATTTCAACAAAATCATAAAAGAAAAATTTTCTAACCTAAAGAAAAAGATGTACAGGAAAAAACATACAGAATACTAAATAGATTGGACCAGAAAAGAAAGTCCCCTTAGCACATAATAATCTAAACAAAAACAAATATTGAAAGCTTTAAGGGGAAAAAACACATAACATATAAAAGTACACCTATTAGAGTTGCATTCAATTGAACTTCTCAATGGAGACTCTAAATGATGGGATGGCTTGCACAGATATGAACCATACTCTAAGAGACCACAGATGTCAGGACAGAATACCACATCCAGCAAAATATTCAATCACTAAGGATGAAGAAAATAAGATATTCCATGAAAAAGCCAAATTTAAATATTTATCTACAAATCAGCCCTACAAAAACAAAACTTCAACCAAAACTAAAACCATGAAAACACAGGGAATAAATATTCTCAGACTACCACATTAAAAAAGGAAACCCCCCCCCCACATACACACACACTCACACACATACACACCACTGAGAACAACAAAAAAATAACAGGAATCAATAATTATTGGTCATTGATATCTCTCAATATTAACCATATCAATGCCCCAACAAAAAGGCACAGACTAACACAATAGACTCAAAAATAGGATTCATCCTTCTGCTACATTAAATAAAAATACCTCAACATCAAAGATAGACATTACCTGAGTGTAAAGGATTAGAAAAGATACTCCAAGGAAGCTGGTATAGCCATTTTAATATCTAACAAAATAGATTTCAAATTAGAACAAATCAAAAGAGATATGGAAGGATACAACATAATCATCAAAGAATGAAATCCACCAAGATAATGTTTTAATTCTTAATACCTATGCCCCAGTCATAACGGTACCCAAATTTATAAAGGAAGCACTACTATAGCTTAAATCACATACTGACCTCATACATTGAGAATGGGAGACTTCAATACTCCACTCTCAGCAACTGACAAATCATCCAAGCAAGCCAAACTAAGTTAAAAGATATTTACATGACATTTCACTCAATCACATAACAAATACCTTCTCTGCATCTCATGGAACATTCTCTAAAACTAGTCAAAAATTCTTGGACACAAAACAAGTCTTAAAAGATTCAAGAAAGTTGAATTAACACCCAGTATCCTATCAGAGCACTATGGATTAAAGATGGAAATCAACAACAAGCTTGTGGAAGCTGACCAACTCTCTACTGAATTTAAAAAAAAAAAAGAGTTAAGACAGAAATAAAGAATTAAAGACTTTCTAGAATTCAATGAAAATGAATACACAATATACCCAAATTTATGGGATACAACAAAAGCACTTCAAACAGGCAAGTTCATAGCACTAAGCATAAAATAAAAGTAAAAACCTGGAAAGATCTCATACTAGCAAACTTAGCATCATACCTAAAAGCTATAGAAGAAAAAAAGAAAAATCACACTCAAAAAGAGTACATCAAATGAAATAATCAAACTCCACTAAAATTAATAAAATAGAATAGCATAAATTAAATAAACTAATAGAATAGTAATACCAATACAATGAATCAACAAAGCAAAGAGTTGCTTCTTTGAGAAATCAATGAGATTGACAAACTATTAGCCAAATTAACTAAAAGATGGAGAGAGAAGATCCAAAATTAGAAATGAAGAACATGACAACAGATAACTGACAAAATCCAGGGAGTCCTAAGACATACTTTTAAAACCTGCTCTCAAGGAAACTGGAAAATCTAAAGCAACGGATAAATTTCTTGATATATACTACCTACCAAAGTTAAATCAAGATCAGATAAAGAATTTAAATAGAACTCCTAGAGAAATAAAAGCAGTCATTAGAATCTCCCAGGAAAATCCAAGGGCCAGACAGTTTTAGTTCAGAACTCTACCAGATTTTCATGGAAGTGTTAATGCCAAATACTTCTCAAATTATTCTACAAAAAAAGAAACAGAAGGAACATTGACAAATTCATTTTATGAGGCCACAGTTACCCTGATACCTAAACCACATAAAGACCCAACAAAGAAAATTACAAATTTTCCTTAATAAACATAGATGCAAAAATATGACTACAAACTGAATCCAAGAACACACCAAAAAGATCATCCACCATGATCAAGTAAGCTTCATCCCAGAAATGCAGAGATGGATGATTCAATATATATAAATCAATAAATGTAATCCACCATATAAACAAACTGAAAGAAAAAAAAAACCATGTGATCACTTCCAGTATCAGAATTGAGCTATTTCTCCTTGAGGTATTGGCCACAGTGCCATAGAAATCCCTATACAACACTCTGTGTTGCCAAGACTATAGGTTGCACTCCACAAACTCACAGCAAGGCCCCATTGCTGAAGGTGTCTCCCACACAACTCACTGAACATAGAGAGATCAAGCTGGTGCTTACATAGAACTTTCTAGTGTCTTTGGTACAGGAAGGTACTCTGCAGGCTACCAAAAGAGAAATGTAAAGACCTACCAGCCACAAATCCTTTTTGTTCTACAATGCTGTCCTAAAAGATATACTAGTGCAATGGTGGCACAAAGCTTGTGAGAGTAACCAACAAGTGTCTGATTTTACTTAAAGCCCTCTCAAGATGGATCCCACATCCTACAATGCTCGGATGACCAAGAGCAAGAGAATAGATAGGCCAGAAACCTAAGTTAAAACCAAATACAACTACTTAAAAAAAAAAAGGTAGTGAGGGAATGAGATCAGTACCTTCATTGAAGCTTCCTTCAGCAGCATATGGGAACACAGATTCACAGCCAGACATTATGCTGAGAGACAAACTTTGGAAAGCACAGCCCTAAATAGGATGTTTCCGTCAAATCCCTTCCCTCAGAGATCATAGAATCCATGAAAGAGGAAAGGGAAAGAGCAGAAGCCAGAGAGGATGGAGGTCATCATTAGAACAACCCCCTTTAAATTAACTGAACAGAACGCATCAGAGACTAAAGCAACAAGCACATGGCTGCACGGGTCTGCACCAGGGTCTCTGTGCATGCATTATACTTTTCAGTTCAGTATTTTAATGGGACTCCAGAGTGTGTGTTAAAGAGTGATTTCTGTTCTTTTTTTTTCTTTCACTTTTTGCCTTCAATTGAAAATAGATTTTCTCATACAACATATCCTGATGATAGTTTCCCCTCCCTCTATTCCTCTCAGTTCTTCCCCACTTCTCCTCCCTTTTGTCTCCTATCGGAAAAGAACAGACTTCTAAGAGATAAAAAACAAACTTGACAAAATAAAATATAAGAAGATAAAGCATATTAAATTATCATATTATCATATTAAATTTGGACATGGCAACCCAACAGGAGGGAGAAGAGACCTACGAGCAGGCATAAGACTCAGAGACCCACTTATTCTCAGTCAGAATAACATGAAATATTAAGCTAAAAGCTATAATATATACACGGAGAACCTGGTGTAGACTCATGTCTGCCCTGTGCTTGATGCTTCAGTCTCTGTGACTGAATATGCCCCTGACCTGAGGGTCAGATTCTCCTGGTGTCCTCCATCCCTGTCCGGCTCTTACAATCTCTGTGGGATTCCCTGAGGGGAGGGATTTGATGAAGACTTCCCATTTACTTTTTTTTTTAACTGTTGTTTCCTTTTTCTTTTCTTTTTTTTTTTAATTTTTTTTAATTTTTTATATTCTTTGTTTACATTCCAAATGCTTTCCCCTTTCCCGGTTCCCCCCTCCCCATCAGTCTCATAAGACCTCTTCCCTCCGCCCATTTCCCAATCAACTCCCTCCCATTTCTCTGTCCTGGTACTCCCCTACAATGCTGCATCAAGTCTTTTCAGAACCAGGGCCCTCTCTTTCCCTCTTCTTGGGTATCATTTGATATGCTAATTGTGTCTTGAGAATTCAGAGCTTCTGGGCTAATTAATATCCACTTATCAGTAATTGCATTCCATGTGTATTCTTTTGTAATTGGGTTACCTCACTCAGGATAATATTTTCCAGTTCCAACCATTTGCCTAAGAATTTCATGAATTCATTGTTTTTAATTGCTGAGTAGTATTCAATTGTGTAAATATACCACATTTTCTGTATCCAGATGTTCCTCAATGGAAGACCTCCCATTTAGACTCCCTCTCCCCATAATGTCTGGCTGTAGGTTTCTCTCTCTGTTCCCATCTGCTAGTGGAGGAAGCCTCTCTGATGATGACTGGATTAGGCACTGATCTATGAGTATAGCAGAATATCATAGTCATCTTATTGATACATTATATTTTACCAGTAATGCTTGGTTTTACCCTAGGTCTCTTGGCTATCTAATTTCTGGTTCTTGGTTAACCTAGTAGTGTTGGGTATGGATTCCTTTGTTAGTCCTTAGGTCAAATTAGACATTGTTTGGCTACTTCCACAAGGTCTATGTCACCACTCCCCTGGCATATTTTGCAGACAGGAGAGATTGTAGGTCACAGGTTTGGTGTCTGGTTTGATGTCCATGTTTCTCTTTTGGTAGCCTATAAAATACCTCCCCACAAAGAGTCTAGAAAATAGAGGTGACATCTCCACATAAGCACCATGTTGACTTCTCCATGTTCAGTAAATCGTGTGGGTGTTGTCCTTGGCAATGGGGCTCCACTGTAGGTTTTTGAAGTGCAACATATTATCTTGGCAACATTCTTGGTTGTTTGGGAAATACTGAAAGACCCAGGACAAAGGAATAAAACATAAAAACACTGAACTGGGAACCATAATACATACACAGATGGTGTGGTACAGACTCACACTGGCTCTATGCATGTTGCCTCAGTCTCTAGAGGTATAGCCAAATTTATCATTACAAGTTATTTTATTGTTATGTGTGAGTTGTTTTGTTTGGTTGTTTGGTTTAATTTATTTATTTGTTTGTTTTAGGATAGGACTATATGTCTTTACTCCTGGTCCCTGGGCTATCTAGTGTAGTCTTTAATTTTTCTCAACCCTACTTTTAATGATGGTTCTTAAACACTTTAACTTCCCTTCTAGTCTACCACCCATCAGAGGTAGTGGAAAAGGAAGGCTATCAGAAAATCAGCAGTTAGTTCACAGGTCAGCAGCAGCAGCTTGATCCTCTTGCAAACACTTCACAGATATGCCAGCAGTCCAGTTCAGTAGTGTCCAAATAGCCACAGTGGTGGCATGACCTAGCAGAGATAGCAAGGCCTCAGCCAAATTGGCATGAATCAGCAGAAGGAACAAGGAACACCAGGAGACGAGACGTTTTTGGGTGTGCCTCTCTCAGTGAAGCAGAGATCAAAAAGTGTTGCACAGTTAGCTGTGCAAGCAAGCTAAGCCTCTGTCACTGTCCACAGGGTCCTATTTATACTCCCTCCAAATATCACATCTTCCACGGGTCTTGCCTCATCACATGCCTCTTGTCTCAGCAGGTGAGTCTGTCTTAGCAAAACACCATGTGAGTCTGTATCAGCTAGCATTACTTTGTTGACTGGCCTGCGTCCACAGAAGCAGCAAGAAGCTGCCAGGACACCACCAGACCTCTCCCCTCCTGGAAGAGAAAGGTCTTGTAGCACTTAGGCACTTCTCCCCTCTGGAAGGGAAAGGTTTAGCTACATTCCTCAGACCAGGGAGAGGGGCAACACAGACCATCAGTCACCTGTGGGTTGGGGAGGCCCAGAACACTAAGACAAACCATTGGCCACCTACAGACAAGGGAAGTCCTTGCCACCTTATTCCCTAAAGACCAATCAGTTTAAAAGTCACACTGTTCTGCCAATCATATTGTGCCTAATGGCTGCTGCTCTGAAAACTATATAAAAACCCACGAATGGGCTGTGTGGGTTCATTCTCTCTCTCCTTCGTGTACAGGGTGATCCCAGCATGCTGGAATAATAAAATTCCTCTTACTTTTGCATTAATCACCAGCTCCATGTTGTTCACTCAGGGTGTCTCTGGCGAGTTAAGGCTCATCAGAATATTATACCTTCATCTCATGTCCTTTCACATGCTTGCTTTAGCAAAACTTCCATTCATCTGTGTCTGCTTCAAAAAATCACTCCTTTTTCTTCCCTAACCAAACACCATCCTATACAACTGACTTTCCAAAGAAACCAAAAGCGTCCACTTCAATGTAGTCTCAAGTTCTTGGTCACTCAAGTAGTGCTGGATATAATTCCATCTTGGGTAGTGGACCTCAAATCAAATATTGGTTAATTACTCATTCCAATGCACTAGCATATCTTGCAGGCAGGACGTGATTGCAGACCAAAGATTTATGGCTAGGGAGATGTTTCTACTTCTCTTTTGGTAGCATACAAGGTACATTCCAGTACCAAGGATACTAGCACATAGGAGTAAAGGTTATGCATAGGTACCAGCTCAACTTTGCCAAGTTTAATAAGCTGTATATGAGACATTGCTATCAGTTTTTGGAGGGCAACCTATAATCTTGGCAACAGCAAGAATTGTTTAGGGACTCCCATGGGACCCCTTGGCCAACAACTCAATTAGATATAGCATAATCCCAGTACTGGATGCTTCATTTTGTCACAATAGATAACCAGGTAGGGCTCTGTTTCCCTCATTATTTGGTGATTTCATCTAGATCTCTTTCATGTATGTATATATATATATATATATATATATATATATATATATAATTTAGGAAGCTTCTATTGTAAAAACAAATGTAAAAACTATGGACAACCTGAATCTTCATACATTGTTCAAGATTGGTATGAGCACTGTATATAATACTTCATGGTTTCTTGAAATGTTAAACATAGTTTTATCACATATTGCCCAGCAACGCTACTCTGAAATCTATTCAGAAACAGACACAAGTAGTCTATGTATATATATGTTCCCAAATGAAGACGTATGCTCACATTAACAACAATATAATATATAATATGCAAAATTGAAAAATCACTGTCTTAGTCAGGGTTTCTATTCCTGCACAAACATCATGAACAAGAAGTAAGTTGGGGAGGAAAGGGTTTATTCAGCTTACACTTCCACGCTACTGTACATCACTGAAGGAAGTCAGGACTGGAACTCAAGCAGGTCAGGAAGCAGGAGCTGATCAGAGGCCATGGAGGGGTGTTTCTTACTGGCTTGCTTTCCCTGGATTGCTCAGCCTCCTCACTTACAGAATCCAAGAATACCAGCCTAAAGATGGTACCACCCACAAGGGGCCTTCCCCTCTTGATCACTAATTGAGAAAATGCCCTACAGATTTGCATCAGGGAGCCAGGAGACTCCACAGCATTCTGTGATCAGTGGAGTAGCTGGGGCAGAAGTCTTCCTGCGGCCATTTGCACCAGGGAGCAGGGAGACTTCACAGCCTTCAGTGCATAGCCCGCCAGGAGGGAGTGATCTCCCAGCAGGTTTTCACTTTTGAGTGCAGAGGTGCTATCTCCACCTTCTCTCTGGAGGGGACCCAGCTAAGAACACACAGGGCCTAAGATCAGTGGAGCAGCTGGGAAGGAAATCTTCCTTCCACCATTTGCACCAGGAATCTGGGAGACTCCACAGCCTTCTGTGCATAGCCTACCAGAAGAAAGAGCTCTCCCAGCAGTGCTTTCACTTTTGTGCTCAGAGGAGTAAGGACACACAGGCTTACAGGCCCACAGGAGGAACAAACTCCAGCCAGAGAAAAGAATACCGACTACCACCAGATGGCAAAAGGCAAGCACAAGAACCCTACCAACAGAAACCAAGGCCACATGGCAACATCAGAACCCAGTTCTCCCACCACAGCAAGTCTCAACACACAAGAGTTGGATTTAAAATCATATCTTATGATGCTGATAGAGGGCTTCAAGAAAGACTTAAATAACTCCCTTAAAGAAATACAGGAGAACATTGGTCAACAGGTAAAACCCCTTAAAGAGGAAACACAAAAATCCCTTAAAGGAGATCATGGGTCAACAGGCAGAAACCCTTAAAGAAGAAACACAAAAATTCCTTAAAGAATTTCAGGAAAACACAAACAATCAAGTGAAGGAACCGAACAAAACCATGTAAGATCTAAAAGTGGAAGTAGAAACAATAAAGAAATCTCAAAGTGAGACATTTCTAGAGATAAAAAACCTTGGAAAGAATTCAGGAGTCATAGATGCAAGCATCAACAACAGAATACAAGAGATAGAAAAATCTCAGATGCCGAAGATACCATAGAAAGCATGGACTCAACAGTCAAAAAAAATGCAAAATGCAAAAAGCTTGTAACCCAAAACATTCAGGAAATCCAGAACACAATGAGAAGCCCAAACCTAAGGATTATAGGCATAGATGAGAGTGAAGATTTACAACTTAAAGGGCCAGCAAATATTTTCAACAAAATTATGGAAGAAAACTTCCCTAATCACTTAAAGAAATACAGGAGAACTTTGGTCAACAGGCTGAGGTCATGAAAGAGGAAACACAAAAATCTCTTAAAGAATTACAGGAAGGCACAAACAAGCAAGTGAAGGAGCTAAGCAAAACCATCCAGGATCTAAAATCAGAAGTAGAAATAACTAAGAAAACTCAAAGGGAGACAACTTTGGAGATAGAAAACCTTGGGAAGAAATCAGGGGACATAGATGCAAATATCAACAACAGAATACAAGAGATAGAAGAAAGAATCTCAGATGCTGAAGATACCATAGAAACCATGGACTCAACAGTTAAAGAAAATGCAAAATGCACAAAGCTTGTAACCCAAAATATCCAGGAAATCCAGGACACAATGAGAAGATCAAACCTAAGGATTATAGGCATAGATGAGAGTGAAGATTTACAACTTAAAGGGCCAGCAAATACCTTCAATAAAATTATGAAAGAAAACTTCCCTAACCTAAAGAGAGAGATGTGCATGAATATACAAGAAGCCTACAGAATTCCAAACAGACTGGACCAGAACAGAAATACCTCCTGTCACATAATAATCAAAACCCCAAATTCACTAAACAAAGAAATAATAATAAAAGCAGTAAGGGAAAAAGGGCAAGTAACTTATAAAGGCAGACCTATCAGAATCACACCAGACTTCTCACCAGAGATGATGAAAGGTAGAAGATCCTGGGCAGATCTCATACAGACCCTAAGAGAACACAAATTCTAGCCTAGGCTACTATACCAAGCAAAATTCTCAATCATCATAGATGGCAAAACCAAGATATACCACAATAAAACCAAATTTACACAATATCTGTCTACAAATCCAGCCCTACAAAGGATAATTAAAGGAAAATGCCAACACAAGAAGGGAAACTACACCCTAGAAAAAGCAAGAAAGTAATCTTCTTCCAACAAACCCAAAAGAAGATACCCACTCAAACATAAAAATAACATCAAAAATAACAGGAAGCAACAATCACTATTCCCTAATATCTCTTAACAATAATGGACTCGAGTCCCCAATAAAAAGATATAGACTAACGAAATATTTCTCATGTAAATCTTCAATTTTATCAGAAAATGTTTGTAATTCCCCTTTTAATTAATTTAGTAATTTCATTTATGTCTACCATTTTATCTGTGTTACTTTTCATGATAATCTTCATGATAAAGCTTTATGCAAGGGGTAAAAAGACAGAGACAGAAGCCCACATACCATATGAATCTCTTACACAAAATATCCATTTTATTCAAATCATTAAAGATATAAAATAGATTAGAGACTCCCTAAAACTTGTTATGAGCCCACCCAGTAGACCATAGTAGATTTACCAGGGGCTACCCTGTTCACTTGGTTTTGTTGTTGTTGTTGTTACTGTTGCTGTTACTGTCTTTGTTTTATTTTGTTTTTTCATCCTAACCCTAACCTTCTGCCTAAACTGAACCTTGGCCCTAACTCTCAGGTGTCATAGCTTTACAGAAAAAGTATTCTCCCTTTGCTAGCATCACTTTCCAATAGCTCCTCAACAAGGGGTTTATGAAAGCTCCCCCTCCCCTTCATGTTGGAATTTTTTCTGACTTCATCTTATGCCAGTACGTCTTGTGCACATCTTATATATGCAGGTTGCATATTCCTGTTGTATCTAGAAAACATTGTTTCACTATATGCATCTGCTTGCTGTCCCATACACCTCCCACCCCCACCCCTAGCTTTTCATGATGATTTCTGAAGCTTGAAAGGAGGGAGTATGCTATAGGTGTCCCATTTAGGCTTATCCCTCCACGGTCCCATATTCTCTTTACATTAACCACTTTGTTAATCATCCATTGAAAACAACAACAAAGATGCTGCTGATTAAGAAACACACTAATGTACAGTTTTAAGTACTTAGGAGGCTATTTTACAGTATGTTCATTCAGCAAAACAGTAGTAGTAGGTTCTTTACTAGGAACTGTGACCTATTTACCCATGCGTTTTAGAGGGTTTTGATGTTTTGAGGATTTTTGGAGGGGGGTGTTTTTGTTGATGATGTTGAGATAAAGTCTCCTTATATAGCCACATCTACCCTGGAACTTGTCATGCAAACCAAACTAGCTTTGAATTCATAGAGATCGCCTCCTGGAAACTGTGATTAAAAGCATGTGCCATAACACCTGGCCTGGCCACATGGTCTTGCCCATGATAACAGCATAGGCATGAATTTAGCTGTGTGAAGCCCTTAATCCAATCAGAAAATGAGTCATTACTTCCTTAACAATTACAACATTATTGCACTAATTGGCATAATGTGTCAGGTTGGTCACTATTGTGGCTTGCAGGGTTCACAATTAAGTAATATTGATCAATGCTTTTCCCCATCATTGGTGTATATAGCACTTCCCAGCACTGTGAAAGCTAACATAGAGGGATGAAGTCTCCATGTGGGTACCATTTTGATTTCTCTGTGATCTATGACTCAAGTACAAGGTGCCATCCACATAGTGACTTACCCTCAAGTTCTAGAGGAAATCAAGAGCAATGATAATAGGCTTTAATGTTGGGTCTTTATAGAACACCAATGAACCAACAATTACAAAAGGCTAGAGCACTATTGTCACTGGAGTTTTTGAAAGCATACTATGTTTAAGATAGGTATTGCCTTCCTGTTATAGAGCAGTTCTGTTAAAATTCATTTTATTTATGTATGTAGATATATTTCAGGGAACTTCTAAAGTATTGGGGTTTCATATGACTTCTTCAAAGGACTTTAGTATTCTCACTCTCCATATCCCCTCCCCAATCCTGCCCTCCCATCCCTCATACCAGCTAATAGTTCTTGCTCATTAGCCCCATCCTCCCTTTATACTACCTACATTCTACATCACCCCAATTGAAAGCATCCCCAATGGCACCTTACTAGCTAGCTTCCTGGCCTCAATAGATATTCCAATTCAAATACACATATTTAATGATTCATACCTAACATCTACAATGAGAGAAAACAGGCAGCAATCATATTTCTAGGTATGGGGTTCTTCATTCAGAATGATTATTCCATTAAGAATTCTTAACTTCATTTCTTTAACAGTTGAATAATATTTTGTTGAATAATTGTATATTTTCTATTCATTGCATATTATCTATTCAATCCATTTACATACATCTAGATTGAGTTTATGTGAACAGAGCTTCAATGAATATGGATGATCAATTATCTCTGTAGTAGAGTACAGACTCCTTTAAGTATATTCTAAGAGTATTATAACTGGGTCATATGGTAGATCATTTCTAACTTTTTGAGGAAAATCCAAACTGATTTGCATAGTGGCTGTAACAGGTTTGCACCCCTACTAATAATAAATAAATACGAAATAAAAAGTGTTCTCCTTTCCTAAATCAACGCTAACATATGTTGTCTTTTTTTTTTTTTAATTTTACTGTTATCTGATTGGAGTAGGAAGAATTTTCAAACTAATGTTCTTTGCCCTTTCCTGATGTTGAAGGTTGTTGAACATTTTAAAGAATATCTCTTAGCCATCTACATTCATCTTTTTAGAACTTTTGCTTTAGGGCTAGTGAGATGGCTCAGCCGGTAAGAGCACTGACTGCTCTTCCAAAGGTCCTGAGTTCAAATCCCAGCAACCACTGGGATTTGGGTTATGGTGGCTCATAACCATCTGTAATAAGATCTGATGCCCTCTTCTGGTGTGTCTGAAGATAGCTACAGTGTACTTATATACAATAAATAAATCTTTTTTAAAAAGAACTTTCTATTTAATATTATTTCTTCATTTTTGTATGCACATTATTTATTTTTGCATTTAAAATTGATACAACATATTCTGATCACAATTTCCCCTCACCTACCTCTTCCCAGATCCTCCGTATCCAGCTCTAAAGGCAGTGGAATTTTGGAGATCAAAACCAATAAATGAGGCAAGCTAAAGTCTCATGCAATAGCCACCTTTATTGCAGAGCATTAGATAACTTAAACTCTGAAGGTCAAGAGGTGTAACATAAGTGAACAATCACAAAGTCAAGCCACAAGTGGCAGACAAGTCACAAGGGGCAAAAGCAATTTTTCCATAGAGATAGAAAAAAGAATCTCAGGTGTAGAAGATACCATAGAAACCATTGACTCAATAGTCAAAGGAAATGCAAAATGCATAAAGCTTGTAACCCAAAACATCCAGGAAATTCATGACACAATGAGAAGTTCAAACCTAAGGATTATAGGTATAAAAGGGAGCGAAGATTTCCAACTTAAAGGGCCAGTAAATATCTTCAACAAAATTATACAAGAAAACTTCCCTAACCTAAAGAAAGAGATGCCCATGAACATACAAGAAGCCTTCAGAACTCCAAACAGATTGGACAGAACAGAAAGTCCTCTAGGCACATAATCAAAACACCAAATGCACTAAACAAAGAAGGAATATTAAAAGCAGTAAGGGGAAAAAAGGCAAGTAACTTATAAAGGCAGGCCTATCAGAATTATACCAGACTTCTCACCTATGACAATGAAAGCTAGAAGATCCTAGGCAGATAGCATACAGACCCTAAGAGAACACAAATGCCAGCCCAGACTACTATACCCAGCAAAACTCTCAATGACCATAGATGGAGAAACCAAGATATTTCATGATAAAACCAAATTTACACAATATCTTTCCACAAATCTAGCCCTACAAAGGATAATAGATGGAACATGCTAACACAAAGAGGGAAACTGCACCCTAGTAAAAGCAAGAAAGTAATCTTCCAATAATCCCAAAAGAAAGCAACCAGACAAACAAAAATAATATCAAAAATAAAGGGAAGCAACAATCACTAATCCTTAATATCTCTTAAATCAAAGGATTAAATTCCCCAATAAAGAAACATAGACTAACAGAGATATTGTTCATTTAAATCTTCAGTTTTATCAGAAAATGTTTGTAATTCCTCTTTCAATTAATTTAGTAATGTATTTTATGCCTACCACTTTATCTGTAATATTTTCCATGATAATCTTCAATCTTAACAAGTTTTTCTATATATTTCTTTAATTTTGTCAGAAATATTTTCCATGTGAATCTTCAATTTTATCATAAAATAGTTTTCAATAAAAAAGTAACAAAAATGAGCAATCTGAAGTAACTCAATCCTATTTTCTATACCTGGGAGGAGCAAGAAAATATTTCAAGAACAATTATGTTTTGGAGAAATGGAGGTCACATGACTTGTTTTCTTGGAGTTTTCTCACAATCACTCATAATTCTCCTTATATGACTCTAGTCTTAGACCATATTCCAATAGCTCCCAACTTCCTCACCCATCTAACTCAATGCCTTCTTTCTCTTTCAAAAACTAACAGTTAAATATAAACAAAATATTTTTCTAAAAAAGTAAAAAGTACAATAAATACAAAAATCATGAAAATACAAAAATCAGAAGTCATAATATATATAAGCAAAAAAAAAAAAAAAAAAAAAAAAAAAACCCAGTAAGGTAAAAATAATACTCAGAGCAAAACGAGACAGTAAAATCTACAAAAACACCATTGAATTTGTCTTGTGTTGCCCACCAACTGTTGGAAATGGTGCCTACCCAAAAGAGTTGTTTATATGCCCCATGAGAATCCATTGGAAAATACTAATTTCCTTTCCAAACAGTTATCAGTTGGGGATAGCTTCTTGATTAGAGATGGGAGTTCATGTCCACATCCTCCTTTTGGCAGTGGAACTAGTCTGGTCTACACTTGGTATAAGCTTTAAATCTAATCAGAAAGTGGTTATAAACTCCCACAAAATTTGTGCCAATATACCATCCAAGTAGGTTGCCATTGTAGTCTGCAGGATTTGTAGTTGGGTTGGTGCTTACCTTTCTCCTCTGGTAGCATCAGAGTACCTTCCAATACCATGAACACTAGTCAGTAGGGGTGAAGGCTGTAGGTATGCACCAGCTCAACGTCTCCATGTTCACTGAGATATGTAAGTGTAGCTGTCACCTTCAGCAGTAGTGCCTTAGAGAGCAAGCAACAGCCTTTGCAATAGCTTGAATTGTTTAGGGTTTTCCTTGGGTCTCGTTTGGTCTAATTGGATTGGGGTTGTTTTATTTGTTTGTTTGCTCATTTGTTTTATTTTGTTTTATTGTTGTTTTTTCTTTTCGTGAGCTAGGACCATCAGTTTGTTGAGTTTATATACACGGGTGATGGGTTACTTACAGGATCAGGGACTCAAAGCAGCTGCATCACTGAAAAGTCTTATCCCATAACAAGTCTTATGTTAAAGTCCTTGATGCATTTAGAGTTGAATTTGGTGCAGGTGAGATAATCTAGTTTCATTCTACACTATATTACCCAATATGAACAGCATGATTTGTAGAAGATGCTGCCTTCTAACATATATTCTTAACTGCTTTGTGAAAAATTAGGAGACTGTAATAGTGCGGGTCCTTAAGTAAAAATTGCATTTATCACTGAGCTTTTTTTATGACAATACCATCATTTTTTATTACTATAGCTTTGTAGAATAATTTGAAATTAGGGATGGTAATGCCTCTGATAGTTTGTTTGTTATTCAGGGTTGTTTTTGCTATTCTAAGTCCTTGGTGTTTTCAAATGAAATTTAAGATTTTTTTCAATTTCTGAGAAATTTTTCATTGAAATTCATACATATGTAGGGTTGAACTTAGAGAATGCTTTTGGTAGGATGGCCATATTTACAATATAAATACTCTCAATCTAGGAGCTTGAGAAGTCTTTCCATCTCTTGGTATCTCCTTCAATTTCTTTTTTCAGTGTCTTAAATTTTGCATTGTAAGTCTTTCAATTATTTGTTTATACTTATTCCAAAATATTTTGAGGCTATTTTAAATGGACTTGTGCTCTTTATTTTCCTATACTTGTTGTTGGTCTATAGGAAGGCTACTGATTTTTGTTAATATTCTATACTACTACTTTGATGAATATAATATAAACTGTGAGAGTTTTATGGTGGAATTTATGTTTTATGCATAGAATCATATAATCTACAAATAAAGATACTTTGACTTCTTCCTTTCCAACATTGTAAAACTTGTATCTTCTTCACAATATGTATTTTCTTCATTGTCGTATTGTTCTAGCTAGGACTTCAGATATTATGTGGAAGGGGAATGGAGAAAGTGGACATCCTTATCTTGTTTCTGTTTTAGTGGGAATGTGATTAGTGTTTATCTATTTAGAATGATGTTAGCAATAAATTTGCTGATTATTACCTTTATTGTACAAACTTACATCTGCTGTACCCCTACATTCTATAAGACTTTTATCATGAAGAGATTTTGTATTTTATTCAAGGTCTTTTCTGTGTCTAAAGAGATGATTATGTGGTTTCTCTCTTTGAGTCTATTTATGTGGTGGATTACACTTATAATTAGCATATGTTGAACCAATCCTGAATCTCTGGCATAAGGCCAACTTGATCTTGGTGAATAATCTATCTTATGTGTTCTGAATTCAGTTGGAAAGTATTTTACTGAGAATTTTTTTTTGAGTTTATGTGCATTAGAAAAATTGGCTTCTAATTCCTTTCCTGTTTCGTCTTTTTCTGGTTTTGCTAGCAAGGTAACATTGGCTTGGTTGAAAGGCTAAATCAAAAACTTTAAAAGTTCTCAGATCTCATTAATAATGTAATGATACACTTAAAAGCTTTGGAAAAACAAAAGATGGAAACAATAGATGGAAAGAAATAATCAGCATTAGTGCTGAATACATGGGATGTCTTTTTCAAACCTCTCCCCTCAAACCTCAGAAATCTATTTGAAGAGAAGGCAGAAAAATTGTAAGACCCAGGGATGGTAGAGAACAACCAGAAAAGGGTGTCTTCTAGACAGACCTGAGGTAACAGAAACTCATAGAGATTATGTCAGCATTCACAATATCTGGACAAATTTAATCCAGACAAAATTTCAGCATAGAGAAGGGAAACTGGACACAAAGTCCTACCCACTAACCAAGAAACTATCTGCAACTGAAGCTGCTGGAAGGGAAGGAATCTGTTTTCTCCTATACATTCATTACTTGTGTAGATCAACCACACTCCATGGTGGCATTGTGCTCAGGAATAGATTACTAACACAAAACAGACTTCATGTTTTTTTTGGGGGGGGGGGGGCTTGTTTTGTTTTTGCTGTTTGTTAGTTTGTTAGGTTTCTTGGTTTAGTTTGGTTGCTGTTATGGTTTGGTGGGTTTTTTCTTAGGGCTTTTGATTTTTTGGTTTGGTTGGTTTTGTATTTGTATTGTTGACCTTGGGTTTATTCCTCTCTGTTTTCTTGAGAGAGAGAAAGAACATGAAAGATAGATCTGCAAGGATGTGAAAAGGAAGAAAAGGATCAAAATACATTCTGAAAAATCATTTTAAATACAATAAATTAGTAATAAAATAAAACAAGTAAATTTTAAGATGCAAGGAGTCAATGAAATGAAGAATTAATTGTTTTAGAAAGATAAGCATGATTGATAATTTTTTGTCAAATTAAGCTCAAAAAAGACAAGCTCTATTCTATAAAATCAGAAATAAAAGGAAGGTATTTGGAAATGTTTCAAATTCCTTTTAAACACCAGTATTACCTTGATAACACAACCAGATGAAGACACAAAATACAAGAAAACTACAGCCCAATCGTCCTGATGAACACAGATGTAAAATTTCCAGTAGAATACTGACAAAGTGAATTCATACTCATATCAGAAAGATTATTCATCAAGATAAAATTTATTTCACTCAAGAGATACAACACATGTAACACATCAATAAATGCTATGATTCTACATAAATAGACTCAAAGACAGAAATTTCATGACTTTTTCAAAGCTCTTAAAAAATCAACATCCTTTCAACATCCATAAAATGTCATGGAGAAGCCAGGGATGGAGGGAGCATACTTCAACACAATAAAGGCAGACCTGTAGCCAAACCAACATCATGCCAAATGGAGAAAAACTCCATTTGCTGTCCCAAAAACAAGACAAGCAACAAAACAAGGGTATCCATTCTCTCCTATTCAAAACAGTGCTTTAATCTACATGATACCAACTAGACAATAGAGAAATAAGGGAATACAAATAAGAAGTGGCCATAGTGTCCCTATTTGTTGATAATATGCTTCTATATAGAAGAGAACCTAAAGAATCCACCAAAAGCTTTTAGAGCTGATGCACTTCAACAAACTGGCAAGATACAAAGTTAACACATCAATGGCCTCCCTGCATGCTAATTTCATTTTTTAGTTTTATTTACCATTTTGTATGTGTATGTGCCAGCAGACCTTCTGTGTGTGTGGCATACACGCAGGTACTCATGGATGTCCGAAGACAGCATTAAATCAATTAGAATGGAGTTATAGGCAGTTGGGAGCTACCATGTGGGAAGCATGAGTGGAACTCAGGTCCTCTGCAAGAGAAGTGATCTTAACCTCCATAGTATCTCTATAACCCCAGAAATCATAATTTATAAATATAAACATAATAGATTGCTTTCTTATAATCTAATTGAGGAATTATCAAACCACAATAACTGAATTTTATACAAAATATAAAAAAAGTGTTACCAGATGCAGTACGACATTTGAAAATTGAATGCATAAAGAACTACATGCATATATTTTTTAATATGGAGATATTGTACCTGATATGGCATATATGGCCTATTGATAAACACAGCTACTCTGAAAGCTCAGGAATGAAGATCACTACTTCAAGGCCAAAGTATGGAATTTATTGAAAGTCTGATATAAAAGTTTTTTTAAAGGCATAAAGATGTTATATAAGTACTACACTGCTTTCCTAATAGGTATAAGGCCCCAAAATCATTCCTTATGGAAGGTCTATTTCATTCTAGAGAGTATAGGGCCAGCAAAATGCAAAAATCTATCTGATAAATGGTATACTTATTCAGAAAGAAATTAGGTAATGTTATTAGCATAAAATTTAAAGGGTACATTTTCTAAGATGAAAGCATTAACAGAAAAGCTAAGTAACAAGAAGGGCCCAAGGGAGGATGCTTGAATCTCACTGAGAAGAGGAAATAAAATAGACATAGGGATGGATGAAGGAAGGGAAATGGGTGGGAGATGAGGTGGGGAGGGGAACAGGAGGGATTAAGTGTGGGAAAGGAGTGAGAACTGGAATTGGTGGTGATGGGGACTCATCTCTAGGACAAGCCAGAAACCTAGGAAAATGGAAACTCCCAGAATTCTAAGGGTGACCCTAACTAAGACTCCTAGTAATGGGAAATATGGGGCCTAAATCAGTCATCTCCTGTTACCAGGCAAGACTTCCAGTGGAGTAACTGAGACACCAAACCAGCTACAAAACCTTAGACCTATAATTTGTCCTACCTACCAGATGTAGCAAGGTAAACAATGAAGCAGAATTTGAGGAAGGGAAAACAATAACTGGCCCAGCTTGAGACCCATGCCATGAGAGGGAGTCCACCCCTGACACTATTCATGATATTCTGCTATACCTTCAGACAGGTGCCTAGAATAACTCTTATCAGACAGGCTTCACCAGAAACTGATGGAAACTAATGCAGAGATTCACAACCAAACATTAAAGAAGGAGAGAAAGGATTGAAGGAGCCAGGGGTCAAGGAAATCTATGCAGTCGACCAACCTGGGCCCACAGGGGTTCATAGAGATGGAACTGGCAACTAGAGAGCAGGCAAGGGAAGGAATGAAGCCATCTGTACATATGTAGCAGCTATGTGGCTTGGTCTTCATGTGGAATTCCTAAAGAAGGACCAGGGACTCTCTGACTACTTTGCCTGCCTTTGGATCTCTTTCCAAAAACTGGGCTGGCTAGTTGAACCTCAATAGCTGAAGATATGTCTCCATGGGAGACCTCCCCTTTTCTGAGGAGAAGGAGAGGAGAAGTGGGTGGGGATGTTGGGAAGGAGAGGAGGGAGGGGAAGCTGAGTTAGCAATGTAAAGTAAATAAATAACTTAATAAAAAAGAAGAGAAAAGAAAGAAACACATCTTATAAACTAACTGCCGGAGGGAAATGGGCAATGTCAGCAGAAAGCTAGAGTTTGCAAAGAGAATCCAGGATAGCCCAGACAGAATTGGATTAGGACTAATGATAACCACAGCCATTCCAAGAGAAAAGCCAGGTTCTTAGAAACCGAAACCTTAACTTCTAGGTCCAAGCCCCAGTCCCAGACCAGACCTTGCCAAGCCTGCCCCAGACAAGAATACAGAACTAGTATTCCCTTTGTCCTTCCATCAGGGGGTCCGAGAAAACCTTGGATCAGTCTGTTTCCCACAGGATTTAGAAACTTTTGATAGCAGCAACGGATTTTTAAATGTGTGATGATCTTACGATATTTCAAAAATCAAATACATAATGAATCCTAGGTGTTTTCTTGCAGTGCTTGCCCATGCTTCATCCTGACTTCATGGAAGTTTTAGTTCAGAGCAAAAAATACACCATATTGCTATGTGCGTGTGTCACAATACACAATGCCAAATAAAAAAATTTTAAAAATTAAAAATTTGCTTGAAACACCTCAATTCAGAATCAGGACTATGGGTGCTACAAATTTCAGTGGTTTTTACTATACAATTCTCTGCTCTTACAGAATAATACTTTAATCATGAAAATGGAGAGGCTTTTCCTGCTCTCATTCCTTACTACGTATCAATTTAGCATATCACTGGATCATACTATTTGAATGTTTGATTTGTTCTCCTTTTTTGGTTTGTGTTTTCTTGTTTTGGTGGAGAGCATTGTTTTTTATTTTGTTTTATGAGAATCTCACTATGTAGACCAGGCTGGCCTTGAGCACAGTGATATGCCTGCCACTGCTTTCCAAGTACTAGATTTAAGGCATGCAACACCATGCCCTGAAGAATGTTGATTTTAAAAATAGTCTTTTGGCTTGTTGGCTTGAATTTCGTTTTTAAAATCTGTTATATAAGTTTTGACTTTGAATTAAGACAAAATTGTCAACATTTTCTTCAGTGGCCCTAAACAAAGATCTTCCATTTTGGCTCTACATAATTAATGTAAAGTGGCATTCGCAGTATTGACCATTATAAATTCAAGATACCAATCAATGCTGAAAAAGTAATAGGTTCTGTGGTATTCATCCAAAATTTAATTCTTTATGTAAAAATAAACAGGTGCATCAATCTCATTAGTATGCAAATTTGCTTACATCTTTAATATTAAAATTATATTTATACCACAGAATGTTTTAATATGCTTATTTATGATCTATAACTAGTAAATATTTGGTATGCATACCTATTAACATATTATATACTCAGGGACACATAAAAATTGATGGGCAAAAAAAGAATCACAGTAAAAGAGGTTTAATAAGTCCTGAAGTAGGTCACTGTAATTTTTTTTATTGAGTATCTTCTTCATTTACATTGCCAATGGTAAAACCATTCCCAATTTCCCCCTCCCAAAAGTCCCCCTCCTCAACGATTCCCTACCCTCCTCCCTCCCCCTGCCTCCATGTATATGCCCCTCTACCCAACATAGTCCCACCTCCCCCCTAACTTCCCCCCCATCTGTTTCCCTTTGTTGTAACCTGTATTGAGCCTTTACCTGACCAAAGACCACTCCTCCCACTGATGCCCAAAAAGGCATTCCTCTGCCACATTTTTGGCTGGAACCACGTATACCCCTTGGTTGATGATTCAGTCCCTGGGAGTCTTGGGGTGTCTGGGTGTCCGAAGTCATTGTTTTTCCCATGGGGCTATATACCCCTTCAGCTCCTCCAGACAACCCTCCAGATCCTCCATTGGGGACCCCAAGCTCAGTCCAAGCTTGGTTGCTAGTTTCTGCTTCTGAATTTGTAAGACTCTGGCAGGGCCCCTCTGGAGACAGCCATGGCATGCTCCTTTTGGTACATGCTTCTAATCGTAGTGTCGGGGTTTGCTAACTATTTATAGGATGAATCCCCAGGTAGGGCACTCGCTGTGTGCCCTTTACTTCAGACTCTGCTCCACACCTTGCCTCCCTTGTTGCTCCTGTGAGCATTTTGCTCCCTTTCTCAGAGGAACAATAGCTCCCTCACTTAAGTCATTCTTCTGGAGCTTCCTGTGCTGGGTAAATTGCAGCTTGTCTATTTTGAGCTTTTGAACTAGCATCTGCTTATTAGTGAGTGCATACCATGTGCTTTCTTTTGTGACTGGGATACCTCGCTCAGGATGACACTTTCTAGTTCCATCCATTTGCCTAAGAATTTCATGAATTCATTGTTTTTAATAGCTGAATAGAACTCCATTGTGTATATATACCAGTTTCTGTATCCATTCCTCTGTTGAGGGGCATCTGGGATCTTTCCAGCTTCTGGCTATTATAAATAAGGCAGTTATGAACATAGTGGAGCATGTGTCCTTATTACATGTAGGAGCACTTTCTGGGTATATGCCCAAGAGTGGTATAGCTGGGTCCACAGGTATTACTATGTCTAATTTTCTGAGTAATCAGCAAACTGATTTCCAGAGTGATTTTACAAGCTTGTAATCCCATCAACAATGGAGAAGTGTTCCTCTTTCCCCACATCCTCTCCAGCATCTGCTGTCCCGAGTTTTTCAACTTAGACATTCTGACTGGTGTAAGGTCTCAGGGTTGTTTTGATTTACATTTCCCTATTAACTAAGGATGCTGAACATTTCTTTAGGTGCTTTAGAGCCATTTGAGTTTCCTCAGTTGAGAATTCCCTGTTTAGCTCCATGCCCCATTTTTTATAGGGTTATTTAATTCTCTAGAGACCAACTTCTTGAGTTCTTTGTATATGTATATTAGCCCTCTATTGGATGTAGGGTTAGTAAAGATCTTTTCCCAATTTGTTGGTTGCTGTTTTGTCCTATTGACTATATCCTTTGCCTTACAGAAGCTTTGCAGTTTTATGAGGTCCCATTTGTCGATTCTTGTTCTTAAAGCATAAACCATTGGTGTTCTGTTCAGAAACTTTTCCCCTGTGCCCATGTGTTCAAGGTTTGTCCCCACTTTCTCCTCTATAAGCTTCAGAGTGTCTGATTTTATGTGTAAATCTTTGATCCACTTGGACTTAAGCTTTGTACAGGAGATAAGAATGGATCGATTTGCATTTTTCTGCATGCAGACCTCCAGTTGATCCAGCACCATTTGTTAAAAATGCTTTCTTTTTTGCACTGGATTTTTTTAGCTCCATTGTCAAATATCAAGTGACTGTACATGTGTGGGTTTTTTCTGGGTCTTCAATTCTATTACATTGATCTTCCTGCCAGCATACCAATACCAAACATTTTTTATCACTATCGCTCTGTAGTAGAGCTTTAGGTCAGGGATGGTGATTCCCCCAGAATATCTTTTGTTGTGGAGAATAGTTTTTGCTATCCTGGGTTTTTTGTTATTCCAGACGAATTTGAGAATTGCTCTTTCTAGATCTATGAAGAATTGATTTGGGATTTTGATGGGGATTGCATTGTAGCTGTAGATTGCTTTCGGCAAGATGGCCATTTTAACTATATTGATCCTGCCAATCCATGAACATGGAAGATCTTTCCATCTTCTGAGACTTTCTTCGAGTTCTTTCTTCAGAGGCTTAAAGTTCATGTCATATAGATCCTTCACTTGCTTTGTCAGTGTCACGCCTAGGTATGAAATATTATTTGGGACTATTGTAAAGGGTATCATTTCCCTAATTTCTTTCTCGTCTTGTTTATCCTTTGAGTAGAGGAAGGCTACTGATTTGCTTGAGTTAATTTTATATCCAGCCACTTTGCTGAAGTTGTTTATCAGCTTTAGGAGTTCCTTGGTGGAATTCTTGGGGTCACTTAAGTATACTATCATATCATCTACAAATAGTGATAGTTTGACTTCTTCCTTTCCAAATTGTATTCCTTTGACCTCTTTTTGCTGCCTGATTGCTCTGGCTAGTACTCAAGTACTATATTGAATAGATAGGGAGAGAGTGGGCAGCGTTGTCTGGTCCCCGATTTTAGTGGGATTGCCTCAAGCTTCTCTCCATTTAGTTTGATGTTGGCTACCGGTTTGCAGTATATTGCTTTCACTATGTTTAGGTATAGGCCTTGGATTCCTGATCTCTCCAAGACTTTTAACATGAAGGGATGCTGAATTTTGTCAAAAGCCTTTTCAGCATCTAATGAAATGACCATGTGGGTTTTTTTCCTTTAGTTTGTTTATGTAGTGAATTGATGGATTCCCATATGTTGAACCATCCCTGCATCCCTGGGATAAAGCCTACCTGATCGTGGTGAATTATAGTTCTGATGCATTCTTGGATACAGTTGGCCAGGATACAGTTGGTTCAGTATTTTTGCATCAATGTTCATGAGGGAAATTGGTCTGAAGTTCTCCTTCCTTGTTTGATCTTTGTTTGGTTTAGGTATAAGTGTGATTGTGGCTTCATAGAATGAATTGGGTAGTGTTCCTTGAGTTTATATTTCATGGAAAAGTTTGAAGAGTATCAGTATTAACTCTTCTTTGAAGAACTGATAGAATTCCCCACTAAACCCATCTGGTCCTGGGCTTTTTTTTGAAGGGAGACCATTAATGACTGCTTCTACTTCCTCATGGCTTATGGGACTATTTAGATGGTTTATCTGATCCTGTTTTAACATTGGCACCTGGTATGTATCTAGAAAGTTGTCCATTTCATACAGGTTTTCCAACTTTGTTGAGTATAAACTCTTGTAGTAGGATCTGATGATTTTTTGAATTTCCACAGTTTATGTTGTTATGTCTCCCTTTTCATTTCTGATTTTATTAATTTGGATGCTGTCTCTGTGTCCCCTGGTTAGTCTGGCTAAGGATTTATCTATCCTGTTGACTTTTTCAAAGAACCAGCTCCTTGTTTTGTTGATTCCTTGTATATCTCTTTTTCTTTCTGCTTGGTTGATTTCGGATCTAAGTTTGATTATTTCTTGCCATCTACTCCTCTTGGGGTTATTGGCTTCCTTTTGTTCTAGGGCCTTCAAGTGCACTGTCAAGCTGTTGGTGTAAGCTCTCTTTATTCTCTTTTTGGAGGCACACAGAGCTATGGGTTTTCCTCTTAGCACTGCTTTCATTGTGTCCCATAAATTTTGGTATGACATGTCTTAATTTTCATTGAATTCTAAAAAGTCTTTAATCTCTTTCTTTATTTCTTCCTTGACCAAGCTATGATTGAGAAAAGCATTGTTCAAAGTCCATGTGTATGTGTGTTTTCCATTGCTTTTGTTTGAGCTTAAGACCAGCCTTAGGCCATGGTGATCTGATAAGATACATGGTATCATTTCAATATTTTTATATCTGTTGAGGCCTGTCTTGTGACCAATTATATGGTCAATTTTGTAGAAGGTACCATGAGGTGCTGAGAAGAAGGTATATTCTCTTGCTTTAGGGTGGAATGTTCTATAAATATCTGTTAGCTCCAGTTGGTCCATAACTTAGTTAGTTTCACTGTATCTCTGTTTAGTTTCTTGTTCCATGACTTGTCCATTTTTGACTGTGGGGTTTTGAAGTCTTCCACTATTATTGTGTGGGGTACAATGTGTGCTTTGAGCTTTAGTAAAGTTTCTTTTATGAATGTGGGTGCCCTTACGTTAGGGAGCATAGATGTTCAGAATTGAGAGTTCCTCTTGGTAGACTTTTCCTTTGACCAGTATGAAGCGTCTCTCTTTATCTTTTCTGACAACTTTTGGTTTAAAGTCCATTTTATCTGATATAAGAATGGCCACTCCAGCTTGTTTCTTGGGACCATTTGCTTGGAAAACTCTTTTCCATCCTTTGACTCTTAAATAGTGCCTGTCTTTGTCACTGAGGTGGGTTTCTTGTATGCAACAAAACGTTGGGTCCTGTTTACGTATCCAGTCCATTAGTTTATGTCTCTTTATAGGGGAGTTGAGACCATTGATATTAAGAGATATTAAGGAAAAGTGATGCTTACTGTTATCGTCTTAGTTAAAGTTGACATTCTGGTTATGTAGCTATCGTCTATTGGGTTTGATGAAAGATTACCTTACTGATTGTTCTACAGTGTGGTTTGCTGTCTTGTGTTGGCATTTTCCACCCATTGTCCTTTGCAGAGCTGGATTTGTGGAAAGATATTGTGTAAATTTGCTTTTGTCATGGAATGTCTTGTTTTCACCAGCTACAGTAATTGAAAGTTTTGCTTTGTATAGTAGTCTGGGCTGACATTTATGTTCTCTTAGGGTCTGTATGATATCTGCCCAGGCTCTTCTGGCTTTCATAGTCTCTAATGAGAAGTCTGATGTAATTCTGATAGGTCTGCCTTTATATGTTACTTGACCTTTTTCTCTCACTGCTTTCAATATTCTTTCTTTGTTTAGTGCATTTGGTGTTTTGATTATTATGTGAAGGCAGGAGTTTCTGCTCTGGTCCAATCTGTTTGGAGTTCTGTAGGCTTCCTGTATGTTCATGGGCATCTCATTCTTTAGGTTAGGGAAGTTTTCTTCTATAATTTTGTTGAAGATATTTATTGGACCTTTAAAATGTAAATCCTCATTTTCTTCTATTCCTATAATCCTTAGGTTTGGTCTTCTCGTTGTGTCCTGGAGTTCTTGGATGTTTTGGGTTACAAGCTTTTTGCATTTTGCATTTTCTTTGACTGTTGAGTCAATGATTTCTATGGAATATTCAGCATCCGAGATTCTTTCTTCTATCTCTTGTGTTCTGTTGTTGATGCTTGCATCTATGACTCCTGAATTCTCCCCAAGGTTTTCTATTTTCAGAGATGTCTCACTTTGTGATTTCTTTGTTGATTCTATTTCCAGATTTAGATCCTGGATATTTTTGTTCAGTTCCTTCACTTGTTAGTTTTTTTCTGAAATTCTTTAAGGAATTTTTGTGTTACCTCTTTAAGAGCTTCTACCTGTTGATCCATGTTCTCCTGTGTTTCTTTTAAGGATTTTTGTGATTCCTCTTTATGGGTTTCTGCATGTTGACCCATGTTCTCCCGTAATTCCTTATGGGGTTTTTGTATTGCCTCTTTAAGGGCTTCAACCTGTTGACCCATATTCTCCTGTATTTCTTTAAGAGATTTTTGTGTTTCCTCTTTAAGGCCTTCTACCTTTTGATCAATATTCTCTTGTCTTTCTTTAAGGGATTTTTGTGCTTCTGCCTGTTGACCCATGTTCTCTTGTATTTCTTTAAGGAACTTATTTATGTCCTTCTTGAAGTCCTCCATCAGCGATATGAGATGTTATTTCAATTCTGGTTCCTGCTTTTCTGATGTTTTGGGGTATACAGGATTTGCTGTTGTGGGAGAGCTGGGCAAATGGTGCCATGTTGCCTTGGTTTCTGGTGGTAATGATCTTGCGTTTGCCTTTGGCCATCTCGTTATTTCTGGTGTTAGCTGGTCTTGCTGACACTATCTTCTCTATCCTGTGGGTCTATGATTCTGTGCACCTAAGAGTCTCTTTCTTTCCAATGCCCCTGCTCCTGTCAGTTCTCTAGAGGGCCTCAGAAGGAGTAGAAGACAAGAAACCATAAAACTCAGTGCTGAAAACAATCAAGTAGAAACAAAGAAAAACATACAAAGAATCAAGAAAACCAGGAGTTGATTCTTTGAGAAAATCAACACGATAAATAAATCCTTAGCCAGACTAAACAAAGGGCACAGAGACAATATCAAAATTAACAAAATTAGAAATTAAAGGGGGGATATAACAACAGAAACTGAGGAAATTCAAAAAATCATCAGATCCTACTACAAAAGCCTATACTCAACACAACTGGAAAATCTGGAGGAAATGGACAATTTCCTAGGCACATACCAAATACCAAAATTGAATCAGGATCAAATAGATCACCTAAACAGTCCCATAACCCCTAAAGAAATAGAAAGGGTAATAGAAAATCTTCCAACTAAAAAAGCACAGGACCAGAGATGGTCTTAGTACAGAATTCTATCAGACCTTCAAAGAAGACCTAACACCAATACTCTTCAATCTATTCCACAAAATAGAAACAGAAGGAATACTACACAACTCATTCTACCAAGCCATAATTATGCTGATATCAAAACCATACAAAGATCCAATAAAGACAGAGAACTCCAGGCCAATTTCCCTTATGAATATCGATGCAAAAATACTCAATAAAATTCTTGCCAATTGAATCCAAAAACACATCAAAACGATCATTTACCATGATCAAGTAGGCTTCATTCCAGGGATGCAGATATGGTTCAATATATGGAAAACCATCAATGTAATCCACGACATAAACAAACTCAAAGAAAAAACCCACATGGTCATTTCGTTAGATGCTGAAAAAGCATTTGACAAAATTCTGCATCCTTGCATGCTAAAAGTCTTGGAAAAAACAGGAATTCAAGGGCCATACCTAAACATAGCTAAAGCAATATATAGCAAACCGGTAGCCAACATCAAACTAAATGGAGAGAAACTTGAAGCAATTCAACTAAAATCAGAGACTAGACAAGGTTGCCCCCCTCTCCAGATCTATTCAACCAAGTACTTGAAGTTCTAGCTAGAGCAATTAGACAACAAATGGAAGTCAAAGGGATATAAATTGGCAAGGAAGAAGTCAACCTATCACTATTTGCAAATGATATGATAGTATACTTAAGTGACCCAAAAACCTACACCAGAGAACTCCTACTGCTGACAAACAACTTCATCAAAGTGGCTGGTTATAAAATCAACTCAAGCAAATCAGTCGCCTTCCTATACTCAAAGGATAAGCAGGCTGAGAAAGAAATTAGGGAAATGATATCCTTCACAATAGCCACCAACAATATAAAGCATCCTGGTGTGACTCTAACCAAACAAGTGAAAGATCTATACGAAAAGAAGTTCAGATCTCTGAAGAAAGAAATCGAAGAAGACCTCAGAAAATGGAAAAATCTTCTATGCTCATGGATTGGCAGGATTAATATAGTAAAAATGGCCATCTTGCCAAAAGCAATATACAGATTCAATGCAATCCCCATCAAAATCCCAACTCAGCTCTTCATAGAGTTAGAAAGAGCAATTCTCAAATTCATCTGGAATAACAAAAAAAACCCAGGATAACTAAAACTATTCTCAACAGTAAAAGACCTTCTGGGGGAATCAGTATCCCAGACCTCAAGCACTACTACGGAGCAATAGTGTTAAAAACTGCATGGTATTGTTACAGTGACAGGCAGGTGGGTCAGTGTAATAGGATTGAAGACCCAGAAATTAACCCACACACCTATGGTCACTTGATCTTCAACAAAGGAGCTGAAACCATCCAGTGGAAAAAAGATAGCCTTTTCAACAAATGGTGCTGGTTCAATTGGAGGTCAGCATGCAGAAGAATGCAAACTGATCCATTCTTATCTCCTTATACTAAACTCCAAGTGAATCAAGGACCTCCACATAAAACCAGACACACTGAAACTAATAGAAAAGAAACTGGGGAAGACTCTTAAGGACATGGGCACAGGTGAAAAGTTCCTCAACAGAACACCAATAGCTTAATGCTATAAGATCAAGAATTGACAAATGGGACCTCATAAAATTACAAAGTTTCTGTAAGGCAAAGGACACTGTCAAAAGAGCAAAAAGGCAACCAACAAATTGGGAAAAAATCTTCACCAACCCTACATCTGACAGAGGGCTAATATCCAATATATACAAAGAACTCAAGAAGTTAGACTCCAGGGAACCAAATAACCCTAAAAAATGGGGTATAGAGCTAAACAAAGAATTTTCATCTAGAGAACTTCAAATGGCTGAGAAGCACCTTAAGAAATGTTCAACATCATTAGTCATTAGGGAAATGCAAATCAAAACAACCATAAGATTTCACCTCACACCAGTCAAGATTGGCTAAGATTAAAAACTCAAGAGACTGCAGGTGTTGGAGAGGATATGGAGAAAGAGGAACACTCCTCTACTGCTAGTGGGAATGCAAGCTGGTACAACCACTCTGGAAATCAGTCTGACAGTTCCTCAGAAGACTGGGCATCATACTTCTGGAGGACCCTGCTATACTACTCCTGGGCATATACCCAGAGAATTCCCCGGCATGCAATAAGGACACATGCTCCACTCTGTTCATAGCATATGTTCATAGCATATTTGTAATAGCCAAAAGCTGGAAAGAACCCAGATATCCTTCAATGGAGGAATGGATACAGAAAATGTGGAATATTTACACAATGGAATACTACTCAGCAATTAAAAGCAATGAATTCATGAAATTCTTTGGCAAATGATTGGAACTGGAAAATATCATCCTAAGTGAGGTAACTCATTCACAAAAGAACACACATAGAATGCGGTCACTGATAAGTGGATATTAGCTCAGAAGCTCTGAATATCCAAGCCACAACTCACATATCAAATCATTCTCAAGAAGGAAGGAGAGGGCCCTGGTCCTGGAAAGGCTTGATGCAGCATTGTAGGCGATTACCAGGACAGAGAAGTGGGGGTGGCGGGGTGGTTGGGGAATGGGCAGAGGGAAAAGGGCTTATGAGACTTATGGGGAGGGGGGAACCGGGAAAGGGAAAATCATTTAGAATGTAAACAAAGACTATAGAAAAAAAAGAAAGGAGCACTACTTACAATATTGCTCTCCATGGCTTTCCCACCTATCTTTGTTACAGAACTCAGGCCTACCTGCACAAAAGTGTCCCCACTCACAATGGGCTGAGCTATTCCACATCAATCATTAATAAAGAAAATTCACCCAACAAACTGTCCTACAGGCCACTCTGAACAAGAAATTTTCTCAATTGAGGTTCATTCATCTTAGATGGTCATAGCTTGCATCCAATTGATAAAATTTACCCAATCTAAGCAAACTATTTGTATAAATAATATTTTATAAAAATGCAATAATTTAATAGGTATTGGAGCTAAATATTTAACAATAAAATTTGAATTTAATAAGTATCTTATATATACACATTATTACATCATATTATTTAGAAAGAACATAGATGTACATTTGGAATTTGTCTTTATATATTCCAGGCACACAGTTCTTTTTGATATTTTTCATTATTATTTTCCACTTCTACCAACAAAGTTATAAAAGTCAAAACTTAATACTGGTTCTAAATCAATGGAAAGCCCTTGAAAACTATTATTCAATGTGAAGACCCTGCTTCAAAATTAAGGTCAGCCTTTGTACTATGGTAACAAAGTATGATCCATTTTCAAGATTAAACTGTCTGTTGTATATAGTTATCTATTTATAAGTTGTCTACCTCATTTCTGGCTTTGACTAAGTGTTTTGCCTTCTATGAGCCAATGTCCTTTATGTTACTGGAGTTGCACGTGCCTGCTTGGTTTGAGATTGACATTTACCAGGCATATTAATTCAGACCTGACTCTAAGATTCCAACTATTTGCCCTCATATATTAGAACAACCAATGGTATTTTATAGACTTTTTAGATAAATTTTTTTCTAAAAATTTTCTTCTTTGTGGTGTTATGGCAGTTTTCTAAAATTTTTGCTTATTGATAGTGCCAAAAAATACAACTGGTATGGTGTAAGTGTGTGTGTGTGTGTGTGTGTGTGTGTGTGTGTGTGTGTGTGTGTGTGCTGACCTACTGTAAAATTTGTTGACTTGTATTATTCGCTCTACTAGTTGGGGACTTTTTGTAAATTTTTATGTATTTTCTATACAAGAGACCAATTTATCTCACAGGAGGGGCAGCTCTTAGCTTGGACAGCTTCATTTTTTTCTTTGCCTAAATATCATGCCATTGTTGAAAGTTGTAGTAGGTGGACAGAAATGGCAGATTCAGGAATAATTTCATTCCTAACCTGGAAGGCTTTCATTCAGGCTTTAACTCATCAATATACATAAACTTTGTTTTGGGTTTTTTTTGTTACATATATAATTTTATTGTTCATTAAAGATGAAAGAAAGTTTGCATACTACTGTTTATTTATTTTTACATGAAGAATGAACTCTTGACTGAATACTGCTGGACAGAAAATCATCAACATTTTTAATTCTATTTTTTTCTATTTTTTCATGTGTATGGTATGCATGTAGGTGTATGAAAGCTTTTGAATTTGTAGGGATACACACTTGTGCAATTACACATTTAGGTTTTTTGTTGCTGTTTTTTATTTTAATTTATTTATATTTCAAGTGATATCCCCTTATCTAGTTTCCCCCTCTCCTGGAAACGCCCTTCCTATCCCCTTCCCCTCTGCTTCTATGAAGGTGTTCCTTTACTCACCCCACTCCTTCCTCCCCACCCTCCAATCCTCTACAGTGGGACATCTTTTAAACATCATAGGACCAAGGACCTCTCCTCCCATTGATGTCTGACATGGCTGTTCTCTGCTACATATGCAACCAAAAGTCATGTGTACTCCCTGATTAGTGGTTTAGTACCTGGGAACTCTGGGAGGTCTGATTGTTTAATATTGTTGTTCTTCCTATGAGGTGGCAAACCCCTTCAGCTCCTTCAGCTCCACCATTGGGAATGCCATGCTCAGTCCAATGGTTGGCTGCAAGCATCCTCCTCTGTATTTGTAAGGCTCTAGCAGGGCCTTTCAGTAGTCAGCTATATCAGGCTCCTTTCAGCAAGCATTTCTTGGCATCCACAATTGTGTCAGGGTCTGGTGACTGTTTCTGGAATGAATCCCCAGGTGGGACAGTCTCAGAATGGCCTTTCCTTGAGTCTCTGCTCTGCACTTTGTCTCCACATTAGCTCCCACAAATATTTTGTACCCCTTTCTAAGAAAGACCGAAACACCCACACTTTGGTCTTCCTTCTTCTTGAGCTACATGTAGTCTATGAATTGTGTCTTGGGTATTCCAAGCCTTTGGGCTAATATCCACTTGTCAGTGAGTGAATACCATGTGTGTTTTTTGTGATTTGATTACATCACTCAGGATGATATTTTCTAGTTCTGTCCATTTGCCTAAGAATTTCATGAATTCATCTTTCTTAATAGCTGAGTAGTACAACATCGTGCAAATATACCACATTTTCTGCATCCATTCTTCTGTTGAAGAACATCTGAATTCTTTCCAGCTTCTGGCTATTATAAATAAGGCTGCTATGAACATAGTAGAACATGTGTCCTTGTTATACATTGGAGGATCTTTTGGGTATTGTGCCCAGGAGTGGTATAGCTGAGTCCTCAGGTAGAACTTCGTCCAATGTTCTAAGGAACCTCAAGACTGATACCTACAGTGGTTGTACCAGCTTCCAATCCCACCAACAATGGAGTGTTCCTCTTTCTACACATCCTTGCCAGCATTTGCTGTCATCTTAGTTTTTTAACTTCGCCATTCTGACCGGTGTGAGGTGGAATCTCAAGGCTGTTTTGATTTGCATTTCCCTGATGACTAAGGATGTTGAACATTTCTTTAGGTGCTTCTCAGCCCTTTGAGTTTCCTCAGTTGAGAATTCTCTTTATCTCTTTACCCCCCTTTTTTAATATTTTTATTTTCTATATTCTTTGTTTACATTCCAGATGATTTCCCCTTTCCCGGATCCCCCCTCCCCATATGTCCCATTTTTAATAGGGCTGTTTGGTTCTCTAGAATCTAAGAACTTCTTGAGTTCTTTGAATATATTGGATATTAGCCCTCAATCTATTGCAGGATTGGTAAAGATATTTTCCCAGTCTGTTGGTTGCTGTCTTGTCCTACTGACCTGATAGTGATCTTTGCCTTAAAGAAACTTTGCAATTTTATGATGTCCCATTTGTCAATTCTTTTTTTGTTTGTTTGTTTGTTTTTGTTTGTTTTTCGAGACAGGGTTTCTCTATATAGCTTGGTTTTCCTGGAACTCACTCTGAAGACCAGGCTGGCCTCAAACTCAGAAATCTGCCTGCCTCTGTTGCACAAGTGCTAGGATTAAAGGTGTGTGCCACCACTGCCTGGCTTGTCAATTCTTTATCTTAGAGCATAAAACATTGGTGTTCTGTTTGGGAATTTTTAGATCCTGGATGGTTTTGTTCATTTCCTTCACCTGTTTGGTTATGTTTTCCTATAATTCTTTAAGGAATTTTTGTTTTTCCTCTTTAAGGGCATCTACCTGTTTACCTGTGTTCTGCTGTATTTCTTTAAGGGAGTTATTTATGTCCTTTTCAAAGTCCTCTATCAGCATCGTGAGATGTGATAGAGTCTTGCTTTTCTATTGTGTTGGGTAATCTAGGACTCGCTGTGGTGGAAGAACTAAGTTCTGATGATGCCAAGTACCCTTGGATTCTGTTACTTATGTTCTTGCCCATGCCTCTCATCATCTGGTTATCTCTGGTCTTAGCTGTTCTGGCTGTCTCTGACTCTGACTTGTCCCTCCTGTAAGACTCTGTGTCAGTACTCCTGGGAGACCAGTTCTTTCTGGGAAGAATTTAGGTATGAGGGGCTGTGGTGCAGGGTGAGCTCTGGGGTGCAGAAAGAAACCAGAAGGATCCTGTCCCCAGCTGTTCCTTGGTTCCTGTGACCTGATGGCTCTGGGAGAGTTCCTATTAGCCAGGAATTTGAACAGAAGTGGTGGTCTTACCTGTGCTTGCAGGTGTGTAGGCTAACCTGGGAGATCAGTTCTCTCCTGGTGCTATTTTGGTATGGATCCCTGTGGCAGAGAATCAGCTTGGGTGGTGCAGAAGGAAACCAGAACACTCCTCCCCCAGGCTGCTCCTAGGTTCCTGTATCCTGAGGGTTCTGGGCATGTCCCTCTGAGCAGCAGTGGCAGATTATAACTTTACTCACAGGCTTGTCTGCAGTCCCGGGAGGACAGCCCTCTCCCTGTGCTATTTGGATATGTATCCCTGTGCATATATAAACTTCTTAAACTCTGAGTCATGACACCACAAGAGGTCACATAATTTAACATGAAGATCATAAGAATTTGACTCAAGATCCTACAGTATCAAAAATACAGCCAAGATTTAATTGTTCAAACAAAATTATATGAGCACATCTATCTCATTATTCAATTTTGATTTCATTTCTATTCATGATGATACAATTTTATGTGTACTGAAGAATAGTTTTAAAATATTTTTGTAAAAAGAAAGGACATGAAATTGGATATGTGGCAAGATGGGGAAAATCCAACAGGAACTGGGGGAAGGGAATGAATATGATCAGAATATACCACACAATTATCAAAGGAGTTTTTAAACACATTATGTATATTTATTCTTTACTTTCAGCACGTGCTTTGATTTGAATGCCTACTTTATACGTCTATATACCCAAAGTAATATACAGATTTCTCAGACAGCTGTCTCCAGCACCTCCCTACATAATCTGATTGCCCATGAGTTTCCTGTCCTCACCAACCATTCCAACCAACTTACTTCACATTAGTTCTGCCTTAGTGGTTCCCACATCAGCACTCCCCCATGTACTCCCTATATATCAGTGACTTCCCTGTTCTCAGGGAGGCCCTGACCATGATCTTTGCCTGTACTCATAATTGCTAAGAAATGGAAACAGACTAGATGTTCATAATTGAATGAACAGATAATAAAATGTGGTATATTTACACAATGGAATGCTATTCAACTATTAAGAAAAATAAAATTCAGGTAAAAACTCACAGGAAAGTAAAATTCTCAGGTAAATTGATAGAACTAAAAAGATTAAGTCTAGGAAATGTAACACAGGCCCAGAAAGACAAATGTCACATTCATTCTCTCATCTGTGAATTTTGGCTTTGAATCCTCAGATGTGTGTTTCTTTTATACACCCATAAGTGTCAGCAAATTACTAAGAGGCATAGAGAGGAACTCTCGAGGGAAAGGAGATATAATACACTGGTATAAAAAGATACCAAAAGGAATAGGTATATACACATATTTATTGAGAGAAAGAGTTTAAATGGAGTTACTATATAACACAGCAACATATATCACATGTCTCCCAGTAGATAATCTAATGATAGTCTCAATATTCTAGAAAAAAAAAGGGAAGGCAAATGCAAACTCAACAGACAGTTAAAATATATCTATATCAATATAAATATATCTATATTAATATGTAGATACAGACATAGCTATATGTACAAATATGTGAGTACAGATTAATAAAACAGTATAACAATACATGCAATTCATCAAACAAAAAGTAGATTTATTTTTTTAGAATAACAGGAAGGATTTTGTAGACTTCTTTAATATCTGTTCCCTTAGAGGAGTTAACCATTTTGAGTGATAAAGATAGACACAGTTCAAAGGAAGATCAAAAAAATAGGTTTTTAAGAAAATTAGCAAGATTGAGCAAGTCCTAGCCAAACTAACCAAGATAAAAAAATGAAGTTTTAAATTAATAAAACCAACGATGAAAAAGGAGATATTATTACAAACCCCAATAAAATCCAGACAGCATCAGAGAATATACTGAATACATAAATCACAAAAGTTGCAGAATCTAGAAAAAGTGGATCCATTTCTAAATACATATGACTGACTAAAATTAAAGACAAAAGATATAAACAAGTTAAAAGATCTATTAAGAAAAATCCAGATTGTAGCAGTAATTTAACATCTTGACAAAATGAAAATCCCCAAACCAGATGGTTTTATTGGGGAATTCCATCAAGCTTTCAAAGGTAATCTAAAATACACTTCTCAAACTGTAGTACATAATAGAAATGAAGAAAACCAGTTTTTTAAAATAGAAAAGAAAGGAAGAAAGTAAGGAAAGAAGAACGAAGGAACAGAAAAGGGAAGGGAGGGGAGGGGAGGGGAAGGGGAAGGGGAAGGGAAGGGAAGGGAAGGGAAGGGAAGGGAAGGGAAGGGAAGGGAAGGGAAGGGAAGGAAAGGAAAGGAAAGGAAAGGAAAGGAAAGGAAAGGAAAGGAAAGAGAGGGAGGGGAAGGAAAGAGAGGGATGGGAAGGGACAGAAAAGGAAGGGAAGGGGAAAGGGGAAGAGGAAGGAGAAGGGAAAGGAAGAGAAGGAGAGAAGGAAAGGGAAGAAGAACTAACAGTAATCTCCCTAGCAAACACTGATGCAATTTTTTGGGGGGGCTCTTCAACAGTTTAATCCTTTCTACCCTGTCCCAAGATAACTCTAACACTATTTAATATTCAATTTTAATTTTTTCTTTCTTACTAGGGCAATTATCCTGAGTGAGGTAACCCAATCACAAAAGAATACACATGGTATGCACTCACTGATAAGTGGATATTAGCCCAGAAGCTTGGAATACCCAAGACACGATTCACATATCAAATGAAGCTCAAGAAGAAGGAAGAACAAAGTATGGATACTCTGGTCCTTCTTAGAAAGGGCAACAAAATATCTAACGAAGGAGATACAAAATGTGGAGCAGAGTCTGAGGGAAAGAACACCCAGAGACTGCTCCACCTAGGGATCCATCCCATATACAGCTACAAAACCCAGACACTATCGTGGATGCCCACAAGTGCTTGCTGACCGCCCAGATATAGCTATCACCTGGGAGGCCCTGCTAGTGCATGATACAAAAATTCTTAATGAAATTCTTGTAAGCCATATTCAAGTATAGTTGTAAAGTTGGTTCTATATACATGAAAGATAAATACAACATACTATATTGATAGAATTAAAACAGAAGTCACATAATTAACTCAATATATAAAGAAAATGGTTAATCTCAATATCCTTTCCTGATAAAAGCTTGGAAGAGTCTTGGAACAGATGGGACATACCTCAATATATAGATATAGATTCATATACATATATACACATGTATATATATGATACAGCTAATGTACCTTATCCATTAAGTACAAGTTAACTATGCTACAATCCATAGACCCAAATAAACTAGTAAAAAGGAGGACCCAAAGGAGAAAGGGAAAATAAAAGAGACATTGGAAATGGATGGAAGAAGTGGGAGAGGGGGTGAGGAAGGAAACAAGGATGTGAACTCAGATGTGGGACCATTGGGAGAGAGAGGGGAAATCAGGGAGAGCATCTCTAGGTCTAGACAGAGACCTGGGAAGGGGGAGGCTCCCAAAGTCGATGGGATATGGGGATTAAAGTGGCTACCTCCTGTAGCCAAGTGGGATTTCCAGTGGAGGGAGAGGGCCATCAACCCATCCACAAAACCATCTACAAGATGTGCAGGGATAAAGATAGAGCAGAGATTGAGGAAGTGGCCAACCAATAACTGCACCAACTTGAGACCCAGCCCATAGAAAAGCCAACCCCTGACACTGTCAATGATACTTTGCTATGCTTGCAGACAGGAGTCTAGCATAACTGTCTCCAGAGAGCCTTCATCCAGCAGCTGATGGAGACAGATGCAAAGACCCACAGCTAAACAACAGGTGCAGCTCAGGGACTTATGTGGGAGACTTGGGAGATAAGATTGAGCAACCCTGAGGCGTCAAGGAAAACCTACCACAGGAAAACCTACTGTCAATGAACCTGGCTCCATGAAGGCTCACAGAGCCTGAACCACCAACCAAAGAGAATGCAGGAGCTAGACCTAGGCACCCTACACATCTGTTGCAGATGTGCAGCTTGGTCTTCAGGTGGGTCCCCTAACAATCTGAGGGGGCAGTGTGCCTGACTCTGTTGCCTGTCAATGAACACCCTTCCCCTACTTGGACTGCCTCGACTGCCTGGTTGGGCCTCTGAGAGAGAGGATACTTAGTCTTGTAGCAACTTGATTTCCCAGGTGGGTGGTACCCAACAGGGCTTTCTGTCTCTGAAAAGAAGGGGAGGGAGTTATAGGAGAAGGGATTTGTGAGGGTGGGAGGAATGGAGGAAGGGGACTTTGACTGGGATATAATGTGAATAAATAAATTAGTGAAAAAATGCAAAACACATAATCAACATAAACAATAAGAAACTTCTATATACACTGATAGTAAATTTGTCTAAAAAATGCAGGCTGGATGCTATACCACTCCTGGGCATATACCCAGAGGATTCCTCACCATGTAATAAGGATACATGCTCTACTATGTTCATAGCAGCCCTATTTATAATTGCCAGATGCTGGAAAGAACCCAGGTATCCCTCAACAGAAGAGTGGATGCAAAAAATGTGGTACATCTACACAATGGAGTACTATTCAGCCATTAGAAACAATGAATTCATGAAATTCTTAGGCAAATGGATGGAGCTAGAGAACATCATACTAAGTGAGGTAACCCAGACTCAAAAGGTGAATCATGGTATACGCTCACTAATAAGTGGATATTAACCTAGAAACCTGGAATACCCAAAACATAATCTACACATCAAATGAGGTACAAGAAGAAAGGAAGAGTGGCCCCTTGTTCTGGAAAGACTCAGTGAAGCAGTATTCAGCAAAACCAGAACGGGGAAGTGGGAAGGGGTGGGTGGGAGGACAGGGGGAGAGAAGGGGGCTTACAGGACTTTCTGGGAGTGGGGGGGTGCTAGGAAAGGGGAAATCATTTGAAATGTAAATAAAAATATATCGAATAAAAATAATGCAGGCTGGAGAGATGGCTCAGCAGTTAAGAGCACTAACAGCTCTTCTAAAGGTTCTGAGTTCAATTTCCAGCAACCACATGATGGCTTACAACCATCTGTCATAAGATCTGATACCCTCTTCTGGTGTGTCTGAAGACAACTACAGTGTACTCATATAAATAAAATAAATCTTTTTTAAAAAATACCTTACAGTTGATTTTTAAGCAAAAATATGCATGTATAAGCCTATCAAGGAGGTGAAATACCTCTACATGAAAAACTTGAAGGCACCGAATATAAAGATTGAAGAAAACATTAAATGATAGAAAAACCTACACTACTGAATTCTCAGAATTACTATTATGAAAATGGCTTTACCCCAAAGTAGTCTAGAGACTCAATGGAGTATCGATTATATTCCAATGACATTTTATCAAACTATAAAAGGAAAACCTAAAATTCATATGGAAACACAAAAGATCATGGGTAGCCAAAGCAATCCAAAGCAAAAAGGACATAGGTAGAAGTATTGCATTATCTTATCTCAAACTATACTACAAATTATAGTGACAAAGACAGCATAATACTGGCACAAAAATAAGACATTCAGAGCAGTTGAATGTAATAGAGATAAACCAGCACAGCTATAACACCTAATTTTTACAAAGAGCATCAAAAGCTATATATTGGGTGAAAGACAACCTGAAAAATGGGATATATACTTGTTAAAGAATGAAATTAGTTTCATATCTTCCAGGCTGCACACACAAAAACATCAATTCAAACTGAATTAAATGTTAATTTAAAACATGAAACAATGAAACCACTAAAGGAACACATGGGGAACACACTTTAGGATATAGGCCATAAATATAGTCAATAATTAGAACCTTAGTGACACAAGAACTAACTCCAAGAATTTATAAATGGAGTTACTATCTGAAATGAGAAAGGCCAAAGCATAATTCTTAAATATCCAACATTTTTGCTCATCCAGAAAATGAAAATTAAAGCTGCTTTGAGAATCCATCTCACCCTAGTCAGAATCAAGAATGGAAATTACAAAATATTGGCAAAGATGTTGAAGAGAAGGAATCCCTAATCACTATTGGTGGGACAGTAAAATTTACAGTCACTATAGAAATCAGTACAGAAGTCAGGCAATGGTGGCGCATGCCTTTAATCCCAGCACTCGGGAGGCAGAGGCAGGCGGATTTCTGAGTTTGCCAGCCTGGACTACAGAGTGAGTTCGATGACAGCCAGGACTACACAGAGAAACCTATGTTGAAAAAAAAAATCAGTGTGGGAGGTTCAATTCTAAAAGGTGACCCAGCTGTGCCACTCCTGGATATATACCCAAATGACTCTACAGACTAGAGATACTTGCACATTCATAGTTATTGCTTGTCTTTTGACAATAGCTAGGAAATGGAATCAGCCTATATGTCCATCAATAGATAAATGGATAATAAAAATGTGGCTAATAAACCCGAGGATAAATATAAAGAAAAATCGAGAAAATGTAAAATGTATATAATTAGAAACTCTTATATTCAGATTAAAATAGACAAATATCTCATGCTTCTTTTCACATGCTAATCCTGGTTTCTAAATGTTAAAGTTGCATTTTTAGGTATGGACAGAGGACAAAACTATAGAGTCCTATGAGATGGGAAATAAGCTTTGAGTGAGTGTGTTAAGGTAGTAAGACACATCATATCGAAATGAAAAGAGGAACACTGTGGGCAGAAGTATGCATGGAGATGAGGAAGGACAAAGGAACTAGGAGGGAGGAACAAAAGAGAATGGAAAGAATGACCTAATGGGCACAGAAAAGCCTGCTATTTTACACTTTTTTTTACAATATGTGTATACATATATGTGTGTGTGCATGCATGTGTGTGTGAATGCACATGTGTGTGTAAGAGCAAGCACACGCATATGTGGAAGACAGTCTTGAGGGTCCAGCAATCAGATGGCAAATGCCTCTAATTGCTGTGTTCTCTCCAGTATATGTGCTTTTTCGTTTTCTTAATTTTTTTTTATTTTGCTTATTTTATTTTATTTTTTTTAAGTTCAGAGAACTAGCAAAATTTAAGAATCATTTTTCTTCTAAAATAACCAAATTCCAATAACCAATTTCTAATTTTATTTCAATTCCATTGAAAACTACCAAATTCAGAAAAATGTACAAATACACAGAATTCATCTCTTAGGTTTGACATTGATTCTATTTACTGTGTAATGACAAATACAGGCATAGAAGCATTTCTAATTCCATATACATCATACTTGTAGATGTAGCTCTATCTCTTCTAAGGATGTATTCTCCCTCCGCACAAATAGGAAGAGAGTGGGAAATCCTCAGGACAAGTGTAAAGAGGCTGTCTCTGATGTTTTTTTTTTTTTAATATTTATTTATTTATTATATGTAAGTACACTGTAGGTGTCAGATCTCTTTATGGATGGTTGTGAGCCACCATGTGGATGTTGGGATTCGAACTCATGACCTTTGGAAGAGCAGTCAGTGCTCTTACCCACTGAGCCATCTCTCCAGCCCCGTCTCTGATGTTTTAAAGCAGTTTTCCTTTTGCCCCTCTAACAAATTTCAGTTAAGGTGGCTATATTCTAGTTCCCTAAAACGCTGCTTGTCAAACTAACATTGATATCTTCTTTTTATGCTCGAAGCACTTTTGAGAAATTCCACTTGTACTTTCCAAAGTCATTTTACCTATCAATAGACCCCTGAATCTTAAATTTTGGATTAATATTTCATCTGTGACCTAGGCTCTAGTGCCACTCAGTGTTCACATCCTAGAACTACAACAAATCAAAACACCAAAACCTGTCATAATTCAGACATGTACTGCAGCCTCAGAATATTTATTTTCTTATAATATATTGCCATTAGTTTAAGTTCTCTGATCCCTGCCTGGTTTTCACTTCACGATGCACATAACAGAGATAGAAACTCATCATGCACTGGACACCCATTTGAGCTTCACTGGGGAGAAATGGGTGCCAGTGATCTTTTTTTGTTCTCTCTCAGATTGAATCATCTAGAACTATGCCATGCTTCCAAATATAAACCGACTGACTGAAATCAGAGGAGAGATTATTTTCTCAAAAGGAAAAGTTCCAACCACTCAAAACCAAGATCATAACTAAAAGATCCAATGTTTACAGAATATAAAACAATGGAAGTTAATAAACAAATAATGAAATTAAACGAATTATGAACAGTTGACATTATATAATGTTAGACATTTTCACCAAACATTTCATGCCAGTGGAATAGTGAAATTTACATTTGTGTAGGGAAAAGAAAAGATGAACCCTAGAAACTGTGTTATGAGAGAATGAATGAGAGGGAGTGTAAAAAAAAAAAAAGACAGCAGAAACCATCACAAACAGAAGATAAATAGAAATGTGAAAAAAATTAAAGAAAGAAAAACATAAAATTTGTTTAACAAATGAGTCCAGAAATTTTTCACATAGAAATTAATAATGAAATATCATACAAGCTGACCTAAAAATAACATACTAACCACTGGTCATTTTAAAAACAAGATAATTATCCACTGTCTACCATTCATCAGGAATGAAAAAAAGGATGAAGACAGTGACATTTTTCTTTTGCAAATATCTAACAATGCTTTAAAAAAGCTTAATATAACAAAGGGTAATTTGAGGAAACCTTATATACTTCCTTTGCTGTCAAAATTTAGAAAAGTAAAAACAAAACCTTAATACTCTCACTAGCTAGAGAACATCGTTATCAGTACTTGGCATAAATCTTTCAACCTATAGGACTGCTTGTATGTATGGTTTGCAAGTTAAAGCCATGTTTGTTTCGGGAGTCAAACAATCCAACAAGTGTTATGCTTATAACTCATTAGTGAGTAAAGACAGCGCTAAATCTCAATTTCTTTATCTGAACAATAAGCATAATTACAGTTCTTAGCACTATAGACCATGCTGCTCTCTTGGACTTGGGTTTGCACCCTTGGTTCACTGTAGGTATTACACCATTCTTCCCAATGGTCAATTACCTTTCACTTTTGTTTATATTGAACTTTGACAAAGAGAAGATTTAAATTTTTATGGTAAATATATCACTTTTTTCTTCATGATTTTTGCCTTTGGTATTATGCTTAGAAAGGCAACAGATTTAAAGAAGGAGTAAAGATAGTACAACTTTGAGGAAAGAAAACTACATTTGGCATGCACAATGTGAATAAAATAAAAACCCAGCATCCCTCTTCTCATGCACCTCTACTGAGCATTCATCATTTTAAAATCACTTCAACCTAAAAAAAAAAAAAAAAAAAAAGTACCACCTGAAAAACTTCCAGTGATCACAGGTTATCCTGTCTAGTCTGTCTGAACCCTCATCTGTGACTTAAATAAAAACATATATATATAGTCAATGCACAGTAACTGAAAAGGACTCCCTTTTTAAAGAAGTTCTCCATATGACTGTGAAATGTTTATAATGAAATACTCTACAAATCCAGAAACTCACCAGAATCATGCATATTTGAGTGAATTAGGTTTTGTGGATACAAATTATTTTACCCTATCATCATCAAAACTACCTGAAGACTTTCAAAGTTTAAACAAATCACTAGTAGGTTATCACTGTTCTAATAATTTGAATTGAGATATTTTCATCTAGCAGAGAACAGTATACACAAGCTTGACTAGCCAAATATAGCCTGGATCTTGTTTGTGTCTCATACAACATCATTCATTTATTATTATAGTTTGTCAGAATTAGTACTTAATCAATTAATACTTCTGAATTAAAAATACAAGTAGAAATCCAGTTGCCATTTTCTAACAATTTTTTTCAAATTTAGATTAATACTAACTCAGGATTAATTGAATAACTAATATAATAATTTTAGTAGGAGGGAGTTGTGGCTTTGCTCTGTGTGTGTGTGTGTGTGTGTGTGTGTGTGTGTGTGTGTGTGTTCTGTGTGTTTTATGATACTGGAGATTAAACCCAGGTTCTTATACATGCCAGACTAACACTCTACCACTAACCTACAATCCAAGCTCATTACTTGAGTTTTAAAGAGTTTTATTTTTATATTTTAATATGTATATGTATCTCTCTCTCTCTGTCTCTCTGTCTCTCTGTCTCTCTGTCTCTCTGTCTCTCTGTCTCTCTGTCTCTCTCTCTCTCTGTGTGTGTGTGTGTGTGTGTGTGTGTGTGTGTGTGTGTGTTTGTGTGGTATGGTGTGTGTACACATGCAAGTGCAGATGCTCAAAGAATCCAGTCAAGGGTACCAGATACCTGGACCTGAAGTTACAGATGCTAATGACATTCCCAACATGGGTACTGGGAAATAAATTGAGGTTCTCTACAAGAACAGCATACTCTCTTAACTGCCACATCATCTCTACAACACCTAATTTGGCTAAAATAACTTAATATATTAATATATTATATATTAATATATAATAACTAAAATATTTTAATATCTAAGGCATTTTTAGTTTGAGTAAAAGTTCAGGGACTAGGGAGATTACTCAGTTGATTAAGTTTCTACCAGGCATGTATAAAGAGCTGAATTCATATTTTCATCATCCATGGGAAAACTGTAAAATTCAGGTGTGCACATGTCTCTGATCCCACTGCTGGGGGTGGAGTGAAGAAAGGTGGATTTCTTTAACTTAATAGTTAGCCAGACTTGCCAATCAGTAGTCCCCAGACCCTGTCTCATAGGTAAAAAGAAATGGAGGAAGATACCCAATACTGACCTCAAGCCTTTGAATATACATGAACAACCACATAGACATGCACATGCACCACTTAACATACAAAAATTCAGCTCAGTGTTAGTTTTCATAACTTTTATAATTCGTGAAGGAGTTCAAACAAAAATTTGCTACTAATCATATAGGGGCCTTTTCCAAATAAGCCACATTGGAAACAGCAGGGAAAAGATATTATAATTTGTATTTTATTTTTTGAGATTATAATATAATTATAGTAGTACTCTATTCTTTCCCTCAAAATTCTCTTATCACTTTCCCTGCAATCCTCCAAATTTGTGGCTTCTTTTTTCACAAATTTTATTACATTATTAATATGTATATACATACATATTCCTAAAAGTAACCTGTTCAGTCCATATAATGTTAAATGTATGTATGTTTTTAAGTCTGATTATTTGGCACTTGATGACAGATTGGTGTGCCCTTCCCTGGGGAAGACCATCTCTCTGACTCCCAGTTTTCCTATGTTGTCTATACTTCCTTGTGTAAGGGTAAGGCCTTATGGGCTTTTCCCAAACACATCGGTAAAAACTGGTGTCAGGTCATGTTTCCCTAGTCATTTTTGTGAGATTTTAATAGGTGTAGTTTTGATATTATTAATAGACACAACACACAGTGAATACAATACTTATTATTACTTACAATAGCACAAATCCCAAGATTCTCTGGCTTCTTATCCCCTCTTCCACAATGATCCCTAAGCTGTAGGTGGGAGAGTGCTCTGTAGATGTGTCCATTGGGACTGGTCTCCACAACGCATTTTTTAATGGTTGTAGTTTTCAGTAGTGGTGTCCATCTGTTGCAAAGAGAAATTTTCTTGACGAGAGGTAAAAATATGTTTAAAAACACACAATTCCTAATATGCATATATTTAAGATAATAAAAAAACGTTTCCAGTTTCTCAAGGTCACAAACAAGTAAGCAGTAGTATATCAATGATAAATGTTTTTTCTTAGTCAGCTGCTCCATCTACCACACTATATAATTTCTGCCATAAACATCTTAAAATATGTAGAAAGTCATAAGAATTGCTAATACTACTTTTCAGCACTGTCATATTTTGTCCACTGAGCCAAACATACCAGATGTCTTTAAATAAAAGATTTAGACAGCATAAAAATAAAGTGTTATTGTATATGAGCTTCTTAAAAATATAGAAATACATTAGAAATATCAGAAGGTATTATGGGAGAAGATAATGTTTAAAATATGAATGAAATATACTCACAAACACAGAATGTGACCATAGATGCAGACAATGAGGTAGGAAAGCATGAAACAGTATTGGAACATTTGGTATGATAAAATACATTTATCTAACACAATGAGCTAGAATCATACGTTCCCATTTGTCAAAGTAAATGTGAACCGTTTTGTTTCCTAAAATTAATATGCCTTCATAAGTATATAACTCTATTAGATTCTTTAAAAAATAATACAATACTATTGATTAGTCACCTGGAGTGGTTAAGAGGATAACAGTTGTAAGGTGACTGATACACTAGCCAGTTGCTACCACATCTAAACATCAATACTAACAATTAGTGAGGATAGAATTTATGAGCACAGATCTGAAACAATAGTTTCTGAGTTTACTGTGTGTCTGTTCTAGTTATACACTTCTATTGAGTAACTCTACATATTTAAGCAAATGATTTCTCCTGTTTATGTTTTCTGTTATATCTATCTATCTATCTTTCTTTCTTTCTTTCTATCTATCTATCTATCCATCTATCTATCTATCCATCTGAGAGAGAAGGCATGTGTAAATATCTCAGTGTGCCTGTAGAGATCAAAAGATAACCTAAAGAAATACATTCTTTTTTACCACATATGTCCCAGGGATTGAAATCAAATGGTGATGGTTTGATGGCAAATGCCTCCATCCACCAAACCATGTCAATGGCCCATCTTCCCCAATCTTACCACAGATGACCATATAAAAAAAGATAGAAAAGACAGATTAAGGCAAAGTAGTAAGTCTTACACACTCAGCACATAGAAACAAAAAATAAAGAATGCACATAGATACAATAAAAAATGAATCATTTTGAGACTTTTCATTCATTTTCTCTTTTCCTTCTCCTTTTCATTAATATTTTGGTTTTCATACAACTTAATGGTAATTGTGATATTTCATACATATATCATACATATGACTATACTTTTCATATATGCCCAAAGCTTGTTTTTATTGCTAATTCAAGTCATTTGAGAATTACTTTTCATTGCTTTCTAATTACTATTCATTACTTGTAGAAGGTATAAAATTTCCATAACATGAAATTAAATATTTAAAGGTATTTTTGGCCTAATTTTCTACTGTTCACCATATAAACTTCTTACTCTCTTTTTGTACCAATTCTTTCCATTTGTCATAAGCACAAATGTTATGCTACTCTGGTTTTCAACAAACCATTCTTTTCAATTGCATTGTCTTCTCATTAACTAAACTCTGAGACAAACTGACCATAAGATGCTGTAAATATTTGCTTACTTGAGTAGTAGCCTCTACTAGATACAGAGCTAATAGAAAAAAAAAATCATTCTAATCCTCAAGTCCCTAATCCTAATCACACTGCCAACTACAGTGTTACATTAGATGTTTTGTTTTGTTTTTTCTTTTTTTTATTCGATATAATTTTTTATTTACATTTCAAATGATTTCCCCTTTTCTAGCCCCCCACTCCCCAAAAGTCCCGTAAGCCCCCTTAAGAGAAGGGGGCTTAGATATGTTTTCTAAGTGCTTAAAGAATAAGCAAATATTCAATCAAGATTCATATTTATTTTTTCTATTTTGAAAAAAATATTGATAGAATATTTTTCCTTGCATTCCTTTCCTCTTTCTTGAAAAGTATCCCATTCTCATTTTGTATTTTATTGGCATGTATTAGCTATACATAATCCTAGATTTTATTATGAAAGTTTCAAAGGTACATAAAATATATATTGATTATATTGATCGCTATTAACCCTGTCATTCCCCTCACTTATACTGATTCTCTTCTTCCAAGCTAGTCCCTGCTGTACTTTGCTGTACTTCCATTTTCACAGATTTGATTTGATTTGATTTTGTTCAACAACCTACCTTTAAGGTTACTTATAGAAACATGTGTAAGAGGTTACTAAGACAGCTATGGGAAATTTATCCATGGCTGTACCCCCAGGAGCCATTAATTGCCTATAGTTCCACCAGAACATGGAAGGGCATCAGAAGCTTTTCCACTTGCTATACCAGACTCCTTTCAGGAAGCATTTCTTGGCATCCACAATAGTGTCTGGGTTTGGTGACTGTATATGGGATGAATCCCTAGGTGGGCAGATATCTGGATGGCCTTTCCTCCAGTCTCTGCTGTACACTTTGTCTCCATAATTGCTCCTGTGAGCATTTTGTTCTACTTTCTAAGAAGGGCCAAAGCACCCACCCTTTGGTCTTCCATCTTCTTGAGCTTCTTCTGGTCTCTTGAGTTGTATCTTGGGTATTCAGAGCTTTTGAGCTAATATTCACTTATCAGTAAATGCATACCATGTGTGTTCTTTTGTGATTGGATTACCTTACTCAGGATGATACTGTCTTTTCTTTTTTCTTTTTTTTATTAGATATTTGCTTAATTACATTTCGAATGGTATCCTATTTCCTTGTTACCCCTCTGAAAACTCCCTACACTCCCTCCTCCCCCCCCACCCGCCGCTTGTCAACCCCACCCCCCTTTCCTAACCTGGAATTCTCCTACACTGGGGCATGGAACCATCACAGGACCAATGACCTCTCCTCTCACTGATGTCTGAAAAGGCCATTCTCTGCTACATATGAAGCTGGAGCCATGGGTTCCTCCAAGTGTACTCTTTGGTTGGTGGTTTAGTTCCTGGGAGCTTTGAGGAGTACTGGTTGGTACATATTATTGTTCCTCCTATGGGGCTACAATCCTCTTCATTTCCTTGGGTCCTTTCTCTAGCACCTCCATTGGGGACCCAATGCTCAATCTATTGGTTGGCTGTGAGCCATGGGCATTTTGAGCCACCTTCTTAGAAGGAACAAAGTATCCACACTTTTGTCTTCCTTCTTCTTGAGCTTCATGTGGTCTGTGAGTTGTATCTTGGGTATTCTAAGCTTTTGGGCTAATATCTACTTATCAGCAAGTGCATACTGTGTGTGTTCTTTTGTGACTGGGTTACCTCACTCAGGATGATTATTTTCTAGCTCCATCCACTTGCCTAAGAATCTCATAAATTCAATGTTTTTAATAGCTGAGTAGTACTCCACTGTGTAAATGTACCACATTTTCTGTATCCATTCCTCTGTTGAGGAACATCTGGGTTCTTTCCAGCTTCTGACTATTATAAATAAGGCTGCTATGAAAAGAGTGGAACATCTGTCCTAATTATATGTTGGAGCATCTTCTGGGTATATGTCCAGAAGTGGTATAGCTGGATCCTCAGGTAGTACTATGTCAATTTTTCTGAGGAACCGCCAAACTGATTTCCAGAGTTTTACCAGCTTTTAATCCCACTAGCAATGGAGGAATGTTCTTTCTCCACATCCTCTCCAGCATCTACTTTCCCATGATTTTCTGATCTTAGCCATTCTGACTGGTGTAAGGTAGAATCTCAGGGTTGTTTTGATTTGCAAGGGTGATATTTTCTAGCTCCATCCTTTTCCCTAAGAATTTCATGAATTCATTGTTTTTCATACAATAAGGCTGTTATGAACATAGTGGAACATGTGTCTTTGTTATATTGGAGCATATTTGTGGTATATGTCCAGGAGTTACCATGCCTGGGTCCCCAGGTAATACTATGTCCAATTCTCTGAAGACCTGCCAGACTGATTTCCAGAGTGGTTATACAAGCTTGAAATCCCACCAACAATGGAAGGGTGTTTATTTTTCTCCACATCCTAGCCAGTATCTGCTGTCACCTGAGTTTTTGATCTTAGCAATTCTGATTGGTGTGAAGTGGAATCTCAGTGTTGTTTTGATTTGCATTTCCCTGATAACTAAAGATGTACAACATTTCTTTACTTGCTTCTCAGATATTTGATATTCCTCAGTTGAGAAGTCTTTGTTTAGGTCTGTACCCCATTTTTAAAATAAGATTACTTGATTCTCTGGAGTCTAGCTTCTTGAGTTCTCTGTATATATTGGACATTAGACCTTTGGTGCTTTTTAGGATTGGTGAAGACATTTCTCCCATTCCGTTGATTGCCCTTTTGTCATATTGACAGTGTCCTTTGCTTTACAGAAGCTTTGCAATTTTATGAGGTCCCATTTTTCAATATTTAATCTTAGAGCATAAGCCATTGGTGCTCTGTTCAGGAACTTTTCCTCTGTGCCCATGTCCTTCAGGCTCTTTTCCACTTTCTTTTCTGTTAGTTTCAGTGTATCTAGTTTTATGTGCAGGTCCTTGATCCACTTGGACTTGAGTTTTGTACAGGGAGATAAGAATGGATTAATTAAAATATAGGGGAATGCCATGATAGGGAAGCAGGAGTGGGTGGGTTGGTAAACAGGGGAAGAGGGGATGGGTTAGGGGGTTTGCAAAGGGGAAACCAGGAAAGGGGATAACATTTGAAATGTAAATAAGGTAAATATCGATACAATCAGTGGAGCAGCTGGGATGGAAGTCTTCCCACTACCATTTGCACCAGGGAGCCAGGCAATTCCACAGGCTTCTGTGCACAGACCCTGACAGAAGAGTAAAGATGCAGTCTTACAGGCCCACAGGAGAGACAAGATCCAGTCAGAGACAGCAAGACCAACTAGCACCAGAGACAACCAGACGGTGAAAGGCAAGCACAAGAACCATACCAACAGAAACCAAGGATACTTGGCAACATCAGAACCCAGTTTCCCACCACAGCAAGTCCCAGATACCCCAAGACACCTAAAAAGCAACAGCTGGATTTAAAATCATAGTGGAGCATGTGTCCTTATTGCATGCTGGGGAATCCTCTGGGTATACGCCCAGGAGAGGTATAGCAGGGTCCTCCAGAAGTGTCATGTCTAGTTTTCTTAGGAACCACCAGACTGATTTCCAGAGTGGTTGTACCATCTTACAATCCCACCAGCAGTGAAGGAGTGTTCCTCTTTCTCCACATCCTCGCCAACACCTAGCAATGTTTTTTATGTCTACCACTATACTCTTTAATTTTCCATGAAAACTGCCAATTTTAACGTGTTTTCTATATATCGCTTCTACCTTATTAGAAATATTTTCCACGTAAATCTTCAATTTTATCATAAAATTTTTATTTCCTTATTCAATAAATGAGCATGCTTTTCCAAAAAAAAAAAAAGAATAGATCAATTTTCATCCTTCTATATGTTGACTGACAATTAAACCAACACCATTTCTTGAAAATGCTCTTTTTTCCACTGGATATTTTAGCTCCTTTGTCAAAGACCAAGTGACCATAGGTGTGTGGGTTCATTTCTGGGTCTTCAAATCTATTTCATTGATCTACCTGCCTGTCACTGTACCAATGCCATGCAGTTTTTAATCGCTATTGTTCTGTAGAACAAATTGAGGTTAGGATGGTTAGAAGTTCTTTAATTGTGGAGAATACTTTTCACTATCATGTATTGTTATTCGAGATAAATTTGCAAATTGCTCTTTCTAACTCTATGAAGAATTGAGTTGGAATTTTATAAGGATTACATTGAATCTGTAGATTGCTTTTGAAAAGATGGCCATTTTTACTGTATTAATTCTGCTGTTTCATGAGCATAGGAGACCTTTCTTCTAAGATCTTTGATTTCCTTCTTCAGACACTTGAAGTTCTTGTCATACAGATCTTTCACTTGTTTGATTAGAGTCACAGCAAGATACTTTATATTGTTTGATGTGTTCTTAGATTCGGTTTGCGAGAATTTTATTGAGTAATTTTGCATTGATATTCATAAGGGAAATTGGTCTGAAGTTCTCTTTATTTGTTGGGTCTTTGTGTGGTTTAGGTATAAGTGTAATTGTGGCTTCGTAGAAAGAACTGGGCAGTGGTCCTTCTGTTTCTATTTTATGGAATAGTTTGAAGAGAATTGGTATTAGGTCATCTTTGAAGGTCTGATAGAATTCTGCACTAATTGCTCCTGTGGCCCAGAGCTTGGGTCCCAGTCCTGAGGCGCCTCTGGCAGGAGCCCTCAGCTCAGCTCTCTCCGCTTTCGGATCCAGATCAGCCTGGGCAGCAAAACCACATCTCCAGGTCCTGCAAGAGGCAAGAGGGGCTTCCGGGCGGCCAGCGGGGAGAAGTCTGTATGCTCCAGTGAATCCAGCGGGCCAAAGCGGGAGCCTTCGGGTGCCTGCTTTGGGATCTGAACTACCAGGGCAACAGTGCTCGGTCTCCAGGAAGTGCGGGAGACCCCATGTGCACCCAGAGGCAGTCTGGGAGCTCGCAGCACAGCTTGCTCCTGCGGCCCAGAGCTTGGGTCCCAATCCTGAGGCCTCTGGCTGGAGCCCTCAGCTCAACTCTCTCCCCTTCTGGATCCAGATCAGCCTGGGGGGCAACACCCAGGTCCTCTCCAGGTCCTGCAAGAGGCAGGAGGGGCTTCTGAGCGGCCAGCTGGGAGAAGTCAGTGTGCTCCAGTGAATCCAGCGGACACCAGCGGGAGCCTTTGGGTGTCTGCTTCGGGATCTGAACAGCCTGAGCAACAGCACCCTGTCTCCAGGCAGTGCAGGAGGTAAGCTGTGCACCAGAGGCCACCTGGGAAGGGGCAGCTTGCACTGGCGAGTCCAGCACTGACAAGACCAACTAACACCAGTGAGAACTAGATGGCAAAAGGCAGATGCAGGAACGTCACTAACAGAAATCAAGGCAATATGGCAACATCTGAACCCAATTCTCCTTTACCAGCATGTCCTGGATACCCCATCACACCAGTAAAACAAGATTTGAATTTAAAATCACTGGTCATGATGCTGGTACAGGAACACATGAAGGACATACTTAAAGAAATTCAGGAGAAAATGGATCAAAAGTTAGAAGCACTTGCAAGGGAAACACAAAAATCATTGAAAGAAATCCAGGAGAATACAAAAGCCAATAATGAGGAAACACAAAAAACACTTAAAGAAATACAGGAGAACTTTGGTCAACAGGCTGAGGTCATGAAAGAAAAAGCACAAAAATCGCTTAAAGAATTACAGGAAAGCACAAACAAGCAAGTGAAGGAGCTAAGGAAAACCATCCAAGATCTAAAATCAGAAGTAGAAACAACTAAGAAAACTCAAAGGGAGACAACTTTGGAGATATAAAGCCTTGGGAAGAAATCAGGGGACATAGATGCAAATATCAACAACAGAATACAAGAGATAGAAGAAAGAATCTCAGACGCTGAAGATACCTTAGAAACCATGGACTCAACAGTTAAAGAAAATGCAAAAAGCAAAAAGCTTGTAACCCAAAATATCCAGGAAATCCAGGACACAATGAGAAGACCAAACCTAAGGATTATAGGCATAGATGAGAGTGAAGATTTACAACTTAAAGGGCCAGCAAATATCTTCAATAAAATTATGGAAGAAAACTTCCCTAACCTAAAGAGAGAGATGCCCATGAATATACAAGAAGCCTACAGAACTCCAAACAGACTGGACCAGAACAGAAATACTTCCCGTCACATAATGATCAAAACACCAAATGTACTAAACAAAGAAAGAATATTAAAGGCAGTAAGAGAAAAAGGCCAAGTAACATATAAAGGAACACCTATCAGAATCACAGCAGACTTTTCACCTGAGACTATGAAGGCTAGAAGGTCCTGGGCAGATCTCATGCAGACTCTAAGAGAACACAAATGCCAGCCAAAACTATTATATCCAGCAAAACTCTCAATCACTTTAGATGGAGAAACTAAGATATTCCTTGACAAAACCAAGTTTACCCAATATCTATCCACAAACCCAGCCCTACAAAGGATAATAGGAGGAAAACACCAATACAAGGAGGGAACTTCACCCTGGAAAAAGCAAGATAGTAACCTTTCATCAAACCCAAAAGAAGTTAACAAATCAAATTTTAAAAATAACGTCAAAAATGACAGGAAGTAACAATCACTATTCCTTAATATCTCTTAACATCAATGGACTCAATGCCCCAATAAAAAGACATAGACTAACTGACTGGATACGTAAACAGGACCCTACATTTTGTTGCTTACAGGAAACACACCTAAGGGTCAAAGACAAACACTACCTTAGAGTAAAAGGCTGGAAGACAATTTTACAAGCAAATGGTCTCAGGAAACAAGGTGGAGTAGCCATTTTAATATCAGATAAAATTGACTTTCAACCCAAAGTCATCAAAAGAGACTCTGAGGGACACTTCTTGCTGGTCAAAGGAAAAATACAACAAGAAGAACTCTCAATCCTGAACATCTATGCTCCAAATGCAAGGGCACCCTCTTTCGTAAAAGAAACTTTATTAAAGCTCAAAGCACACATTGCACCTAACACAATAATTGTGGGTGACTTCAACATTGCACTTTCCTCAATGGACCGATCAGGAAAAGAGAAACTAAACAGGGACATAATGAAACTAATTGAAGCTTTGGACCAATTAGATTTAACAGATATATATAGAACATTCTATCCTAAAGCAAAAGAATATACCTTTTTCTCAGCACCTCATGGTACCTTCTCCAAAATCGACCATATAATTAGTCACAAGACAGACCTCAACAAATATAAGAAGATCAAACTAATCCCATGCCTCCTATCAGATCACTATGGAGTAAAAGTGGTCTTCAATAGCAACAAAAACAACAGAAAACCCTCATACACGTGGAAATTGAACAATATTCTACTCAATGATACCTTGGTCGAGGAAGAAATAAAGAAAGAAATTAAAGACTTTTTAGAACACAATGAAAATGAAGACACAACATACCCAAATCTATGGGACACAATGAAAGCAGTGCTAAGAGGAAAACTCATAGCCCTGAGTGCCTCCAAAAAAGAAAATGGAGAGAGCATACACTACCAGCTTAATGACACACCTGAAAGCCCTGGAACAAAAAGAAGCTATTTCACCCAGGAGGAGTAGAAGGCAGGAAATCATCAAACTCAGGGCTGATATCAATCAAGTAGAAACAAAGAGAACCATACAAAGAATCAACAAAACCAGGAGCTGGTTCTTTGAGAAAATCAACAAGATAGATAGACCATTAGCCAGACTGACTAAAGGGCACAGAGAAAGTATCCAAATTAACAAACTTAGAACTGAAAAGGGAGATATAACAACGGAAACTGAGGAAATCCAAAAGATCATCAGATCCTACTACAAGAGCCTATACTCAACACAACTGGAGAATCTGGAGGAAATGGACAATTTCCTTGACAGATACCAAACACCAAAATTAAATCAGGACCAAATAGATCATCTAAACAGTCCCATAATGCCTAAAGAAATTGAAGGAGTCATAGAAAGTCTTCCAACCAAAAAAAGCACAGGTCCAGATGGTTTCAGTGCAGAATTCTATCAGACCTTCAAAGAAGAGTTAACACCAATACTCTTCAAATTATTCCACAAAATAGAAACAGAAGGAACACTACCCAATTCCTTCTATGAAGCCACAATTATGCTGATACCAAAGCCACACAAAGATCCAACAAAGAAATAGAACTTCAGACCAATTTCCCTTATGAACATCGATGCAAAAATACTCAATAAAGTTCTTGCCAACCGAATCCAAGAACACATCAAAACGATCATCCACCATGATCAAGTAGGCTTTATCCCGGGAATGCAGGGTTGGTTCAATATACGGAAATCCATCAATGCGATCCACTACATAAACAAACTCAAAGAAAAAAACCACATGGTCATTTCATTGGATGCTGAAAAAGCATTTGACAAAATTCAGCATCCTTTCATGCTTAAAGTCTTGAAGAGAACAGGAATTCAAGGCCCATACCTAAACATAATAAAAGCAATATACAGCAAACTGGTAGCCAGCATCAAACTAAATGGAGAGAAACTTGAAGCAATCCCACTGAAATCAGGGACCAGACAAGGCTGCCCCCTTTCTCCTTATCTTTTCAATATTGTACTTGAGATACTAGCTCGGGCAATTCGACAACATAAGGAGGTCAAAGGGATACAAATCGGAAAGGAAGAAGTCAAACTATCATTATTTGCAGACGACATGATAGTCTACCCAAGTGACCCAAAGAACTCCACTAGAGAGCTCCTACAGCTGATAAACAACTTCAGCAAAGTGGCAGGTTATAAAATCAACTCAAGCAAATCAGTGGCCTTCCTATACTCAAAGGATAAGCAGACTGAGAAAGAAATTAGGGAAATGACCCCCTTCACAATAGCCACAAACAGTATAAAGTATCTTGGGGTGACTCTTACCAAACATGTGAAAGATCTGTATGACAAGAACTTCAAGACTCTGAAGAAGGAAATGGAAGAAGACCTCAAAAAATGGGAAAACCTCCCATGCTCATGGATCAGTAGAATCAATATAGTTAAAATGGCCATTTTGCCAAAAGCAATATACAGATTCAATGCAATACCCATCAAAATCCCAACTCAATTCTTCACAGAGTTAGAAAGAGCAATTATCAAATTCATCTGGAACAACAAAAAACCCAGGATAGCTAAAACTATTCTCAGCAACAAAAGAAAGTTTGGGGGAATCAGTTTCCCTGATCTCAAGCAATACTACAGAGCAATAGTGTTAAAAACTGCATGGTATTGGTACAGTGACAGGCAGGAGGATCAATGGAACAGGATTGAAGATCCAAAAATGAACCCACACACCTATGGCCACTTGATCCTCGACAAAGAGGCTGAAAACATCCAATGGAAAAAAGATAGCCTTTTCAACAAATGGTGCTGGTTCAACTGGAGGTCAGCATGCAGAAGAATGCGAATTGATCCATCCTTGTCTCCTTGTACCAAGCTCAAATCCAAATGGATCAAGGACCTCCACATAAAGCCAGACACTCTGAAGTTAACAGAAAAGAAACTGGGGAAGACCCTTGAGGACATCGGTACAGGGAGAAAGTTTCTGAACAGAACACCAATAGCGTATGCTCTAAGAGCAAGAATTGACAAATGGGACCTCATAAAATTACAAAGTTTCTGTAAGGCAAAGGACACCATCAAGAGGACAAATCGGCAACCAACAAATTGGGAAAAGATCTTCACCAATCCTACATCAGATAGAGGGCTAATATCCAATATATATAAAGAACTCAAGAAGTTAGACTCCAGAAAACCAAACAACCCTATTAAAAAATGGGGTACAGAGTTAAACAAAGAATTCTCACCTGAAGAACATCGGATGGCGGGGAAGCATCTTAAAAAATACTCAACTTCATTGGTCATTAGGGAAATGCAAATCAAAACAACCCTGAGATTTCATCTTACACCAGTCAGAATGGCTAAGATTAAAAATTCAGGAGACAGCAGGTGTTGGCGAGAATGTGGAGAAAAAGGAACACTCCTCCACTGCTGGTGGGGTTGCAGATTGGTACAACCACTCTGGAAATCAGTCTGGCGGTTCCTCCGAAAACTGGGCACCTCACTTCCAGAAGATCCTGCTATACCACTCCTGGGCATATACCCAGAGGATTCCCCACCATGTAATAAGGATACATGCTCTACTATGTTCATAGCAGCCCTATTTATAATTGCCAGATGCTGGAAAGAACCCAGGTATCCCTCGACAGAAGAGTGGATGCAAAAAATGTGGTATATCTACACAATGGAGTACTATTCAGCCATTAGAAACAATGAATTCATGAAATTCTTAGGCAAATGGATGGAGCTAGAGAACATCATACTAAGTGAGGTAACCCAGACTCAAAAGGTGAATCATGGTATGCACTCACTAATAAGTGGATATTAACCTAGAAAACTGGAATACCCAAAACATAACCCACACATCAAATGAGGTACAAGAAGAAACGAGGAGTGGCCCCTTGTTCTGGAAAGACTCAGTGAAGCAGTATTCGGCAAAACCAGAACGGGGAAGTGGGAAGGGGTGGGTGGGAGGACAGGGGAAGAGAAAGGGGCTTATGGGACTTTCGGGGAGTGGGGGGCTAGAAAAGGGGAAATCATTTGAAATGTAAATAAAAAATTATATCGAATAAAAAAATCAAAAAAAAATATTTTGTTTTTGTTTTTTCGAGATAGGGCTTCTCTGTGTAGCCCTGGCTATCCTGGAACTCACTCTATAGACCAGACTGGCCTCAAACTCAGAAATCCTCCTGCCTCTGCCTCCCAACTGCTGGGATTAAAGGCGAGCGCCACCACCGCCTTGCCGGGAGCCATCCTCAGAACTCAATGCCAAGAACTCTCCATACCAGGAGCCATCCCTACCTGGCTCTCAATGCCAGGAGACCTCGATACCAGGAGTCATTCTCACTTAGCTCTCCATGCCAAGAACTGTTCCTACGTAAATCTCAAAACCCCCTCCTTTTGAAGTTCATCTGTAGATAGGTTACTGTAGCAACCCCTTTCCACTTCACTGCCTCATGACCCCCCTTTTATCATGCCAACATTCCAACAGCAATAACTAGCTTTACCAGAAATTATGAGAAACTGTTTCTTAGAAATGATGCCAACCCCCTGAGATTGTTCACCCCTTTACCCCTCCCAAACCTTGTATGCTTCCCTTTATATTGACTTGTCTGAAAATTAAAGTTTGACAGCTTGATCAGAACTAGACAGGCTGTCCTGCCTCTCTCTTGTGTCTTGTCGCCCCATCGCCTTTCCTCTAGGTGGCTTAAAGGAACCCTGTTGACTGTCCTGCGGGTCGGGACACCGCCTGGCCATCAATATTATTTTAATAAATATTTAACATGTTTTTACTTTAAGAATTTTATGTATGAGCATTGTATTTACATCATGTTTACCGTTTCCTTCCTCTAAATCCTCCCATATTCCCACATTCCCCCTTGAACTCGTGATTCATGATTTCTTCTTATACTATTAGTTTTACACACACACACACACACATACACACGCACGCACACACACACACACACATACATGCATGCATGTGTAACCTTCTGAGCCCAACTGAATCAGTCTGTCAGTGTTGCTCATATGTACATGTATTTAGGGATGACCACTTGTGGTTAGATAACCTGTTACCGTGATCGTCCCTAGAAAACCCTGATTCTTCTTCTCTAAGCAGTCAGTTATTGCCTATAACCCTTCATTTAGGGTTTAGGATGAAGCCTTATGAAATTTCCCCATACTACACTGGTATATTGACTAGAAGGTCACTATGTAGATCTTGTTGGCCAGATTTTGTTGAGATTTTTTAGGTACAGCATCTCTGTCATGTGGAAATGATACTTTCTCACAGCAGGCTGTCTGAGATCTCTATTCCTGACAATCCCCAATCTGTCATCTCATCCACAATTTTCTGTGATTTTTAAGCTTATGGCTAGAGTCATGAATGTGTTAATTGAGACTGTGCCTCCCATGGTCACTGTTCTCTGCATTCTGAGCAGTTGTGGATCTCTACAGTAACCTCTGCCTGCTATAAGGAAAACCTGTTGTGAGGAGTGAAAGCTACACTTATCATATACAAGGGAAATGTAGGAGGAGGGAGGGAGAAGGCAGAAAACTAGTGACATCGAGAATACTTAGAAACACCGTAGGTAAACACAGGACATGCTTATGCTTCTTCTATTCAAAACAGGTGTTTTCTAATAGTATTTGCCTTATTTTCTGAAATGATTTCAATCACTATTTCTCTTCTTGATTAAATTCCACATTTTAAAGAATGTATCAATTATAAACTTGCCATGTTTTTCTTTGTTTAAAATTGTATTATTTTTCTATCTGAAAGTTAGAAAAACATCTGAAAGATAACTTTTCTTGGTACACAATTATGTGATGAAAACTATTTTATTTTTACTACTTGTAAAATAATGGGCTAGAAAAGGGGAAATCATTTGAAATGTAAATAAAAAAGTATATCGAATAAAAAAATAAAAAAAAAAAGAATTCTGCACTAAACCCATCTAGTCCTGGGCTTTTTAGGGTTTGGAGACTATTGATGATTGCTTTAATCTTAGTGGTTATGGAACTATTTAGATGGTTTATCTGGTCCTAATTTAACTTTGGTACTTGGTATGTGTGTAGAAAATTATCCATTTTGTCCAGATTTTCAAATTTTGTAGAGTGTAAGTTTTTGTAGTAGGATCTGATGATTTTTTTTTAATTTCATCAGTTTCTGTTGTGATGCCTCCCTTTCATTTCTAATTTTATTAATTTGGGTAGTGCCTCTGTGCCCTCGGATTACTCTGGCTAAGGGTTTGTCTATCTTGTTGATTTTCTCAAAGAACCATCTCCTGGTTTTGCTGATTCCTTGTATAGTTCTTTTTGTTTCTATTTGGTTGATTTCAGCCCTGAGTATGATTATTTCCTGCAGTCTACTCCTCTTGAGTGAATTTACTTCTTTTTGTTCTAGAACTTTCAGATGTGTTGTCAAGCTGCTGGTATAAACTCTCTCCATTTTCATTTTGGAGGCACTTAGTGCTATGAGGTTTCCTCTTAGCACTCCTTTCAGTGTGTCCCATAAGATTTGATATGATGTGTCTTCATTTTCATTAAATTCTAAAAAGTCTTTAATTTCATTCTTTATTTCTTCCTTGACCAATTTATCATTGAGTAGAGCATTGTACAACGTCCATGTGTGTAGGCCGCCAGCGGCCACATACAAACCAGGTTACCTGGAAGAGAATTCTGAGGGTGATGGGAAGGGGGGCGAAAAGAGAGACTGAGTCAAGGCGACAGTGCCAGTCAAGACTAACTTTAATTTTTCTATGTCAAGATTTATAGTCTTAGGGGAATAACCCAACCCCTCCCAGTAGCTGGTCACATCAAAGGACAGGCCAAGAAATCTTCGGCTCCAGATCTCAGCGGGTCACCTGCTTCCAGTCTAGCGAGGTCTCTGTTGGGTCTCAGGTGAAACCACCTTGAGGCAGTAAAGGCGCCTTATTGTTCCAAGGAACAAAGGCTGGAGGTAACCCATTGGAAGAGTGGGGGTTGCCAGCCAGCTTAATGTTGTGGGGGAAGAGACACATGTGTATATGTGTTTTCTGTTTTTTGTTTGTTTGTTTGTTTGTTTGAACTTAAAACCAGTCTTAGACTATGAGATCTGATAGGGAGTATGGAATTATTTCAATATTCCTGTATCTGTTGAGGCCTGTTTTGTGACCAAGTATATGGTCAGTTTTGGAAAAGATACCATGAGGTGCTGAGATGAAGTTATAGTCTTTTGCTTTAGGATAGAATGTTCTATAAATATGTTAGAACCATTGGTTCATAACTTCTGTTCATTTCACTGTGTCTCTGTTTAATTTCTGTTTCCATGATTGTTCCCTTGCTGAGAGTAGGGTGTTGAAGTTTCCCACTATTATTGTGTGGGGTACAATGTGTGCTTTGAGCTTTAATAAAGGTTTTTTTTTTTTTAATGGATGTGGGTGCCCTCACATTTGGAGCATAGATGTTCACAATTGTGAGTTCATCTTGGTAGATTTTTCCTTGGTAGATTGACCAGTATGAAGTGTCCCTTCTTATCTTTTTTGACAACTTTTGGTTGAAAGTCGATTTTATCCTATATAAGAATGGCCACTCCACCTTGTTTCTTGGGACCACTGGCTTGGATAATTGTTTTCCAACCTTTGAAAAGGTAATAACTGTCTTTGTTATTGAGGTGGGTTTATTGTATGCAGCAAAATGTGGGTTCCTAGTTAAGTATCCAGTCCAATAGCCTATGTCTTATTGTGGAATTGAGTCCATTGATATTAAGAGATATTAAGAAAAAGTGATTGTTACTTCCTGTTATTTTCATTCTTAAAGGTGGAATTCTGTTTGAGTGGCTATCTTCTTTTGGATTTGTTGAAAGAAGATTACTTTATTGCTTTTTCTAGGGTGTAGTTTCCCTCCTTGTGTTGGTATTTCCCACCCATTATCCTTGTAAGATTTGTGGAAAGATATTGTGTAAATTCGTTTTTGCCATGGAATGTCTTGTTTTCTCTGTCTATGGTAATTGAGAGTTTTGCTTAGTGTAGTAGCCTGGGCTGATATTTATGTACTCTTAGGGTCTGTATAACATCTGTCCAGGATCTTCTAGCTTTCGTAGTTTCTGGTGAGAAGTCTGATGTAATTCTAATAGGTCTACCTTTATATATTACTTGACCTTTTTCCCTTACTGCTTTTAATATTCTTTGTTTTCTGCATTTTGTATTTTGATTATAATGTGACTAGAAGAATTTCTGGTCCAATCTATTTGAAGTGCTGTAGGCTTCTTGTATGTTCATGGGCATCTCTATCTTTAGGTTAGGGAAGTTTTTTTCTATAATTTTTTTGAACATATTTCCTGGCCATTTAAGTTGGGAATCTTCACTCTCTTCTATACCTATTATCTTTAGGTTTGATCTTCTCATTGTGTCCTGTATTTCCTGGATGTTTTGGGTTAGGAGCTTTCTGCATTTTCTTTTACTGTTGAGTCAATGTTTTCTATGGTATCTTCAGCACCTGAAATTCTCTCTATCTCTTGTATTCTGTTGATGATGTTTGCATCTATGACTCCTGATTTCTTTCCAAGGTTTTCTATCTCATTAATTGCTCACTTTGTGATTTCTTTACTGTTTATATTTCCATTTTAATATCCTGGATGGTTTTGTTCAGTTCCTTGACGTGTTTATTTGTGTTTTCCTGTAATTTTTTAGGGGATTTTTGTGTTTCCTCTTTAAGGGCTTCTACCTCTTGACCCATGTTCTCCTGTACTTCTTACAGGGGTTTTTGTGTTTCCTCTTTAAGGGACTCTACCTGTTAACCCATATTCTCCTGTATTTCTTTAAAGGAGTTATTTATGTCCTTCTTGAAGTCCTCTATCAGCATCATGATATATGATTTTAAATCCAGATTTTTCTTCACATTTTTTATTCGATATATTCCTTATCATTTATAATTCTAATGATTCAATTTTCTGGTTACCCCCTTCCTGAAAGTGCCATAAGCCCTCTTCCCTCTACGTGTTTCCCAATCCACACCTTCCCATTTTCCTGCCCTAGTATTCCCCTACACTGCTGCACTGAACCTTTCCAGGACCAGGGGCCTCTCCTTCCCTATTCTTGAGCATCATTTGATATGTGAATTGTGTCTTGGGTACTCCAAGCTTCTAGACTAATATCCACTTATCAGTGAATGCATACCATGAGTGTTCTTTTGTGATTGGGTTACCTCACTCAGGATGATATTCTCCAGTTCCATCCATTTGTCTAAGAATTTCATGAATTCATTGTTTTAATGGCTGAATAGTACTCTATTATGTATATATACCACATTTTCTGTATCAATTCCTCTATATCAATTGTTCTTTCTGACTTCTGGCTATTATAAATAGAGCTGCTATGAACATAATAGAGCATGTGTCCTCATTACATGCTGGGGAATCCTCTGGGTATATGCCCAGTAGTGGTATAGCTGGGTCCTCCAGTAGTATCAAGCCCAGTTTTCTGAGGAACTGCCAAACTGATTTCCAGAGTGGTAGTACCAGCTTGCAACCCCACCAGCAGTGGAGGAGTGTTCCTCGTTCTACACATCCTTGCTAGCACCTGTTTTCTCCTGAGTTTTTGATCTTAGCCATTTCTGGGTCTTCAATTCTTTACCATTTATCTACTTACCTGTCACTGTACCAAGACCTGCAGTTTTTAACACTATTGCTCTGTAGTACTGCTTGAGGTCGGGGATACTAATTGCTGCTTGAGGTCGGGGATACTAATTGCCCCAGAATTTCTTTTACTGTTAAGAATAGTTTTAGCTAACCTGGGTTGTTTGTTATTCCAGATGAATTTGAGAATTGCTCTTTCTAACTCAATGAAGAATTGATTTGGGATTTTGATGGGGATTGCATTGAGTCTGTAGATTGCTTTTGGCAAGATGGCCATTTTTACTATATTAATCCTGCCAATCCAAGAGCATGAAAGATTTTTCCTTCTCCTGAGGTCTTCTTGGATTTCTTTCTTCAAAGGATTGAAGTTCCTGTCATACAAATCATTCACTTGTTTGGTTAGTCACACCAAGATACTTTATACTGTTTGTGGCTATTGTAAAGGGTGTCATTTCCCTAATTTCTTTCTCAGCCTGTTTATCCTTTGAATATAGAAATGCTACTGCTTCGTTTGAGTTAAGTTTATATCTGGCCACTTTGCTGAAGTTGTTTATCAGCTGTAGGTGTTCTCTGGTGGAGTTTTTTGGGTCACTTAATTATACTATCATAACATCTGCAAATAGTGATAGTTTGACTTCTTCCTTTCCAATTTGTATCCCTTTGACCTCCATTTGTTGTCTAATTGCTCTAGCTAGAACTTCAAGTACTATATTGAACATGGAGAGGGAGGACAGCCTTGTCTAGTCCCTGATTTTAGTGGGATTGCTTCAAGTTTCTCTCCATTTAGTTTGGTGTTGGCTACTTGTTTGCTATATATTGCTTTTATTATGTTTAGGTATGGGCCTTGAAATCCTGTTCTTTCCAAGACCTTTAACATGAAAGGATGCTGAATTTTGTCAAATGCTTTTTCAACATCTAATAAAATGACCATGTAGATTTTTTCTTTGAGTTTTTTTTTTTATGTAGTGGATTATATTGATAGATTTCTGTATATTGAACCATCCCTGCATCCCTGGGATGAAGCCTACTTGATCATGGTGAATGATCGTTTTGATGTGTTCTTGGATTCGGTTGACAAGAATTTTATTCAGTATTTTTGAACCGATATTTATAAGGGAAATTGGTCTGAAGTTCTCTTTTTTTGTTGGATCTTTGTGTGGTTTTGGTATCATTGAAATTGTGGCTTCATAGAACAAGTTGAGTAGTGTTCCTTCTGTTACTATTTTGTGGAATAGTTTGAAGAGTACTGGTATTAGGTCTTTTTTGAAGGTCTGATAGAATTCTGCACTAAAACCATCTGGTCATGTGCTTTTTTGGTTGGGAGACCGTCAATGACCATTTCGATTTCTTTAGGGGTTATGGGACTCTTTAGATGGTCTATCTGATCGTGATTTAACTTTGGGATTTGGTATCTGTCTAGGAAGTTGTCCATTTCATCCAGATTTTCTAGTTGTGTTGAGCATAGGCTTTTTAGTAGTATCTGATGATTTTTTTTAATTTCCTCAGTTTCTGTTGTTATTTCTCCCTTTTCATTTCTGATTTTGTTAATTTGGATACTGTCTCTGTGCCCTCTGATTAGTCTGGCTAAAGGTTTCTATCTTGTTGATTTTCTCAAAGAATCAGCTCCTGGTTTTATTGATTCTTTGTATAGTTCTTTTTGTTTCAACTTGGTTGATTTTAGCCCTGAGTTTGATGGTTTCCTGTTTTCTACTCCTCTTGGGTGTATTAGCCTCTTTCTGTTCTAAAGCTTTCAGGTGTGCTGTTAAGCTACTAGTGTATGATCTCTCCAGCTTCTTTTTGGAGGCACTCAGAGCTATGAGTTTTCCTCTTAGCACTGCTTTCGTTGTGTCCAATAAATTTGGATATGTTGTGCCTTCATTAAATTCTAAAAAGGTTTTGATTTTTTCCTTATTTCTTCCTTAACCAAAGTATCATTGAGTAGAGCATTGTTCAGCCTCCATGTGTATGTAGGCTTTCTGCTGTTTTTGTTGCTACTGAAGACCACCTTTACTCCATAGTGATCTGATAGGAGGCATGTTTAATTCGATCTTCTTATAACTGTTGTGATCTGTTTTGTGACCAATTATATGGTTAATTTTGGAGAAGGTACAATGAGGTGCTGAGAAAAAGGTATATTCTTTTGATATAGGATGAAATGTTCTATAGATATCTATTAAATCTGTTTGGTCCAAAACTTCTGTTAGTTTCACTTTGTCTCTGTTTAGTTTGTGTTTCCCTGATCTGTCCATTGATGAGAGTGGGGTGTTGAAATCACCTACAATTATTGTGTGACGATGTGTGCTTTAAGCTTTAGTAACGTTTCCTTTATGAATGAGGGTGACCTTGTATTTGAGGCATAGATATTCACAATTGAGAGTTCTTCCTGGTAGATTTTTCTTTTGATGAGTATAAAGTGTCCTTCTGTGTCTTTTTGATGCCTTTCGGTTGAAAGTCTATTTTATTGGATATTAGAATTGCTACTACAGCTTGTTTCCTGGAACCATTTGCTTGGAAAACTGTTTTCCAGCCTTTTACTCTGAGGTAGTGTTTGTCTTTGACATTGAGATGTTTCCTGTATGCAACAAAACGTTGGATCTTGTTTACATATCCAGTCTGTTAGTCTATGTCTTTTTATTGGGGAATTGAGTACATTGATGTTAAGAGATATGAAGGAATAGTAATTGTTGCTTCCTGCTATTTTTGATGCAATTTTTATTTTTGTATGGTTATCTTCTTTTGGGTTTGCTGAAAGAAGATTACTTTATTGCTTCTTCTGGTGTGTCATTTCCTTCCTTTTGTTGGTGTTTTCCATTCATTAACCTTTGTAGGGCTGGATTTGTGGAAAGATACTGTGTAAATTTGTTTTTGTCAAAAATACCTTGGTTTCTCCATCTATGGTAATTGAGTGATTTGCTGGATATAGCATTTTGAGTTGGCATTTGTTTTCCCTTAGGGTCTGCATGACATCTGCTCAGGCTCTTCTGGCTTTCATAGTATCTGGTGAGAAGTCAGGTGTAGTTCTGATAGTTCTACCTTTATATGTTACTTGACATTTTTCCCTTACTGCTTTTAATATTCTTTCATTGTTATGCACCTTGTGTTTTGATTATTATGTGACTAGAGGAATTTCTGGTCCAAACTATTTGGAGTGCTGTAGGTTTCTTGTATGTTCATGGGCATCTCTTTCTTTAGGTTAGGAAAGTTTCCTTCTATAATTTTGTTGAACATATTTACTGGCTTTTTAAGTTGGGAATCTTCACCTATTATCTTTAAGTTTGGTCTTCTCGTTGTGTCCTATATTTCCTGGATGTTTTGGGTTAGCAAGTTTTTGCATTTTGCATTTTCTGTGACAGTTGTGTCAATGTTTTCTATGGTATATTCTGTACCTGAGATTCTCTCTTCTATCACTTGTATTCTGTTGATCTGTGACTACTGATCTCGTTTCTAGGTTTTCTATCTCCACCATTGTCTCCCTTTGTTATTTCTTCATTGTTTCCACTTCCATTTTTAGATTCTGGATGGTTTTATTTAATTCTTTCACCTGTTTGGTTGTGTTTTCCTGAAATTCTTTAAGGAATTTTTACGTTTCTTCTTTAAGGGTTTCTGCTTGCTTATCTGTGTTCTCCTGTATTTCTTTCAGGGAATTATTTATGCCCTTCTTAAAGTCCTTTATCAGCATCACGATATGTGATTTTAAATCTAAATCTTGCTTTTCCAGTGTGTTGGGGTATCCAGGACTTGCTGTGGTGAGAGAACTGGGTTCTGATGATACCAAATATCCTTGGTTTCTGTTAGTAATGTTCTTGTACTTGCCTTTTGCCATTTGGTTATTTCTGGTATTATTTGATATTGCTATCTCTGGCTGAAGCTTGTCTCTCCTGTGGGCCTGCAAGACTGTGTCAGCACTTCTGACAAGACCAGCTCTCACCTGAGCAGTGTTTGTGCGTGGAGGGCTGTGGAATAGCCTTAGCTCCCAGGTTCTGATGGAGAATGGAAGGATCCTGTCCCACCTGTTCCACTACTCCTGTGCCCTGTATGATACTGGCTGATCCTGCTTTAGAAAGTTATTGGAGAAAAAGTAGTGATCTCACCTCTGAGCCCAGGAGTGAGAGCACTCCTGGGAGACCAGCTCTCTTCTGGGGGGACCTATGTACAAAGGATTATGAAACAGCCCCAGCTCCCTGGTATAGATGAAGACCTGACCAAGGCAAATAAAAACTGAAAGAGTTAATTTGGTATATTTTTACAGTTTCAGAGAGTGAGTCTATAACTATCATGGCAAGGATCGTGACAGTAAGTAAGCATGGTGCTGCAGTAGTAGCTGAGAGTTTACATGCTTACATCTTATGCAAAGGTTGAAGTCAAAAAAAGAGAAACTAGGAACTGATTGGACTTTTGAAACATCAAAGCCCAACCTTGTGACACACCTCCTTTAACAAGGACACACCTACTAATCCTTCCCAAAATTTCCACCAACTGAGGACCAGGCATCTAAATATATAAGGTGAGAAGACCCACTCCAAATCTAGGCCAAAACTTCTGGAAGCATCCAATATAAAAGAACATGAAAAAGGAAGCTTTCCTTCCTGACTACATGCACTTACTCTCACTGACAAGTTTATCTATCCCACTACTGGTAACAAAACCTAATCTTTCAGGATTCTAATATAGACTACCCAGCCTTATTGACTAAACAACTATCAGATTCAGGATTCTAATATAGACTACCCAGCCTTATCGACTAAACAACTATCAGATTCTTTACCTTTCATTCAGCAAACAGCCATTATTGGACTATCCATAGCACAGCCTTAAGCCACTTTAATAAATTTTCTTTTAATTTATATAGGTTACTGCTATAAGTTCAGCTCATCTAGAGAATGCTAGCAAATAAAATACCATGATTCAAATTCTAAAAATTAAAGGCAAAGAACAGGTCTTATGAGCAGCTAAGATTCCTTACATAGAGAAAAAAACAATTTGAATGACAAAGCTTCTAATAAGAAAATAGAATAGAATCCAGGAGGAAGTACCACAATAAACAATTATGATGAAATAATAAGAACAATTCAGGTCATATATTGAATTCAATAAAGAGATAGGTATAATGAAGAAAACACAAACTGAAATAAAACTAGAAATAAAAACTGTATAATAAAAATACAAGAAATCCTCACCAACCGAATGAATCACACAGAAGACAAAAAATATCAGGCTTGGAGAAAAGGTAGAAAAATTTTATAGTTCAAAGAAAATAATTTTTAAAATTTTAACCATAGGAACAAAATATGCAAAAACGTTTGCAGGAAGAAAAGATAAATCTATAAACTAAAAGTTCATAGAAGGGGAAGAGAATTTCTAGGTCAAAGATATGTACTGGCTGGTTTTGTAGGTCAACAGGCTGGAGTTATTACAGAGAAAGGAGATTCAGGTGAGGAAATGCCTCCATGAAATCCAGATGGAAGGAATTTTCTCAATTAGTGATCAAAAAGGAAGGGCCCATTTTGGGTGGTGCCATCCCTGGGCTGGTAGTCTTGGGTTCTATAAGAAAGCAAGCTGAGCAAGCCAGGGGAATCAAGCCAGTAAGGAACATCCCTCCATGACTTCTTCTTTTTTCTTTTTTTTTTTATTCGATATATTCTTTATTTACATTTCAAGTGATTTCCCCTTTTCTGGCTCCCCACTCCCCGCAAGTCCCATAAGCCCTCTTCCCTCCCCTTGTTCCCCCATCCACCCTGTTCTGGTATTCCCCTATACTGCTGCCCTGAGTCTTATCAGAACCAAAGGACACTCCTCCATTCTTCTTGGACATCATTTAATATGTGGATTATGTCTTGGGTATTCAAAGTTTCTAGGCTAATATCCACTTATCAGTGAGTGCATACCATGACTGATCTTTTGAGACTAGGTTACCTCACTTAGTATGATGTTCTCAAGCTCCATCCATTTGTCTAAGAATTTCATGAATTCATTGTTTCTAATGGCTGAATAGTACTCCATTGGGTAAATATACCACATTTTTTTGTATCCATTCCTCCATTGAGAGACACCTGGGCTCTTTCCAGCTTTTGGCTACTAAAAATAGGGCTGCTCTGAACATAGTGGAGCACGTGTCCTTATTGCATGCCAGGGAATCCTCTGGGTATATGCCCAGGAGTAGTATAGCAGGGTCTTCTAGAAGTGTCATGCCCAGATTTCTGAGGAACTGCCAGACTGATTTCCGAAGTGGTTGCACCACCTTGCAATCCCACCAGCAGTGGAGGAGTGTTCCTCTTTTTCCACATCCTCGCCAACACCTGCTGCCTCCTGATTTTTTTTACTTTAGCCATTCTGACTGGTTTGAGGTAAAATCTTAGGGTTGTTTTGATTTGCATTTCCCTAATGATTAATGATGTTCAACATTTCTTTTTTTTTTTTTTTTTTTGGTTTTTTTTTTTATTCGATATATTTTTTATTTACATTTCAAATGATTTCCCCTTTTCTAGCCCCCCACTCCCTGAAAGTCCCGTAAGCCCCCTTCTCTCTCCCTGTCCTCCCACCCACCCCTTCCCACTTCCCCGTTCTGGTTTTGCCGAATACTGCTTCACTGAGTCTTTCCAGAACAAGGGGGCACTCCTCCTTTCTTCTTGTACCTCATTTGATGTATGGATTATGTTTTGGGTATTACAGTTTTCTAGGTTAATATCCACTTATTAGTGAGTGCATACCATGATTCACCTTTTGAGTCTGGGTTACCTCACTTAGTATGATGTTCTCTAGCTCCATCCATTTGCCTAAGAATTTCATGAATTCATTGTTTCTAATGGCTGAATAGTACTCCATTGTGTAGATATACCACATTTTTTGCATCCACTCTTCTGTCGAGGGATACCTGGGTTCTTTCCAGCATCTGGCAATTATAAATAGGGCTGCTATGAACATAGTAGAGCATGTATCCTTATTACATGGTGGGGAATCCTCTGGGTATATGCCCAGGAGTGGTATAGCAGGATCTTCTGGAAGTGAGGTGCCCAGTTTTCGGAGGAACCGCCAGACTGATTTCCAGAGTGGTTGTACCAATTTGCAACCCCACCAGCAGTGGAGGAGTGTTCCTCTTTCTCCACACCCTCTCCAACACCTGCTGTCTCCTGAATTTTTAATCTTAGCCATTCTGACTGGTGTAAGGTGAAATCTCAAGGTTGTTTTGATTTGCATTTCCCTAATGACTAATGAAGTTGAACATTTTTTAAGATGCTTCTCCCCCATCCGAAGTTTTTCAGGTGAGAATTCTTTGTTTAACTCTGTACCCCATTTTTAAATAGGGTTGTTTGGTTTTCTGGAGACTAACTTCTTGAGTTCTTTATATATATTCGACATCAGCCCTCTATCTGATGTAGGATTGGTGAAGATCTTTTATGCAGAAGAATGCAAATTGATCCATCCTTGTCTCCTTGTACTAAGCTCAAATCCAAATGGATCAAGGACCTCCACATAAAGCCAGACACTCTGAAGCTAATAGAAAAGAAACTGGGGAAGACCCTTGAGGACATCGGTACAGGGAGAAAGTTTCTGAACAAACACCAATAGCGTATGCTCTAAGAGCAAGAATTGACAAATGGGACCTCATAAAATTACAAAGTTTCTGTAAGGCAAAGGACACCATCAAGAGGACAAATCGGCAACCAACAAATGTTTAACATTTCTTACATTGCTTCTCAGCCATCCGAAGTGTGAAATTCTTCATGTGAAAATTCTTTGTTTAGCTCTGTACCCCACTTTTTGATAGGGTTATTTGGTTCTCTGGGTTCTACCTTCTTGAGTTCTTTGTATATATTAGATATTAGCCCTCTGTCGGATTTAGGGTTGGTGAACATCGTTTTCCAATCTGTTGGTTGAGGTTTTGTCCTTTTGACAGTGTCCTTTGCCAAGCAATCCCACTAATTGCTTGGCAAGTTAACAATCAGGGACTAGACAAGGCTGCCCCCTCTCTCCATATCTTTTCAATATAGTTCTTGAAGTCCTAGCTAGAGCAATTAGACAACATAAGGAGGTCAAAGGGATACAAATTGGAAAGAAAGGAGTCAAACTATCACTATTTGCAGAGGATATGATAGTATACTTAAGTGACCCAAAAAAACTCTACCAGAGAACTCCTACAGCTGATAACTTCAGCAAAGTGGCTGGTTACAAAATCAACTCAAGCAAATCAGTAGCCTTCCTATACTCAAAGGATAAGCAGACTGAGAAAGAAGTTAGGGAAATGACACCCTTCACAATAGCCACAAACAGCATAAAGTATCTTGGTGTGACTCTGACCAAACAAGTGAAAGACCTATATGACAAGAACTTCAGATCTCTGAAGAAGGAAATCGAAGAAGACCTCAGAAAATGAAAAAATCTTCCATGCTCATGGATTGGCAGGATTAATATAGTTAAAATGGCCATCTTGCCAAAAGTAATCTACAGATTCAATGTAATCCCCATCAAAATCCCAACTCAGTTCTTCATAGACCTAGAAAGAACAATTCTCAAATTCATGGAATAACAAAAAACCCAGGATAGCTAAAACTATTCTCAACAGTAAAAGAACTTCTGGAGGAATCAGTATCCCAGACCTCAAACATTACTACAGAGCAATAGTGATTAAAAACTGCATGGTATTGGTACAATGTCAGGCAAGCGGATCAATGGAATAGGATTGAAGATCCAGAAATGAATCCACACACCTATGGTCACTTGATCTTCGACGAAGAAGCTGAATGCATCCAGTGGAAAAAAGATAGCCTTTACAACAAATGGTGCTGGTTCAACTGGAGGTCAGCATGCAGAAGAATGCGAATTGACCCATTCTTATCTCCTTGTTCTAAGCTCAACTCCAAGTGGATCAAGGACCTTCACATAAAATCTGACACACTGAAACTAATAGAAAAGAAACTGGGAAAGACCCTTGAGGACATGGGCACAGGAGAATACCAATAGCTTTCACTCTAAGATCAAGAATTGACAAATGGGACCTCATAAACATCCATGATTTCTGCATCAGTTCCTGCTTACTGACCTGCTTGAGTTACAGTCCTGACTTGCTTTAATGATGAACAGCAATGTGGAAATGTAAGCTGAATAAACCTTTTCCTCCCCAACTTGCTTCTTGATCATGATGTTTGAGCAGGAATAGGAACCCTGATTAAGAAGGTGTGGACAGTATTATAACAAAATCATAAGAAAACTGCTCAAGTCTAGGGATATGCCCATCCAGGTAAAAGAGGCACAAATGACACCAAATAGACAAGATATACAAAGAAACACTCTGAGCTGTACTTTAGTAAAAACACTAAGCATACAGAAGAAAGAGCATTGAAAGCTGCAAGAGAAAAAAGAGTCAAGTCACATATAAAGAGCAGGGCCATCAGAACAATAGCTGGTTTTTTGATTGAAATAAAAGAGCATGAAGCAATGAACTTTAAGTTCAAAAAATAAAATAAATTAAATAAAAGATGCAAACCCAGCCTACTTTACCTGGCAAAAATTATATCTCTGTCATAGATGAAAGGAAAGAAAATCTCCCCATGGTCAAAAAACAATTATGTTATGACCACCAAGCCAGCCTTACAGAGAATACTAGAAGAAATATATCATATCGACTAGGATAAGAGGGAGCAGAGAGGACATAAGTGATGACAGTAGAGTGATAATGTAACATAAAACTAAGATAATAAATGGCATAAAATCCTTTCTCAACAATAGTTATAAATATTAATGGCCTCAATTCCAAGTCCAAAAGTACAGGATAGCAATAACTTTAGAGCAAGACACATACTTTGTTCTCTACAAACATTCCTCACCTTCAAAGACACATAATGCCTCAGAATAAATGTATTTCAAACAAATGGGACTAGAAAACAATCAGTTGTCATTGACTTAGTTATTTTTCCATTATTGTGATAAAACACTATGACCAAAGCAACTAATAAAAGAAACTGTCTAATTTAGCTTATCATTTCAAAAGGTCCAAGATGGTTGTGGTGCTTTAAATAAGAATAGCCCCCATAGGCTCATATATGTGAATGTTTAGTGTAAATTTAACTGTCACTTTTATTTCCTCCGTGGATAGATGAGATGAGAGTCATACGAAAGCTGGCTGACTGCATGGCTTCAACTGAGTCCAGAGTGTTTCTCTTGACTATCCTTAGGTCTTGACATGGAAACTTCCAGGCTCCATATAATCTAATCTAAACCTAGAATGTTTCAGCCTCTAAGATTTATGCTAAATAAGCTCACCCTGTCTACTTCTTTCTGAATTTTGGCTGGCTGGGTCAACTCAATTTTTCTGACTCAAACTCCTCTCCAAGCTGACTGATTCAAACCAGCTTGCTTCTCTTAGCTCCTCGCTGAATTGCTCTCCTCCTCTTCAAACTAACTCTAGCAATATCTTCTAACCTTCTGGCTCCTTCTCATTCTCTGGCTCATCCTGTCTTCATCGGTGTCTAGCTTGTTCTCTCTGCAACCTCTCTGAAACTGCCACTAAACCCCACAAACTGAATGAGAGTGTGTTTAATGAGCTGGGAGTCAGTGCAGTAGAGTTAAGTTTATGGCAGTTCAGTTGGCAGAATTTAGAAGTGATTTTTACTGTGACAGTTTTACTGCTAGAACAAGCTAGACACAGGTGAAGACAGAATGAGTCAGAGAATGAGGGGCCAGAAGAGTAAAACATGTTACAAGACTTAGTTTGAGGTGAAGCAGAGTAATTCAGGGAGGAACTGAGAGAAACCAGTTTGACAATCAGCTTGGAGAAAGGTTTGAGTCAGAACAGCTGAGTTGAATTAGCTAGCCAGAATTCAGAAAGAACAAGAAAGAGTGAACATATTCTGCAGTAAATCTCTGAGATGGCAATTATGTCCAGCAAATAAAAGAAATTACAAAACAAGTTAAAACAACCTATACTGCTTGTACTGTCAATGTCTGATCTCTGGCAGATAGTTTCCCACTTTTTTTTTTCCTTCCATCTTCCATGGCATTGGAAGTGACCTTGTATTGCAAATATCTGTGAGTCCTCTCATGGGAAGCAGTTCCCATATAAGAGAAAGTACTTGAACTTAGTCTTCAGGGAGTGGCACTACTTGAAAGGAATAGATGAATTGGAAGGTATGGTCTAGTTGGAGAAAGTTTATCATTGGAGTTAGGCTTCAGAGTACCAAAAACCCAAGCCGGCCCAGTGCCTGCCTCTCTCTTCCTCTGTCTACCTGTGGATCATGATGTAGATCTCAGCTACTGCTTTAGTGGCATCCATGTGCCATTATGTTCCCCTGTCATGATGATTATTTTTTACTTTTTTATTGATTATTTTATTTATTTACATTTCTAATGGTATCCCTATTCCCAGTTTTCCCTCCACAAACCCTCTATCCCATTCCCCCTCCCCCTGCTCCTATGAGACTGCTCAGCCAGTAACCCACTCTCACCTCACCACTGTAGCACTCTCCTATGTTGAGGCATTGAGTTTCCACAGGACCAAAGGCTTCCCTTTCGATTGATGCCAGATAAGGCAATCCTCTGCTACATATGCAACAGGAGCCATGTGTCCCTCCATGTGTACTCTTTGGTTAGTAGTTTAGTCCTTGGGAGCTCTGGGGAGGGAGGTCTGGTTGGTTGATATTGTTGTTCTTCCTATGGGGTTGCAAACCCTTTCAGCTCCTTCAGCCCTTTCTCTAACTCCTCCATTGGGATTCCCCATGCTCAGTTCAACGGTTGGTTGTGTGCATCCCCATCTGTATTGGTTAAGCTCTGGCAGAGCCTCTCATGAGACAGCTATACTAGACTCCTGTCAGCAAGCACTTCTTGGGATCAGCAATAATGTCTTGGTTTTTGTATCTGCAGATGGAGTGGATGCCTAGGCGGGCAGTCTCTGGGTGGCTTTTCCTTCAGTCTCAGCTCTACTCTTTGTCCCTGCATTTCCTTTTGACATTTCTGGGTAAATATTTTTTATATGGATGGGTAGCCCTATAAACCATTGAAACTGTAAACAAGCTCTCAACTAAATGCTTTCTTTTATAAGAACTGCCTTGATCATGGTGTCTTCACAGTAAGAGAACACTGATTAAGACAACAGTGGACTAAAGAAACACTTGAAAACTCACATCTTGATGCACAACCATGAGTCTGAAAGAGAGCATTGGGAATCACATAAGTCTTTTGAAATCTCAAAGTCCACACATTAACACACCTTATTCAACAAGGATATACCTTGTAACCATGCCCAAATAGTTCCACCAACTGGGGACTAATGGGGACCATTCTCATTCAAATCTTTACATTCTACTCCCTTGCCCTCACAGGCTCATGTCCACATCATAATGAAAAATGTACTTAGTCCTACTCCAAGTCTCCATAATCTTTCAGACTTAAACAAATTTAAAAGTCCAAAATCTGTTCTAAAATAGAAGAGAATCTATCTCCTAATTACAAATCAAAACTCAAATTATACACTTCTAACACAATGGCATAGAATATACATCACTACTCCAAAAAGGAAGAGTTAAGGCATAGTGAAGTAATACAGAACCAAACCCCGGCATGGCACATTACAAATCCTCTATCATCATATCTGATATGAGAGAGCTCAAATGGCTCCACCCTTCCCGCTTTGCTCATTCCAACGTTTCTCTCACTTGTGCTTGTTCTATTCCCTGTCTTTAGTTCTTGGAAAATGCCCCATGGCTCTGGCACCACCACCATCTTGGTTTCCAATGCAATCCCAGGTTTCAACTTCACAGCATCACACAATGAACTCTCAAGAGCTCCATGTGAGACCCCTGTGCCAAATGCCTAGCCTCAAAGGCACTCCTTAACCATGGAGGAAGATTCTACAACTCCTTTACTCATGTATCCTACACAGTTGTGGAGAGCAACCAATAGCTGTGGAAATAACCTGTTTGGCTGTTCCCATGGGGCCATTTGACCAACAAATTGATTAAATGTAACACATTACTGAAAGCTTCATTTGACTATGAGCTCAATCTCCAGTGCTATTTGACAATTTCACTTAGACCAAATAGGTATATATTTAGGCATCTTTGGACGAAAACCTCTCCCCAACTGCAACATTCCATGACTTCGATTCTGATATTAAAACATCTTTAAAGTATACAAGTTGCTCTAATTAATTCAGCAGGGTTTTTGTTTTTGTTTGGTTATTTTTGCTTTTGGTTTGGTTTTCTTTTTTGTATAATCCAGTGTCTTTCAGCAGCTGTTGTCCCTGCCTCCTTGACATTCAAAAAAAATTAAAGTTAATAAGGCATTATTAAGTGTATTTCTGGGAGTTCTTATTCCCCCCTTTCTGCTTATTAGGCATCTCCTTTAAGGTATGATTAGATCTTTGCATAACTGCTTGACCTGCCAGATTGTATGGTATACCTGTAATATGTCTTATGCTATAATGCATATGCAAAAAGCTTCATTTTACTGGAAATGTATGTAGTGGCATTATCAGTCTAAATTTGTAAAGGTTCCCCATGAGAAGCATCACTTCCATCAAATGTGCAGTTACAGAATTAGTCTTTTCAGAACTCAAAACAGAAGTCTATTGAAATCTTAAATATATATCAATAGTATGATATACACATTTTAGTTTCCAAAATTTTGTAAAGTCAAACACATCCATCTGCCAAATTTCATTTCTTTGGGTACATGCAGAGTTACTTCCAGCAGGTAATGGTACTTGATTATACAAAGAACAAGTAGGACATTTTTTTTTTTTACATTTTCTTTGGCTTGTTGTCAAGTAATGAAATTTTTTCTTTTTAAACCTTTGTTGTTAACATGAATTTTTTATATATTTTTATTTTTTATATTCTTTGTTTACATTCCAAATAATTTCCCCTTTCACGGGTCCCCCGTCCCTATATGTCCCATAAACCGTCTTCTCTACATCCCTTCTCCAATCACCTCCCTCGTTTTTCTCTTATATTCCTTTCCAATGCTATATCGATCCTTTCCAGGATCAGGACCCTCTCCATACTTCTTCATGGGAGTCATTTGTTATGCAATTTGTGCCTAACAAATTTGGGTATTCAGGGCTACTGGGCTAATTAATATCCACTTATCAGAGATTGCATTCCATGTGTATTCTTTTGTGATTGAGTTACCTCACTTAGGATGATATTTTCCAGATCAAACCATTTGCCTAAAAATTTTGTGAATTCATTGTTTCTAATTGCTGAGTAGTATTCCATTGTGTAAATCTACCACATTTTCTGAATCCATTCCTCCTTTGAGGGGCATCTGGGTTCTTTCCAGCTTCTGGCTATTATAAATAAGGCTGCTATGAACATAATGGAGCATATGTCTTTATTGCATGCTGGGGAATCCTTTGGGTATATGCCCAGGAGAGGTATAGCAGGGTCCTCTGGAAGTCTCATGTCCAGTTTTCTGAGGAACCTCCAGACTGATTTCCACAGTGGTTGTACCATCTTACAGCCCCACCAGCAGTGGAGGAGTGTTCCTCTTTCTCCACATCCTCGCCAACACCTGCTGTCTCCTGAGTTTTTGACCTTAGCCATTCTGATTGGTATAAGGTGAAATCTCAGGGTTGTTTTGATCTGCATTTCCCTAATGACTAATGATGTTGAACACTTCTTAAGGTGCCTCTCGGCCATCCAAATTTCTTCAGGTGAAAATTCTTTGTTAAGATCTGTACCCCATTTTTAATAGGGTTATTTGGTTCCCTGGGGTCTAACTTCTTGAGTTCTTTGTATATATTGGATATTAGCCCTCTATCAGATGTGGGGTTGGTGAATATCCTTTCCAAATTTGATGGTTGCCATTTTGTCCTTTTAACAGTGTCCTTTGCCTTACAGAAACTTTGTAATTTTATGAGGTCCCATTTGTCAATTCTTGATCTTAAAGCATAAGCTATTGGTGATCTGTTCAGGAACTTTTCCCCTGTGCCCATGTCCTCAAGGGTCTTCCCCAGTTTCTTTTCTATTAGTTTCAGTGTGTCTGGTTTTACATGGAGGTCCTTGATCCACTTGGAGTGAAGTTTGGTACATGGAGATAAGAATGGATCATTTCACATTCTTCTGCATGCTGACCTCCAATTGATCCAGCACCATTTGTTGAAAAGGCTATCTTTTTTCCACTGGATGTTTTTGGCTCCTTTGTCAAAGATCAAGTGACCATAGGTGTGTGGATTCATTTCTGGATCTTCAATTCTATTCCATTGGTCCACTTGTCTGTCACTGTGCCAATACCATGCAGTTTTTAACACTATTGCTCTGTAGTATTGCTTGAAGTCAGGGATACTGATTCCCCCAGAATTTCTTTTGTTGTTGAGAATAGTTTTAGCTATTCAGGGTTTCTTGTTATTCCAGATGAATTTGAGAATTGCTTTTTCTAACTCTGTGAAGAACTGAGTTGGAATTTTGATGGGGACTGCATTGAATCTGTAGATTGCTTTTGGCAAGATGGCCATTTTAACTATATTAATCCTGCCAATCCATGAGCATGGCAGATTTTTCCATTTTCTGAGGTCTTCTTCGATTTCCTTCTTCAGAGACCTGAAGTTCTTGTCATATAGATCTTTCACTTGTTAGGTTAAAGTCACACCAAGATACGTTATATTGTTTGTGGCTATTTTGAAGGGTGTCATTTCCCTAACTTCTTTCTCAGCCTTCTTATCCTTTGAGTATAGGAAGGCAACTGATTTGCTGAGTTGATTTTATAACCAGCCACTTTGCTGAAGTTGTTTATCATCTGTAGGAGTTCTCTGGTGGAGGTTTTCGGGTCACTTAAGTAGACTATCATGTCATCTGCAAATAGTGATAATTTGACTTCTTCCTTTCCAATTTGTATCCCCTTAACCTCCTTATGTTGTCTAATTGCTCTAGCTAGAACTTTAAGTACTATATTGAAAAGATATGAAGAGAGAGGACAGCCTTGTCTAGTCCCTGATTTTAGTGGGATTGCTTCAAGTTTCTCTCCATTTAGTTTGATGTTGGCTACCGGTTTGCTGTATATTGCTTTAGCGGTGTTTAGGTATGGGTCTTGAATTCCTGTTATTTCCAATGCTTTTAGCATGAAAGGATGCTGGAGTTTGTCAAATGCTTTTTCTGCATCTAATGAGATGATCGTATGGTTTTTTTTCTTTGAGTTTGTTTATGTAGTGGATAGCATTGATGGATTTCCTTATATTGAACCATCCCTGCATCCCTGGGATGAAGCCTACTTGATCATGGTGGATGATCATTTTGATGTGTTCTTGGATTCGGTTGGCAAGAATTTTATTAAGTATTTTTGCATCAATATTCATAAGAGAAATTGTCCTGAAGTTCTCTTTCTTTGTTGGATCTTTGTGTGGTTTTGGTATCAGCGTAATTGTGGCTTCATAGAACGAATTGGGTAGAGTTCCTTCTGTTTCTATTTTGTGGAATTGTTTGAAGAGTATTGGTGTTAGGTCTTCTATGAAGGTCTGATAGAACTCTGAACTGAAGCCATCTGATCCCGTGCTTTTTTTGGTTGGGAGACTTTCTATGATCCTTTTTATTTCTTTGGGTGTTATGGGACTGTTTAGTTGATCTATTTGATCCTGATTTAGTTTTGGTGTCAGATATCTGTCTAGGAAACTGTCCATTTCCTCCAGATTCTCCAGTTGTGTTGAGTATAGGCTTTTGTAGTAGGATCTAATGATTTTTTTGAATTTCCTCAGTTTCTGTTGTTATATCTCCCTTTTCATTTCTAAGTTTGTTAATCTGGATACTGTCTCTGTGTCCTTTGGATAGTCTGGCTAAGAGTTTATCGATCTGGTTGATTTTCTCAAAGAACCAGCTCCTGGTTTTGTTGATTCTTTGTATGGTTCTCTTTGTTTCTACTTGATTGATTTCAGCCCTGAGTTTGATGATTTCCTGCCTTCTACTCCTCCTGAGTGAAATAGCTTCTGTTTGTTCCAGGGCTTTCAGGTGTGTCATTAAGCTGGTAGTGTATGCTCTCTCCATTTTCTTTTTGGAGGCACTCAAGAAACTATGAGTTTTCCTCTTAGCACTGCTTTCATTGTGTCCCATAGATTTGGGTATGTTGTGTCTTCATTTTCATTATGTTCTAAAGAGTCTTTAATTTCTTTCTTTATTTCTTCCTTGACCAAGGTATCATTGAGTAGAATATTGTTCAGTTTCCACGTGTATGTGGGTTTTCTGTTGTTTTTGTTGCTATTGAAGACCACTTTTACTCCATAGTGATCTGATAGGAGGCATGGGATTAGTTCGATCTTATATTTGTTGAGGTCTGTCTTGTAACGAATTATATGGTCGATTTTGGAGAAGGTACCATGAGGTGCTGAGAGAAAGGTATATTCTTTTGCTTTAGGATAGAATGTTCTATATATATCTGTTAAATCTAATTGGTCCAAAGCTTCAATTAGTTTCACTGTGTCTCTGTTTAGTTTCTGATCGGTCCATTGAGGAAAGTGCAGTGTTGAAGTCACCCACAATTATTGTGTTAGGTGCAATGTGTGCTTTGAGCTTTGATAAAGTTTCTTTTATGAATGAGGGTGCCCTTGCATTTGGAACGCAGATGGTCAGGATTGAAAGTTCTTCTTGTTGTATTTTTCCTTTGACCAGCAAGAAGTGTCCTCAGGGTCTCTTTTGATGACTTTAGGTTGAAAGTCAATTTTATCTGATATTAAAATGGCTACTCCAGCTTGTTTCCTGAGACCATTTGCTTGTAAAATTGTCTTCCAGCCTTTTACTCTAAGGTAGTGTTTGTCTTTGACCCTGAGGTGTGTTTCCTGTAAGCAGCAAAATGTAGGGTCCTGTTTACATATCCAGTCGGTTAGTCTATGTCTTTTTATTGGGGCATTGAGTCCATTGATGTTAAGAGATATTAAGGAATAGTGATTATTACTTCTGTCATTTTTGATGTTATTTTTTAAATTTGATTGGTTAACTTCTTTTGGGTTTGATAAAAGGTTACTATCTTGCTTTTTCCAGGGTGAAGTTTCCCTCCTTGTATTGGTGTTTTCCTCCTATTATCCTTTGTAGGGCTGGGTTTGTGGATAGATATTAGGTAAACTTGGTTTTGTCATGGAATATCTTAGTTTCTCCATCTATGGTAATTGAGAGTTTTGCTGGATATAGTAGTTTTGGCTGGCATTTGTGTTCTCTTAGAGTCTGCATGAGATCTTCCCAGGATCTTCTAGCTTTCATAGTCTCAGGTGAAAAGTCTGCTGTGATTCTGATAGGTCTTCCTTTATATATTACTTGGCCTTTTTCTCTTACTGCCTTTAATATTATTTCTTTGTTTAGTACATTTGGTGTTTTGATTATTATGTGACGGGAAGTATTTCTGTTCTGGTCCAGTCTGTTTGGAGTTCTATAGACTTCTTGTATATTCATGCACATCTCTCTCTTTAGGCTAGGGAAGTTTTCTTCCATAATTTTATTGAAGATATTTGCTGGCCCTTTAAGTTGTAAATCTTCACTCTCATCTATGCCTATAATCCTTAGGTTTGATCCTCTCATTGTGTCCTGGATTTCCTGAATATTTTGGGTTACAAGCTTTTTGCATTTTGCATTTTCTTTAACTGTTGAGTCCATGGTTTCTATGGTATCTTCAGCATCTGAGATTTTTTCTTCTATCTCTTGTATTCTGTTGTTGATATTTGCATCTCTGTCCCCTGATTTCTTCCCAAGGCTTTCTATCTCCAAAGTTGTCTCCCTTTGAGTTTTCTTAGTTGTTTCTACTTCTGATTTTAGATCCTGGATGGTTTTGCTTAGCTCCTTCACTTCCTTGTTTGTGCTTTCCTGTAATTCTTTAAGAGATTTTTGTGTTTGCTCTTTCATGACCTCAGCCTGTTGACCAAAGTTCTCCTGTATTTCTTTAAGTGTTTTTTGTGTTTCCTCATTATTGGCTTTTTTATTCTCCTGGATTTCTTTCAATGATTTTTGTGTTTCCCTTGCAAGGGCTTCTAACTTTTGATCCATTTTCTCCTGGATTTCTTTAAGTATGTCCTTGATGTGTTCCTGTACCAGCATCATGACCAGTGATTTTAAATCCAAATCTTGTTTTACTGGTGTGATGGGGTATCCAGGACATGCTGGTAAAGGAGAATTGGGTTCAGATGTTGCCATATTGCCTTGATTTCTGTTAGTGACGTTCCTGCATTTGCCTTTTGCCATCTAGTTCTCACTGGTGTTAGCTGGTCTTGTCAATGCTGGACTCTTCCCAGGTGGCCTCTGGTGCACAGCTTACCTCCTGCACTGCCTGGAGACAGGGTGCTGTGGCCCAGGCTGTTCAGATCCCGAAGCAGACACTTGAAGGCTCCCGCTGGGGCCTGCTGGATTCACCAGAGCACACTGACTCCTCCCAGCCAGCCTCCCGGAAGCCCCTCTTGCCTCTTGCAGGACCTGGAGATGTGGTGTTGCCAACCAGGCTGATCTGAATCCGGAAGCGGAAAGATCTGAGGGCTCCCACCAGAGGCCTCAGGACTCTAACCAAAGCTCTGTGCCACTGGAGCAAGCTGTGTGCTCCCAGTCTGCCTCTGGGTGCACACCAGGTCTCCTGCACTTCCTGGAGACCGAGTGCTGTGGCCCAGGCTGTTCTGGTCCCAAAGCAGACACCTGAAGGCTCCTGCCGGGGCCCACTGGATTCACCAGAGCACACTGACTTCTCCCAGCCGGCCACCCGGAAGCCCCTCTTGCCGTTAACATGATTTTTTAATGAAATTCTGAGGCTTTTAGCAAATTTCCTATTATTAATTGGTCAATCTCTTGAATTCTTTGTGCCAATGGGCCAAGTAATGCCATATGAGATCAAATATGAGTGACATATAATGGATAATTGCTGTTTTGAATACTCTGTTGCACTTGTATAAATAATGATGTTAATTCTGAATTATCAGGCATAAGGTCAGCAGTTTCTATATGTAATACAACTCTCTCTGAATATTGTAAGTCAGTAATTATATTAATAGGTTCAGAAAAATATAATAAAACTCTAAGAATTGCATATAGCTCTGATTTTTCAATGGAATTACTTTACCAATATTTCCTGACTTACAACCTGTCATTCCTGATTTATTTGCATCAGTATAAAATGTACATATTTCATTTACTGGTGTCTCTTTTACTATATGGAAAAAATACAGTTAATTCTTTTCATGAACTGAAGCCACTTGTTTTGGGGATATTTGTTGTTAATTTCTCCCAAATAATTGCTATAAGCGCTTGGTCATTTTTCATTAATTACCCATAATAAAATAATTTCAGCATTAATATAATGCAATATATTGGGTCTGTTCATGATAATTGATGAAGTTTTTGTCTTCCTTTCACAATTAGATCAGAAACCTTTTCAACATAAGTTTTTATTTTTTTAATCTATATGTTTTAAGAAATATCCATTCTAAAATATCATCTTTGCATTTTATTAATGGCTAAGGATGCTTATGTGTTTTCTAGGCTTTTAAGTTTCTTCTTTTCAGAATTCTCTATTTAGATTCGTACTCTATTTTTAATTGGGTGATTTTTTTCTTGATGTCCAGTTTTAAAAATTACTTATATAGTTTAGATATTAGCCCTCAATAAGATGTGTAAAAATCTCTTCCCATTCTGTCAGCTGCTGCTTTGCCCAAATGATAGTGTCTATTACCATATGGAAGCTTTTTAAGTTTCATGAGGTCTCATTTATTAATTGTTGACAGGCTCTTAGTGCCTGTGCTAACATTGTTCTGTTCAAAAGTCTTCTCCTAGATGCACTTAGTCTTATTGCTAATTGACATGCCAAGGCTGGTTGATATCCATGGGAGTCCTACACTTTTCTGAAGAGAAATGGAGTGAATGAGGGATAGGGAGGATAGGAGGGAGGGGAAAATGTGGTTGGGGTTATAAACTAATTTTTAAAACATCTTTTTCTGTGCTAATGAGTTCAAGCTATTCCTCACTTTCTCTTCTATCAGATTTAGTATATATAAAATAATGCTGGTCTTTGATCCAGTTCAAGTTGAATTTTGTGCAGAGTAATAAGTATGGATCTATTTGGATTTTTCTATATGCAGCCACCCAGTCTAACAGCACAATTTAGCTGAAGATACTGTGTGTTTTTACGGGGGCTTCCGGGTGGCTTCAAGTATCCCTGACTTCAAGCAATACTACAGAGCAATAGTGTTAAAAACTGCATGGTATTGGCACAGTGACAGACAAGTGGACCAATGGAATAGAATTGAAGATCCAGAAATGAATCCACACACCTATGGTCACTTGATCTTCGACAAAGGAGCCAAAAACATCCAGTGGAAAAAAGATAGCCTTTTCAACAAATGGTGCTGGATCAATTGGAGGTCAGCATGCAGAAGAATGTGAAATGATCCATTCTTATCTCCATGTACCAAACTTCACTCCAAGTGGATCAAGGACCTCCATGTAAAACCAGACACACTGAAACTAATAGAAAAGAAACTGGGGAAGACCCTTGAGGACATGGGCACATGTTCCTGAACAGATCACCAATAGCTTATGCTTTAAGATCAAGAATTGACAAATGGGACCTCATAAAATTACAAAGTTTCTGTAAGGCAAAGGACACTGTTAAAAGGACAAAATGGCAACCATCAAATTTGGAAAGGATATTCACCAACCCCACATCTGATAGAGGGCTAATATCCAATATATACAAAGAACTCAAGAAGTTAGACCCCAGGGAACCAAATAACCCTATTAAAAATGGGGTACAGATCTTAACAAAGAATTTTCACCTGAAGAAATTTGGATGGCCGAGAGGCACCTTAAGAAGTGTTCAACATCATTAGTCATTAGGGAAATGCAGATCAAAACAACCCTGAGATTTCACCTTATACCAATCAGAATGGCTAAGGTCAAAAACTCAGGAGACAGCAGGTGTTGGCGAGGATGTGGAGAAAGAGGAACACTCCTCCACTGCTGGTGGGGCTGTAAGATGGTATAACCACTGTGGAAATCAGTCTGGAGGTTCCTCAGAAAACTGGACATGAGACTTCCAGAGGACCCTGCTATACCTCTCCTGGGCATATACCCAAAGGATTCCCCAGCATGCAATAAAGACACATGCTCCATTATGTTCATAGCAGCCTTATTTATAATAGCCAGAAGCTGGAAAGAACCCAGATGCCCCTCAAAGGAGGAATGGATTCAGAAAATGTGGTAGATTTACACAATGGAATACTACTCAGCAATTAGAAACAATGAATTCACAAAATTTTTAGGCAAATGGTTTGATCTGGAAAATATCATCCTAAGTGAGGTAACCCAATCACAAAAGAATACACATGGAATGCAATCTCTGATAAGTGGATATTAATTAGTCCAGAAGCCATGAATACCCAAGGCACAAATTGCATAGCAAATGACTCCCATGAAGAAGTATGGAGAGGGTCCTGATCCTGGAAAGGATCGATCTAACATTGGAAGGGAATATAAGGACAGAGAAAAAGGAGGGAGGTGATTGGAGAAGGGATGTAGAGAAGAAGGTTTATGAGACATATGGGGAGGGGGGATCCGGGAAAGGGGAAATTATTTGGAATGTAAACAAAGAATATAGAAAATAAAAATATTAAAAAAGAATAAAAAGATAATTACTACCCCAAAATCTTCCCTAAGTTTCAAAAATAAATCTATAAACATAAATTGATGGACATTTTAAACTTAAAAGAATAAAGTCTTGATTTTAAAGTAAACATTTCAAAATTTCACTGTAATGAAACTTTCTTTATGACATAATACCAAAGCAAAGCAAAAGGGCTAAATGGGCACTGGCGGCCCGGATCTGGCTTCTTTTTTACTATCATAGGTAGCATGCGTTACTTATTTAATTTAAAGCACTTGTTCATATTTAGAAAATTAGACTTCTGCTTGAAAGAAAGAAAACACTTTGAACAGTACTCTTAATGTCTTCTTTGTACGGTTACATATTCTTCTTGTAAGCTAAAATCAACAGCAGAAATGCCTTGCTTATTTCAATAAGAGTGAAGACAATTTTAAATTTTATGTAGTAAAAACAATATGTGTGAGCCACCTGTTTGCTTTTTAACTAAATGGATTGGTATGGAATGACAGCTGCTGCAAAACCAACAACACTTCAAATACTATATATTACTTTGCCAAGAAGACTTAAGTTTTGGTATCATTTGCTTTATTAGCATGGGGCATATTAATAAAGAAGCTACAGAAAAGAACTGCAATGAATATTTCTGGCCACTAAGTGTCACTGTTCAATTAAAATTTTTTTAAACTGTACTGTAGGTCATGGCGACTCAGTAGAATCTTTTGAATAGGGTCAATCTGAAAAGAAAGATTCAATTACATAATACAAACTCACAGTAAAGCACAGACTTTAGCATTAGTATAAACTGCATAGAGGAATTCCTAGAGATAGAGGTGTTGCTCTCACTGCAATACCAACTGATCAAATCAGACATTTGTGAGCTTAAATAAGGTTTGAGCTACACTAAGCCTCATAATCTGTTTTTACCAATATAAATGCCAAATTTGAATTGCCACTATAAAGTCTGCCAAGTTTCTTTGTATTGTATGTCAGTATGCTGTTTTCCTTGATAGTGCCATCAATAAACATGTCTGGGGATCAACTGCTTACTATCAGATATGCTACATTCATTGTTTCAAGCTGAGTTGAAACTGTACAGAATACCAATGCCAGAGAAGTTCAGACTAAGCATTTGGAAGGGAAAGTAAGGCATACTTCCTATACCTTGCACCTAAACTCTTGAGATACTATGAAATTTTCCTCAATGTTCACAAGCCACAGACTTCATTTCTTAGACGCACATAAATTTTAAGACAAAATCATGACATTCTGTAGGTAATTTTTTTCTCCCTACTATAGGAACATGGAATTCCCTTCAACCTAAAAGTAGAGAGCATCACATGTAGATAGGCTGAGATGCACAAATAAGCTAAAGCAATGTGGTTTTTAGACAACCAAAAGAACTGGGGGAAAATGTCTGCATAAGGTGTACTGACTAAAGGAACTTTTGGAAAAAGACAGAAATGAAAAACATATGGTGTTGGTATTCTGTCTAAGCTCCACCCCACACTTACCTGGCAATAGCCAGGTATGCCCCGCCCCATAGACCTGTCCCACTATAAAAGGGGCTACTTGCCCCTCCTTGCTCTCCATTCTCTCTCATCCTACTCTCACCTCTCTGCTCCTTGGGCTCTCCTCCCCTCCCCTCCTCTCCACAAGGTCATGGCCGGCCTCCACTACTCTATTCTCTACTTACTCTCTCTCTCTCTCTCTCTGCCTTTCTCTACTTCCAGTATACCACTAACTCCCAACCTCTACCCTGAATAAACTCTAATCTATACCATGTCTGTGTGCCTGTGGTCCCTCAGGGGGAAAAGGTGCTTAGGCAAGGGGCTGCCTGGGCAACCCCTTCCCCCACACCACCATGCCACATCTCCCTAAACCCCCATTCTCTCTTTTTAAGCCCCCTTCATTGATGCATTGGCCTTTCATAAGGTCAATAATGTTAACACACAAAATAAAAGATTTTAAAAAAACACTAAAATTATAGTACATGGGAATCACTCTTTAAAATAGTATATTCAGAACACTAATAAGATAAAATGGAGCAGGGAAGATTTGTAGTAGCAAGTAAAAATTTAAAAATATTTCAAACATGCATATTTTAAACAGTTCAAGATTCTTTAAAATGTTTAAATGGGGCCAGGGACTGTTGCACATTTTTAAGACCAAATACTCTAGACCAAGGCAGGGTGATTTTTGTGAGCTCAAGGCTAGCCTGGATTACAAAGCAAGTTCCAGACAAGCTAGGTCTACACAATAAGACCCTGTCTTTAAAATGAAACAAAATAAATAAATAAATAATTTAAATGTCTCATGCCTAACATATCATTTTCTTGAAAAAAAAATAGTTCACAATCCTGACACAAAGCAGGCAGGCCAACTACAGATTTTCACTTTTCCTTCTGCTCCTCCAGCTCCAATCCCCAGTCCCATCCACAGCTCTGCTGTTGAACACCTGTTGTGGTCTCCATTTGCTCTCTGACCCCACCCCAAATGGATCAGGAAGATCTCCAAATCTTCCTTCTTCCAATTTATCCCATTATTCCAGCCTCGAACATCATTAAGCATTCCCTGGGAACATACCAGATGAGCTGGCCCGGAAAGCAGGTAAGCTAACTGAAGACCTTAATCACTCTCTCTCCTCTTCCAAATCCAATCCTCCAGTCTCACCATAGTTCTGCAACAGAATATTTGCTGCAGCCTTCTTCCTCTTGTCACCACCCATATCTACTGTGGATTCCACAGACCTTCCTCTCCTAACGACCTCCTCCTACCCAACTCATTGCTTGACCTCAGCCACAACTCCAACACTCCCTGGAAACCATCAGGCCACTCTTGCCAGGGAAGCAAGTAGGCAGACTAAATATCTACCCTACTCCTTCTGTCCCTCCAGTTCACCTGCAGACATCTCTATAACAGACATTCGGGGTTGACCACTCTACAGGCCCTGCTCCCATTTTAAAGAGACAAAATAAGAAGATCCTGGTACAACACTCTGCTCTCCTCCCTCCTGAGAACTTTCTCAGACCCCCTAGGCTATCTCCATTCCTAAGGGTCAATTCCCAATACCCAGAAACACATTGAACCTGGAGCCACCAGTGGTCACACCATATTAGGTCCGCAGAAAATTTCCTACCAGGCAATACACAGTCTCCTAAAATGCAGAGAAGAAACAAAAACCAAACCACAAAATGCATACTCAACAAAGACAAAAGAAGATATGAACACCTAGTACTATAATCTTACCAATCCTAGATGCCTATATGCCAGCTTAAAACAAAAATCTCGAAGAGCCAGGACAACGTGTCTCCACAAGGGCCCAGCAATCTGACTACAGAGGCCCTCAATATTCCAACATAGCTGAAGCACAAGAAAAAGACCTTAGAACACTCTATATAGATATGATACAGGTCTTTAAAGAGTAAATAGATACCTTAACAAAATCCAGAAAAAACACCAATGAAGAGTACAAGAAAATTAAAAAATCCATTAAGGAAAATCCAGAAAAACACAGTGAGAGAAAATGAACAAAACTGTTCAAGACTTGAAAATGAAAATAGGATTTTAAAAAAGTGAGGAAGAAAAAATAGAGACCATCAAGTATTGAAGATACAATAGTAGAAATGGATACATCAAAAAGAATGTTAAATCTAAAAAAAATCTCCTGACACAAAACATCAGAAAATCTGGGACATTATAAAAAGACCACACCTAGGAATAATATGAATAAGTGAAGGAGAAGAAACCCAGGTCAAAGACAGAAAATATTTTTAGCAAAATCAGAGAAGAAAAATTTCCTAACTTAACAAAGGAGATGCATATCAAGGTACAAGAAGCATATAGAACACCAAATACACTAGACCTGGAAAGAATGTCCCCTCAACACATAATAATCAAAACACTAAACATACAGCGGTGGGGGAGGAATATTAAAAACTGTGAGAGAAAAAGAACAAGTAACATATAAACTGTTAGAATTACATATAATTTCTCAATGAAGACTCCAAAGAACAGAAAGACATATGCTGCAGAATCTATTAGAACACAGATGCCAAAAAAAAACCAAAACAAACAAACAAACAAAAAAAAGAACACAGATGCCAAACCACACTACTATACCCAGCAAAACTTTTAATCAACATAGATGGAGAAAATAAGAAAATCCATTTATAACCAAATTTTAGCAATATATATCTCCAAATCCAGCTCTATAGAAATTGCTAGAAGAAAATGTCAAGAGGTTAACTACCATGAAAACACAGGGAATAAATTATTGAGACCAGAAATTTCAAAATAAGGGAAGCACTCAGCCCCTACACACAGACACACACACACACACACCACCACCACCACCACCACCACCAACAACAACAACAACAATAACAACTAACAGGAATCAGCAATCACTAGGCATTGATATCTCTCAATAGAAAGAGTCTCAATTCCCCAAGTGAAAGACAGAGGCAAACAGAATGAATGCAAAAACTGGATCAATTCTTCTGTATATGATTTAAGCCAATTCTTCTGTGATGTCAACATAGATAGACATTACCTTAGGGTAAAAAGTTGGAAAAATATTCCATGCAAATGGACCTAAGAGACAAACTGGTGTACCATTTTACTATCTGACAAATATACTTCAAACCAAAACTAATCAGAAGAGGTAGGGTAGCACACTACATATTCATCAAAGAAAAAAAATCTACCAAGATTACATTTGAAGTTATAACATCTATGCCATAGATACACTATGTTTCTAAACATAGTTTCTAAAGAAACACGAGTACAGCTTAAATTACTTCTTGACCCTCACATACTGATAATGAGAGAACTCAATACCTCACTCTCACCAATGGACAGATAGATCATCCAGAAAAAAGAAGAGAAATGATGAAATTAACAGAGGTTATGACTCAAATGGACCTAATATATTTACATCCACACAAAAGAATATACCTTCTTCTCAGCACCTCAGGGAACCTTCTCCAAAACAGACTACATAATTGGTCACAAAGTAAGTCTTAACAGATACAAGAAAACTAAAATAAATTCATGAATCCTATCAGGCAACCATGGATTAAGGCTGAATATTAATGAGAGAAACAAGAGAAAGCTTAGAAACACATAAACACTGAACAATCCTCTACTGAAAAAAAAAAAGAATCAAGACAGAAATTAATAAAGAAATTAAAAAACTTACTAGAATTGATTGAAAGTGAATATTCAACATTCCCAAAATTATTAGACATATGGTAGCATTTCTAAGAAGCAAGGTCATACATTTAAGTGCCTATAAAATAACTGGAGAAATCTCATAGTAACAACTTAATAATATACCTGAAACTTTTGGAACAAAAAGAAGAAATCACACTAAAAAAACAGATCATAAGAAATAATCAACCTCAGGGCTGAAACTAATAAAATAGAAATATCAACAACAAAACCAAAACAAAGAATCAGCAAAACAAATTGTTGGTTCTTTGAGAAATAAATAACCATTAACCAAATTAACTACAAGTGTAGAGGAAAATCCAAACTGACAAAATTCCCAATTTGTTGGTTGCTGGGTTTGTGCTATTGACAGTGTCCTTTGCCTTACAGAAACTTTGTAATTTTATGAGGTCCCATTTGTCAATCTTGATCTTAGAGCATAAGCTGTTGGTGTTCTGTTCAGGAAATTTCCCCCTGTGCCTATGTGCTCAAGGTTCTTTCCCAGTTTCTATTCTATTAGTTTCAGTGTGTCTGGTTTTATGTGGAGGTCGTTGATCCACTTGGACTTCAGCATAGTATGTGGAGATAAGAATGGATTGATTTGCATTCTTCTACATGCTAGCTGCCAATTGAACCAGCACCATTTGTTGAAAAAGCTATCTTTTTTTCCACTGGATGGTTTTAGCTCCGTTGTCAATGATCAAGTGACCACAGGTGTATGGGTTCATTTCTGGGTCTTAAATTCTATTCCATTGATCTACCTGCCTTTCACTGTACCAATATCATGCAATATCATGCAGTTTTTAACTGCTTGAAGTCCAGGATACTGATTCGCCCCAGGAAGTTCTGTTCCTGTTGAGAAGAGATTTAGGGATCCTGGGTTTTCTGTTATTCCAGAGGAATTTGAGAATTGCACTAACTCTATAAAGAAATTGAGTAGGGATTTTGATGGGGGTTGCACTGAATCTGTATATTGCTTTTGGCAAGATGGCCATTTTTACTATATTAACCCTGTCAATCCATGAACATGGAAGAATTTTCCATCTTCTGAGGTCTTCTTCGATTTCTTTCTTCAGAGTCTTCTTTCTTCAAGTTCTTGTCATACAGATCTTTCACTTGTTTGGTTAGAGTCACACCAAGATACTTTATATTATTTTTGGCTATTGTGAAAGGTGTCATTTCCCTAATTTCTTTCTCAGCCTGCTTATCCTTTGAGTATAGGAAGGCTACTGTTTTGTTTGAGCTAATTTTATATCCAGTCACTTTGCTGAAGTTGTTTATCAGCTGTAGGAGTTCTCTGGTGGAGTTTTTTGGGTCACTTAAGTATACTATCATATCCTCTGCAAATAGTGATAGTTTGATTTCTTCCTTTCCAATTTGTATCTCTTTGACCTCCTTTTGTTGTCTAATTGCTATAGCCAGAACTCCAAGTACTATACTGAATAAATATGGAGAGAGAGGGCAGCCTTGTCTAGTTTCTGATTTTAGGGGGATTACTTCAAGTTTATCTCCATTGAGTTTGATGTTGGCTACTTGTTTGCTGTATATTGCTTTTATTATGTTTAGGTATGGGCCTTGAATTCCTGTTCTTTCCAAGACTTTTAACATGAAAGGATGCTAAATTTTGTCAAATGCTTTTTCAGCATCTAATGAAACAACCTTGTAGTTGTTTTTCTTTGAGTTTGTTTATGTAGTGGATTGCATTGATGGGATTTCCATATATTGAACCATCCCTGCATCCTTGGGATGAAGCCTACTTGATCATGGTGAATGATTGTTTTGATGTGTTCTTACATTCAGTTGGTGAGAATTTTATTGAGTATTCTTGCATCGATATTCATGAGTGAAATTGGTCTGAAGTTCTCTTTCTTTGTTGGATCTTTGTGTTGTTTGCTATCAGTGAAATTGTGGCTTCATAGAACGAGCTGGGTAGTGTTTCTTATGTTTCTATTTTGTGGAATAGTTTGAAGAGTATTGGTGTTAGGTCTTCTTTGAAGGTCTGATAGAACTGTGCACTAAAACCATCTGGTCCTGTTCTTTTTATGGTTGGGAGACTGTATATGACCACTTCAATTTCTTTAGGAGTCATGGGACCATTTAGATGGTTTATCTGATCCTGATTTAACTTTGGGATTTGGTATCTGTCTAGGAAATTGTTCATTTCTTCCAGATTTTTCAGTTTTGTTGAGTATAGGCTTTTGTAGTAGGATCTAATGATTTTTGTGAATTTCCTCAGTTTCTGTTATTATATCTCTCTTTTTATTTCCGATTTTGTTAATTTGGATACTATCTCTGTGCCCTCTGGTTAGTGTGGCTAAGGGTTTATCTATCTTGTTGATTTTTTCAAAGAACCAGCTCCTGGTTTTGTTGATTCTTTGTATATTTCTTTCTGTTTCTACTTGGTTGATTTCAGCCCTGAGTTTGATGGTTCCCTGCCTTCTACTCCTCTTGGGTGTATTAGCATCCTTCT